>NC_086101.1:18250716-18574883 GCF_963921235.1 Mobula hypostoma | reverse complement strand
TCTGAGGCTGTGTTGTCTGGTCTTAGTCTCTCCCACCATAGGAAACATCCTCTCCACATCCACTCTCAAGGCCTCTCACCATTGGAAAGGTTTCAATGAGGTCACCCCTCATTCTTCTGAATTCCAGCAAATACAGGACCAGAGCCATCAAACGCTCTTCATATGACAAGCCATTCAATCCTGGAATCATTTTTGTGAACCTTCTTTCAACCCTCTCCAGTTTCAGCACGTCCTTGCTAAGATAAGGGGCCCAAAACTGCTCACAATACCCCAAGTGAGGCCTGACCAGTGCTTTTATAAAGTCTCAACATTACCTCCTTGCTTTTATATTCTAGCCCTCTTGAAATGGATGCTAACATTGTATTTGCCTTCCTCACCACAGACTCAACCTGCAAACTAACCTTTAGGGAATCCTGCACAAGGACTCCTAAATCCTTTTGAGCCACAGTTTTTTTGTATTTTCTGTCCACTTAGAAAACAGTCAGCCCTTTCATTTCTTCTACCAAAGGGCATGATCATACACTTCCCAACACTATATTCCATCTGCCATGTCTTTGCCCATTCTCCTAATCTACAAACGTATGTCCTTCTGTAGTTTCTCTACTTTCTCAAAACTACCTGCCCTTCCAGCTAACTTCATATCTTCTGCAAACTTGGCAGCAAAGCCATCTATTCCATCATCCAAATCATTGACATATAATGTAAAAAGAATTCATCCCAACACAGACTCCTGTGGAACAACGCTAGTCACCAGAAGGCTCCCTTTATTCCCACTATTTGCCTCCTACCAATCAGCCACTGCTTTATCCATGCTAGAATCTTTCCTGTAATACGATGAGCTCATAGCTTGTTAAGCAGCCTCGTGTGTGGCACCTTGTCAAAGGACTTCTGAAAATCCAAACACACAACATCAACCAATTCTCCTTTATCTATTCTGCTTGTTATTTCTTCAAAGAGTTCCAACAAATTTGTCTGGCAAGATTTTCCTTTGAGGAAACTATGCTGACTATTTTATCATGTGCCTCCAAGTACCCTGAGACCTCATCCTTAATAATCAACTCCAACATCTTCCCAACCACAGGTCAGACTAACTGGCCTTTGATTTCCTCTCTTCAGGCTTTCTCCCCTCTTGAAGAGTGGAGTGACATTTGCAATTTTCCAGTCTTCCAGAACCATTCCGAACCTAGTGATTCTTGAAAGATCATTACTAATGCCTCCATGATCTCTTCAGCTACATCTTTCAGAACTCTGGGGTGTACACCATCTGGTCCAGGTGACTTGTCTATCTTCAGCTCTTTCAGTTTTCCAAGAACCTTCTCTCTAGTAATGTTAAATTCACACACATCTTGAATATTATTAGCTACTTACTTTTTGTATTCCATCTTTACCTTCTTAATGACTGTTTTAATTGCCTTCTGTTGATTTTTAAAAGCTTCACAACCCTCTAACTTCCCACTAATTTTTGATCTATTATATGCCCTCTCTTTGGCTTTTATGTTGGCTTTGACTCCTCTTGTTAGCCATGATTGTGTCATCTTCCTCTTTGGGATGTAGATATCCTGTGCCTTCCAAATTGCTTCCAAAAATTCCAGCGACTGCTGCTCTGCCATCATCCCTGCCAGTGTTCTTTTCCAATCAATTCTGGCCAACTCCTCTCTCATACCTCTGTAACTCTCTTTACTCCACTGTAACATCTAACTTCAGCTTCTCCTCAAACTTCAGGGTGAATTCGATTATATTGTGATCACTTGCTCCTAACGGTTCTTTTACCTTAAACTCTCTGATCAATTCTGGTTCGTTGCACAACACCCAATCCAGAATAGCTGATCCTTTAGTGGGCTCAGCCACGAGCTGCTCTAAAAAGCACTCCAGAAATTCCCCCTCTTGGGATCCAGCACCAACCTGATTTTCCCAATCGATCTGCGTATTGAAACCCCATGACTATTGTAACATTGCCGTTTTAACATACATTTTCTATCTCTCATTGTAATTTACTTTTTTGGGGGTGCCATCAGGGTCTTTTTACCCTTGCATTTCCTCAGTTCTGTCGACAATGATTCAACACCTTCCAACCCTATGTCACCTCTTTCTAATGATTTGATTTCATTTTTTACCAACAGAGCAACACCACCCCCTCTGCCTTCCTGCCTGTCCTTTCAATACAATATGGATCCTTGCACATTAAGCTCCCAGCTATAATCTTTCAGCCATGATTCAGTGATGCCTACAACATCATATCTGCCAGTTTGCAACTGTGCTGCAAGTTCATCAACCTTATTCCGTATACTGCGCACATTCAAATATAACACTTCCAGTCCTGTATTCACCCATTTCAATTTTATCCACCTGTTACATTACAACTCATCCTGTTGACTGCAATTCTGCCCTATGAACAGCCTGTCCTCACTACACATTGCCTCTGTTTGTAAACCTGCTACCTCATCTTCAGCACTATCATCTGCCTATCCCACGATACTTCTTGCCTTGAACTATACGCAGCTCAGGACACTAATCGCACTATGCTCAACCTTCTGATTCCCAACTTTGTTAGAGATCTTACCAACATCTGCCTCCATAACCGCTTCACTGACCATTCTGGCACTCTGGTTCCCATCCCCCTGCAACTCTAGTTTAAACCCCACCGCGCAGCATTGACAAACTTTCCCGCTAGGATATTAGTCCCCCTCCAGTTCAGGTGCAAACTGTCCCTTCTGTACAGGTCCCAGCTTCCCTGAAAGGGAGCCCAATGATCCAAAAATCTTAAGCCCTCACTGCTACACTAACTCCTTAGCCACGTTTTAAACTGTATGATCTTCCTAGTTCTGGCCTCACTAGCACATGGCACGGATCCCCAGCATCTGCAGAGTATTTTGTGTTTACGGCACGGGTAGTAATCCTGAGATCACAACCCTGGAGGTTGTGCACCTATCTCCCTGAGCTCCCTATGCAGAACCTGTCACTCGTCCTGCCCATGTCATTGGTACCTACATGGACAAAGACCTCTGGCTCTTCACCCTCCCACTTAAGGATGCTGAGGACTGGATCAGAAATATCCCGGACTCTGGCACCCGGGAGGCAACATACCATCTGGGAACCTCGTTCTTGGCCACACAACCTCCTGTCCGTTCCCCGAACTAACCATTCCCCTATCACCACAGCATGCCTCCTGGCGAACCTCTTCTGCGCCTACATCCTTCCGAGAATGGACCGATCGGAACTCCAAATGTGACCCAACCACAATTTCTCCCTGGAGGCCACTGGATGTCACGGTGGCCCAGCGGGTGGAGCTGCCGTCTCACAGCTCTGGCACCCGCTGCCTGTGCGTGGAGCTTGCCCATTTATCCCCGGGACCACCCAAAATTGTTCTCACATCACTTCCAGTGTGGGCAGAGGAGGGGGAATCAGCACGGTGCTATTAAAATGTGAGGGGGGGGCTGATACAGACTCGACGGGCCAAACGGCCTCTTCCTTTGCTGTAAGAAATTTGATATTTTGTACACCAGCTTATTGGTGGGGTCTGGTCACCCATATCCAAATAGATTCTTTGACGATGGTCTGGTGGTTTCTTGGACAGAGAGGTACGTGCAGGCACGACTCCAGCGTCACTGGTTCAAACCTTACCTCCAGTGCTTGTCTGTGTGGAGTTTGCACGCTCCTCCTGTGACCTGGTTGCTCCGGTTTGCTCCCACATCTTGCGGGTCGGAGGGGTAATTGGCCGCAGCAAATTAAGTGGGTGAGGGTATCGGGGGGGAGATGATGGGTGGGTAAAATGGGATTCGTGTAAGTGGGTGGTTGATGGTCAGTATTGACTCGATGGGCCAAAGGGCCTGCTTCTGTGCTGTACAAGCCTTTGAGGGCCTCATCCACCCTACATTACCGTTAAGTAAATCACTGCCACTCTGTCCCACTCAAACCACATGGTCAGATAACCCGATTGTCTCCCCAGTCTCATAGCTCAAGGAAAAGGACACCTTGTTTAAGCAATACAGTACTGGGCAAGCCAGAAGCATCCTCCGTTGGGGGTTTCCACACATAAACACCGTGGTGCAGACTCTTTCGGGGAGGTGGGGGCTCCCCGATAAGACAGAACTGGGGCAACCCCCGGTGCTGGGTGTGCGGTGAGGTTCCCCCACATGTTAGCGCGTCCCCGAGAGCTGGAGCAGCACTGCCCTCAGGTGGCCACAGGGTAGACTGCAGCCAAGAATTCCGGCTATAGCTAAGGTGAAGGCAGAGGAGGAATAAGAGTCAGAAGTCAGTAAGCAACGGGCACATCTCCCACAGCACCAGTAAAAGTCTCTCTGAACAACGAAAATCCTCTCTCTCAACAACGAAAATCCTCTCTCTCAACACTGACAATTCTTTCCTCTCTCTCCACCATCACCCTCTCTTTAGATAGGTACATACTTCAGAATCAAGTTTGTTATCACCGGCATGTGACGTGAAATTTGTTAATTTTAGCAGCAGCAGTTCAATGCAATACATAATCTAGCAGAGAGAGAGAAAATAATAATAATAAATAAAATTAAAACATCATAATAATAAACAAGTAAATCAATCACATACATTGAATAGATTAAAAAATGTGGAAAAACAGAAATACTGTATATTAAAAAAGTGAGGTAGTGTCCAAAGCTTCAATGTCCATTTAGGAATCGGATGGCAGAGGGAAGGAAGCTGTTCCTGAATCGCTGAGTGTGTGCCTTCAGGCTTCTGTATCTCCTACCTGATGGTAACAGTGAGAAAAGGGCATGCCCTGGGTGCTGGAGGACCTTAATAATGGAGATAGCCTTTCTGAGGTACCACTCCCTGAAGATGTCCTGGGTACTTTGTAGGCAAGTATCCAAGATGGAGCTGACTAGATTTACAATTTCTGCAGCTTCTTTTGGTCCAGTGCAGTAGCCCCTCCCCATAGCAGACAGTGATGCAGCCTGTCAGAATGCTCTCCATGGTACATCTATAGAAGTTTTTCAGTGTATTTGTTGACATGCCAAATCTCTTCAAACTCCTAATAAAGTATAGCCACTGGCTTGCCTTCTTTATAACTACATTGATATGTTGGGACCAAGTTAGATCCCTAGAGATCTTGATACTCAGGAACTTGAAACTGCTCACTCTCTCCACTTCTGATCCCTCTGTGAGGATTGGTATGTGTCCCTTCGTCTTACCCTTCCGGAATTCCACGATCAGCTCTTTTCTCTTACTGACGTTGAGTGCCAGGTTGTTGCTGTGGCACCACTCCACTGGTTGGCGTATCTCACTCCTGTACACCCACTCGTCACCACCTGAGATTCTACCAACAATGGTTGCATTGTCAGCAAATTTATAGCTGGTATGCTGAGCTATAGTCGATGAACAGCATCCTGACATAGGTGTTTGTGTTGTCTAGGTGCTCTAAAGCCATGTGGAGAGTCATTGGGATTGCATCTGCCATTGATCTATTGTGACAATAGGCAAATTGCGACGGGTCCAGGTCCTTACTGAGACAGGAGTTCAGTCTAGTCATAACCAACCTCTCAAAGCATTTCATCACTGTCGATGTGAGTGCTACTGGGCGATAGCCATTAAGGCAGCTCACATTATTTTTCTTAGGCACTGGTATAATTGTTGCCTTTTTGAAGCAAGTGGGAAACTCTGCCTGCAGCAGTGAGAGGTTGAAAATGTCCTTGAATACTCCCGCTAGTTGGTTGGCACAGGTTTTCAGAGCCTTACCAGGTACTCCATCGGGACCTTCCACCTTGCAAGGGTTCATTCTCTTTAAAGACAGTCTAACATTGGCCTCTGAGACAGATCACAGAGTCATCAGGTTTAGCAGGGATCTTCACAGCTGTAGTAATATTCTCCCTTTCAAAGCGTGCATAGAAGGTGTTGAGTTCATCTGGTAGCGAAGCATCGCTGCCATTCATGCTATTGGGTTTCACTTTGTAGGAAGTAATGTGTTGTAGACCCTGCCAGAGTTGCCGTGCACCTTGTATTGCCTGCAACCTTGTTCAAAATTGTCTCTTTGTCCTTGAAACAGCCCTCTGCAAATCATACCTGGTTTTCTGGTACAGGCCTGGGTTGCCGGACTTGAATGCCACAGATCTAGCCTTCAGCAGATGACGTACTTCCTGGTTCATCCACAGCTTTTGGTTTGGGAATGTACAGTAAGTCTTCGTAGGCACATGTTCACCCACACAGGTTTTAATGAAGTCAGTAACAACTGCAGCATACTCATCCAGATTCAAAGATGAATCTCTGAATACAGTCCAGTCCACTGATTCAAAGCAGTCCTGTAGGCGCTCCTGTGCTTCCCTTGTCCAAACCTTCTTGGTCCTCACTGCTGATGCTGCAGTCTTCAGTCTCTGCCTATACTCAGGGAGTAGAAGTGCAGCTGGGTGATCAGACTTCCTGAAGTGAGGGCATGGAATAGCATGGTAGGCATTCTTGATGGTGGTGTAACAATGGTCCAGTGTGTTGTTCCCTCTGGTGTTGCAATTGATCTGTTGGTGGTAATTGATTAGTGACATTTTCAGAATGGCCTTGTTAAAATCTCCCAAGATGATGGTGAAGGTGTTAGGGTGCGCTGTTTCGTGCATGTTGATCCCATTGCTCAGATCATCTAAAGCCCGCTTGACATTGGCCTGAGGTGGAATGTAAACTGCTACCAGAATGACCCCAGAGAACTCCCATTGTGGGTAAAAAGGACAACATTTTACTGCTGGATATTCCAGGTCTGGTGAGCAGAATTGGGACAGCACTGATATATTTGTGCACCAAGAGGAGTTGACCATGAGGCATACTCCTCCACCTCTGCTTTTGAGAGACTCTGTAGATCTTTGTTGATCCCTAAGGAAATTACAGTGTCATGGTAGCTTTACAAGTTCAAAAATATACAATATTAGAAGAAGAAGTAAGAAGAATAAATAAAAAATAAGTTATCTTAAACAGTCTAACAGGAAGGGGGGGTGTCATCATCACCCTCTCTCTCTCTCCCCCAGCCTTTGCTCCTTCCTGTATCTCTTCATTCTCTTGCCCCTCCATTACCCTCTCTCCCTGTCACCTTCACCCATCCCACCACCCTTCTCTCATGTCACCCCCTCCGTCCCCCGTCATCATCTCTCTCCCAGCTCCTGCAACATCTCGGTTTATTATTTAATTGCCGAGGTTCTCGTATGTCTGTGTGTTTGGAGTTCAGGGTTCCTTCTATAGAAGGCAGGAATGAAAGCTCAGTGATCTGCAGATGCTGGAAATCTGAAATTAAAATGGTACTCAACAGGTCAGGCAGCATCCATGGGAAGAGAAACAGTGTTAATTATTCGGGTCAAAAGCAGTTACAGAGGATCTGAACAGATAACTCTGTTTGTCCTTCTGAAGTTGTTGCATACTCAAAGCATACTCAAGCAGCATGTAACAGGCTCTTCGGCCCATCGAATCTGTGCTGACCATCAATCAGCCACATAGAGCGGAGAGGCCTGAAATGTTCCCTATAGAAACGAGAACACTTCCAAACCTTTGGCCCACGATGTCCTACCAGCCTTTTTCAAAGTACAAAGTAAATTTATTATCACATACAACCCTGAGATTCATTTTCTTGTGGGCAAACTCAACAAACCATAAGAGAATAATAACCATAATAGAATCAATGAAAGACCACACCAGCTTGGACATTCAACCAGTATGTAAAAGACCAACAAATTGTGCAAGTATAAAAAGAAAGCTATGATAATAATAATAATAAACGGGTTACAAGTATCGAGAACGTGAGATGAAGAGACTTTGAAAGTGAGTCCGTTGGTTGTGGGAACATTTCAATAATGGGGCAAGTGAAGTTGAGTGAAGTTATCCTCTTTGGTTGAAGAGCCTGATGGTTGAGGGGTAGTAACTGTTCCTGAACCTGGTGAGTCCTGAGGCTCCTGTACCTTCTTCCTGATGGCAGCGGTAAGAAGAGAGCATGGGCTGGGTAGATGGATGCTGTTTTCCTGTGACAGCTCTCCATGTAGGTGTGCTCAGTGCTGGGGAGCGCTTTGCCTATGATGGACTGGACTGTATCCACTACTTTGTGTAGGATTTTCTGTTCAAGCGCATCGGTGTTTCCATATCAGACCGTCATGCAGCCAGTCAATATACCCTCCACTACACATCTATAGAAGTTTGTCAAAGTTTCAGATGACATGCTGAACCTTCACAAACTCCCAAAGAAGTAAAGGCACTGTTGGGCTTTCTTCGTAATTCCACTTACATGCTGGGCCCAAGACAGGTCCTTCAGAATGGGTATTACTGAGGAATTTGAAGTTGCTGCCCCTCTCCACCTCTGATCCTATGGTCAGAGGATTGAGGACTGTCAGATGGACCTCTAGTTTCCTCCCCCTCAATTAATAATCAGCTCCTTGGTCTTGCTGACACTGAGTGAGAGGTTGTTGTTACAGCATCACTCAGCCAGATTTTCAATCTCCCTCCTATATGCTGATTCGTCACCATCTTTGATTTGGCCTGTGTCAGTGGTGTCATCAGCAAACTTGCATCTGGCTTTGGAGGTGTGCTTAGCCTCACAGTCGTGCAGGTAGAGCGAGTAGAGCAGGGGACTCAGCACACAGTGCTGACGGAGATTGTGGAGGAGGTGCTGTTGCCAATCCCAACTGAATGGGGTCTGCAAGTGAGGAAATCGAGGATCCAATTGCACAAGGAGGTATTGAGGCCAAGGTCTTGAAGCCTATTGATTAGTTTTGGGGGGTTATAGTATTGAAGTCTGAGCTGTAGTCGATAAAGAGCATCCTTGCTGTCCAGATGTTGCTGACTTTTAACTTACTCCCAAGATCTATTTGACACTCCCCTCCCACATAACCTTCCATTTTACTTTTATCCACGTGCCTATTTAAGTGATTTAAATGCCCCTAATGTATCTGCCCCTACCACCACTCGTGGCAGGGCGTTAAAGAACCTCCGACATGCCTTCTGGGCTTTCTAGTACATTCCAAACCTGACAAACATAAATGATCATCAACTCAAATCATCATAGAGTCCACATAACTTACAGGACAAAGGAAATGTAATGACATTCGTGCAAGTCATCCCGTTTAGTGAGATGCAGCGTGAATCTCATTGAAACGAGAAGCAGAGCGTGAGTGAGGGCCTGACTCCTGCTCCCCTCCCTTATGTGATGGAGGTTGATTTACTTCAGAAATACATTTCATTTGTAAAATATGTACTGTGTAATTAGTACGTCTTTTTCGATATTAGTTGTACATTATCGCTGACAGAGAGTCAACACCTGTTTCCTCCTCAACCCAGTGTAGATTAAGTCCATAAGACCCATCACCTCGGTGTCCAGTGACGGCAGGACCCCAGACTGTGGTCCTTCCCCACAGGGCCTTAGCACTGGCTGCACTGAGCTTCTACACATCCTCCTGCAGCCTGGAATGTGCCAGTCAGCAGCGTTCCCTTACGGACATGTCGCTGTGCCGGGAGACCATACGGTCAGAGCGTCAGCGCAGAAACAGGCCCTTCGGCCCATCTAGTCCATGCCGAAACCACGTAAACTGCCTGCTCCCGTTGACCTGCACCCGGGCCAAAGCCCTCCATATCCCTACTGTCTGTGTCAGGCAGACCAGAGCTGACAACCTTTCAGCAGCACTTGATGTCAGTCTCGGTGTTTGTCCCTGGGAATAGCCAGTACAGTAGGTCAAAACTTAAATGTCCCCATTAACGCACACAGTGCAGGGGACCCAACTGCAATTCTTACAGCCACGGGTATCAGACTACACTTAGATTGCGACACAACATCGAGCAGTGATGCCAGCAGCTCTGTTGCACAGCTGCCTGGGCTGAACTGGGACCCATGCATCCATTCCCAGTCCTTCTCTGTAAACACACAGTCCACAGATCGGTGGGTGACTGCCTCAGCCCCATCTCGGCCGCCCTCAGGGCAGCGTGCATTGGGAATGAGACTCTGACTGGGGGCGTCCCTTCTCACCGCCAGCCCAGCACAGGAGACACTGGAGGTACTGAAATTTGGAAAACACAAAATATTGGAGGAACTCAGTGGGTCGGGCAGCATGTGTGGAAGGGAATAAACAGTGGACAGTTTGGGCCGAGACCCTTCTCCAGGACGGTAAGATAAAGGAGAGAAAAGCAGCATAAAAAGGTGGAGGGAAGGGGTGGCAAATCATAGACGCAAGAGATTCTGCAGATGCTAGAAATCTTGAGCAACACAAAGTACTGTAAAAACTCAGCAGGTCAGGCAGCGTCTATGGAGAGAGAGAAAGATCTGCTTTGTTTTTCACAGGTACATTAAAACATCGAAACGTACAGTGAAATACATTGTTAGCATCAAATCAACTCAGCGAGGATTGTTCTGGGCACCCACAAGTGCTGCCCTGTGATCCTGATGAAGAGTCTCGGCTGAAAACATCGACTGTTTACTCGCTTCCGTAGATGCTGCTCCAGCATTTTGTGTGTGCTGAGGGAAGGCGTGGAGCAAGAGATTGGAGGTGCTCATTGGTGTGTTCTGGTGTTGAGAATTTTGGGGAGCCATCTCCCAGGGTCTGCCACATGTTCTGTGCTGACCCCTGCTTGATGGACCGGTGGTCAGAGGTGTTTTCCTCGAATAGCCCATCTCACAGAGGGCAGGTGGTACAGCAGTGCCCCACAGAGTACAGGAATGAAGCCAAGCCATCCTCCCTAACCTCTGTGTTATGAGAGAGCTACTGGGCATTAGTCCAACCTCTCACCCGAGAGAAGGACTCTTGGGCAATGCAGTACCCCCTCAGTACCACAGAAAGTCAGTCACCCGATCGCCCACGAGCAGGCAACTTTTAATTTAGACCAGGGTTTCCCAACCTTGGACCAATGCCGTTAAGTAAGGGTGTATGGATTTAGACGGAGGGGGTTGTTTTCCCAAGGAAAAGCAATCTCCGTGGCTCGAGCAGGGGCGAACTTGTGCAGTGACAGGGCAAAAGGCTGGCCGAGCAGCAATGCCGGCAGTGGCCAGCAGGTGGCAGTGGCGGTGCACGCTCGTCTCCCAACTCGTCAGCCTCAGAGATGCGGGAGAACTCAGACTCTGCAATCCGGTCTGCTGGGGGAATGCAGCGGGTCGGGTCGGGCAGCGCCTGTGGGGGTGGGAAGAGGGAGAGGAATCAGTGACGTTTCGGGCCGAAAACCCTGCATCACGTCTCAAATGCAGAGCACCAAGACTCTCGTTCGTTCGGCTGTCAGTCCTGAAGCAATGCTCGACCGTCCCACAGTTGCCTCTGACCCGCTGGGTTCCGTCAGCAGTTTGTCGTTTATCAGCGTGGGCTTCAGGCGAACTTACTTCATTATGGCAGCTGTCATTCACCCTGACATAGAGAGCTCAGCAGAAAATGCCCCACCAGGAGGCTTTGATTTCAAAGGTTCGGAATCGGTTTATTATTGTCAACTGCACAAGGATTTAGTGAAAAGCTTGTGTTAAGTACTGTTCATACAGATCAGATTATTACACAGTGCAATGAGGTAGAAGAAGGTAAAATATTAACAGTGCAGGTAAACAGTAAGGTGCAAGATCATGACGAGGTAGATTGTGAGGTCAAGGATCTAATGGATGGTACTAGGGAATTATTAAATAGTCTGGTAACAGCGGGATAGAAGCTGTCTTTCAGCCTTCATGCTTTCTGTCTTTTGTACCTTCTGCCCGATGGGAAAGGGGAGAAGAGAGAATGTCCGGGGTGGGTGGGTCTTTGATTACGCTGCCTGCTTTACTGAGGCAGTGAGACGTGTAGACAGGGTCCGTGGAGGGGAGGCTGGTTTCCCCGTCCACAACTCTCTGCAGCTTTCTAGCCGTCACGGTCGGAGAAGTTGCCCTATCAAGCATGCGAACGGAATGCTTTCTATGGTGCATTGATAAAAGGGGGTGAGGATTGACTGGGACACGCTGAGTTTATTCAGCGTCCTAAAGAAGCAGCGCCCTCACGGAGCTCTCTTGGCCGTAGCCACTACCTGGTTGGACCAGGACAGGCTTTTGGTTGGTTTTAGGGAAGAGGGAGAGTTAGGGTGTAGGGGAGGGGTCATTGGTATTGAGAGCGGGGTTCAAAGGTTAAGGAGCTCAGGAGGCTGCATCACATCAGTCCCTTCCTCGGGTGCCCAGCTGGGCCCAGGGTTGATCCTCTGAGATGTTGACGCTCTTTCCACTGATGACCCTCAACTCCCTACTTCCCCTTCCTGGTCTGCAACACCTCACCTCTGCACTCCAGATCTGGGGAGCTGTGCTCACCACATCACAGCAGGGTGTCACGAGGTGCTCTGGCAGTGTCGGAACCCAAGTGCAGAGGAAAGACAGACTCCGATTTAGAGATGGCGATCAGAGTTTATTCATCAGAACTCACTCCATCAGAACATTGGTGGCTCAACCAAGCACTCATCCTTCCTGTACTGAGCTCTTCCAGACTACGTAGGATACCAGAGTGTGTTGGGCTCCAAGGATTTTTAAAGTGTCTGAATTAGTTAATTGTCGTTTAATGAAGCATAACATTGAGATATAACATTCTCAAAACTAGGATCCTGCGATTAGTGCTTACTGGGTGTCCACTTAAATAATACATGTAACGTGGAATCCTGAGCCCATCAATATAAACGTCACAAGTTTATACCGAAAACACCGGGAGACCATTACAATGAGCAAGTAGCTCAAGAAAAACACAAGAAACTCCAAGCGATTAATGCCTCTCATTAAACAACAATTAACTAATTCAGGCGCTTTAAAAATCCTCAGAGCCCAACACACTCTGGTATCCTACATAGTCTGGAAGAGCTCAGTACAGGAAGGACATGGTAGTAAGAGAGACAGAGGGAGGGAGGGATGGAGAAAGAGAGAGAGAGAGAAGAGGAGATTCACCGAGGTGCTACCTGGAATGGAGGACAGTAGTTATAAAATTTAACAAATTGGTAAGGACAGTGCAGGTAGAGAATAAGGGCAAAGGGCCGTGATGAGGTAGATGAAGGAGAGATCAGATGGGCTGGGTTTATTCTCACTGGAACACAGGGCACAGAGTGGTGATCTTTTAGGGGATTATAGGAGGAGCACAGATGGGGTGGATAGTCCTTTTCCCAAGGCAAAGGGAGTCCTGAACCTGAGGGGAGTTCTGGCCTTAAGGTGAGAGAGGAGAAATTTTAAGGAAATCTCAGGCAATTTTTCCCACTCAAAGGGTGCTGGATATCTGGGACAAGTATTGGAGGCAACAAATTCCACAGATTCACCACTCAATAGCTAAGGAAATTCCTCCCTCCCCATCTCCGTTCTAAAAGGAAGCCCCTCTATTTTGAGGCTGTGTTCTCTGGTCTTAGACTCTCCCACCATAGGAAACATCCTCTGCAAATCCACTCTATCAAAGCCTCTCACGATTGGATAGGTTTCAATAGGGTCACCCCTCATTCTTCAAATTCCAGTCAATACAGGCCGAGAGCCATCAAACGCTCTTCACATGACAAGCCGTTCAATCCTGGAGTCATTAAAACAAAGCTCTCAACAAGGATTTCTGCCCCTCCCACCCCCCAGCGGGACTCACCCAGAAGGTTAAGGTTCTTAGGAACATCAGGGTCTTGCCCACAGAAGACAGAGGTTTGGTATTGGTTGGTGTTATTCTGGCTGCAGGTCCTTGACTGGAGGTGTTCTGCAGGGATCAGTGTTGGGACCTCTGCTGTTTCTGATTATATAGTACTGTGTGAAACACTCTAGTTGTGGCGGCTGCGTAAGTCTAGGGAAGAAAATCTCCGGCCCCACCAAATGTGTGAGATTGAGGTGCGAGCCCTCCCCAAAACCCCCTGTTTGTGTGGATGCTGCGTGATTCGTTACCCTGCTACAAATCAGTACCACGAAATAACGGACAGTACACCATATACAATTAAACAATTTAGCTTTATAATTCTTAATTTGACTAAAGGGTTAGTAAAGAAAATGCAAAAAAAGAAGAAGGCCCATTTTAATGAAACAGTCTAACGTGCACAAGTTGGAGCTCACGGTTTCCCCTTCGCCGATCCTCCTTCGATCTCCCCGGGTTTCGTTAAATCATGTCCCCACTCCAGGTCGAATCCTACGACCTCTTCTCTCCGGTGTCTTCTCTCTTCATCTCCCCCCACAAAAGCCCCAAGCCCAGCCTTAGTGTCCCTCACCAGAGAAACCTCCCCTTAATCCGCCCACCCAATTCTCTTATCTCTTATCTTCAACAGTAACCCAAACAAGCAGCTTGCATAGAATAGGACAGCATTACAAAGAAAAAATATGAACCAGGGCATTACAGTCTCCCCCCACCAAAATAGTCATGTCCCCATGTCTTTGAAATAATTTGTCATCCCGTCATTAATAACAATGTTTTCAAAGGAATTTCGTGATGTCAGAACCTCCAATCCATTTGTAAATGGTAGTGACATATCTCACTAGGGGGATAGCCGTAACACTCCTTTCCCCCGGTGCTACATAGGCCAGCCTATCCGGTGGCCTCCTGACTCTTTGAGACCTCCGTACCCCGTCATCTACTCCTTCAGGTTCAGACACTCCTTGGGATACTTCTGGTCTACCTGGTGAGGCCTCCCCTGGTCTATCACTCATGCCCTCCTGCAACTCGGACCCCTTGGCTGAGCCCCACTTCATTCCTTTCAGGGTCCTGCTGAAACCCAGTCTGTCCACAGATACCCTCCACCCCCCCCCACCCCGACTCAGAGTGAGAAGGGTTGGGAATCTCTTCCTCAATCAGTGGGAAGTTAGCAAAAGGCAGCATATACCACACCCCCATTTCCTCATCCTCCGAGTCCGTATCCCATTCAAGGGTGGGGGTTGGTCTAATCTCTCCTGCTGTTGGTCCTCCAGTCCCTCCATGTCACCACAGAGTCCTCTTTCTAGATGTAAGCTCCAGGTCGGGCTCTGGGTCACCCGCAACTCTTGTCCCAGAGGCAGAAGGTGGTTCTGATGGAGAATCTGGACAGGCCCATTCCCACCCTCTGGTTTCACCTGGAAAACTGGTAGGTTTGGCATCTGGCTCTCCACCACGTAGGGCACAGCAGCCCAGTGGTCAGCCAACTTATGCTTCCTAGGTAGTTCCAAATTCCTTATGAGGACTCGGTCTCCCAGCAGGAGTTGGGAGAACCTCACCTTTTGATCATACCTCCTTTTATTCCCTTGATTCTGCTTGGTGACCACAACTTCAGCTAATTCATAAGCCTTTTCAGCTCCCTTCTCATATCAGACACATACTTCTGATAAGTCTTTGGTGGTAGGTCTTCCTCGCCAGTCCCAAAACAAGGATTGATGGGCAATCTTGCCTTGTGCCCAAACATCAGATAATATGGTGAGTACTGCGTAGTTTTGTTTCGGGTACAGTTGTAGCAGTGGACCAGATGTCCAATATGTCGGCTCCACTTGTTCTTCTTGCTGATTTCCAAGGTTCCTAGCATGTCTAGCAAGGTCCGATTAAACCTCTCTGGCTGGGGATCACCCTGCGGGTGATAGGGCGTGGTCCTTGACTTCTCAACTCCAAGCATGTTCAGTAACTCATGTATGAGCCTACGCTTGAAATCCCGTCCCTGATCACATGTATCCAGCTGACGAGGCCATAATAAATGAAATACTTTGGCCACTGTGGACGCCCTCTGATCCTTGGTAGGGAAAGCTGGCACATATCTGGTGTAGTGATCTGTGGTGACTAAGACATTCGCCATGTTGTTGGCATTTGGCTCTATTGACAGGAAATCCATACACACCAGGTCAAGAGGCCCCACAAGAATTGAAACTCCGCCCTTCTCAATGGGGTCCAGACAAACCAGCGATAGTCTGGACTAAAACAAAGCCTTTGCCCGCCATTTTATCAAACCTCCGCTCCACAATTGTAACTGTTCCTACAGCTCTAACAGTAGTTAACATCTCAATTAACAATTCATCAGGGATACGAATGTCTATCCCACTCAACACACACGCATTCGTTACCAGTAACCCCGTGGATTCACACCACCACTCAACCCCGGCAGCATCCATAACCACGTACTGTAATCACTTTACCGGACAATAGTTTAGCACAGACTTAAACACACAACCCACAATGGGTTCAATGCTCAGGGCAATCACACAGCGTCCAACGACATCGACCCCGGACGAGACCCCCACAATGAAACACTTTGGTTCCATCGGCTGTGTAAGTCTAGGGAAGAAAATCTTCAGCTCCGCCAAATATGTGAGATTGTGGTGTGAGCCCTCCACGAAACCCCTGTTTGTGTGGATGCTGCATGATTCGTTACCCTGTTACAAATCAGTACCACGAGATAACGGACAGTACACTGCGTACAAGTAAACTATTTAGCTTTTTAATTCTTAATTTGACTAAAGGGTCAGTAAAGAAAACACACACAAAAAAGAAAAAGGGTCCATTTTAATGAAACAGTCTAACATGCACAAGTTAGAGCTCACGATTTCCCCTTCACTGATCCTCCTTCGATCCCCCCCCCGATCGAGTCATGGCCCCGCTCTGGGTCGAGTCCTACAACCTCTTCTTTCCGGCATCTTCTCCCTTCTCTCTCAGCAAAAGCCCCAAGCCCTACCTTAGTGCCCCTCACCAATGAAGCCTCCCCTTAATCTGGCCATCCTAATTGGAAGGCACACAATTCCCCTATCTCTTATCTTCAACAGTAACCCAAACAAGCAGCTTGCTCAGAACAGAACAGCATAACAGAGAAAAAATATGAACCAGGGCATTACACGTGCACAAGTCTTGGGCACGGATATATATAGCGAGGGCACCTAAGACTTACGCACGGTACGGAGCCGTGAGTGAGTTTGTAAATCTGGCGGGAGCAAAGGTGTTGGGAATGGTGAGGGTGGAGTGCCACAGCAGGGACATGGTTCAGGTGGTAGACAGGGGGTGCCCGGGTGCAGACACACCCAGCCCTGAGACAACAGGTAAGGTCATTTGATTCCAAATGATTGGTTTATTGATCATTACAGAATGTCTCTCTGCTGCTCCCAGCTCTCTTCCCTCTCCCTTCCCCTTTTCCCAACCATGATTCCCCTCTCCCTGCCCCCTTCCCACTCGCAATCCACAATAGACTCCCATATCAAATCAGGTTTATCATCACCCACATATGTCATGATTTTTGGGTTTTTTTTGTGGCGGCAGTTCGGTACAATACATAAAATTACTACAGTACGGTGCAAACATCTTAGGCACCCTAGCTATATATACAGTGTGTGTCTAAGAGCTTTTCACAGTACAGTATATAAATACCCTGAATGAAAATGTGTATAGGTGGGTTGGTAAGTTTGCAGAGGACACAGTGTTAGGTGGAATTGTGGACATTGTAGAAGACTGCTGGAGGATCCAGCAGGACATAGACCTGCTGCAGATATGGGTGGAGAAATGGCAGATGAAGTTTAACCTGGACAAGGGTGAGGTGTTGTACTTCGGGAGATCATAAAGAGAGCTTTTGGCACATCGGCCTTCATAAATCTAAGTATTGAGCACAGGAATTGGGATGTTATGTTAAAGATGTTGGTGAGGCCTAATTTGGAGTGTTGTGTGCAGTACAGGAAAGATGTAAACAAGACTGAAAGAGTGCAGAGAGAATTCAGAAGGATGCTGCAAGACGTGAGGTATAGGGAAAGGTTGAATAGGTGAGGACTTCTTTCCTGGAATGTAGGGGAACAAGGGGAGATGTGATAGAGCTGTACAAAATTTCAGGGGTACAAGTAGGTAAGTGCAAGCAGGCTCCTTCCAATGAGCTTGGATGAGATGAAGACTAGAGATCATAGGTTAAGGGTGAAAGGGGACCCTGAGGAGGATCTTCTTCACTCAGTGGGTAGTGAGAGTGAGGAACGAGCTGCCAGTGGAAGTGGGTTTGATTTCTTCAAGTAAGAGAAGTTTGCATAGGTACATGGATGGAGGGCTACGGTTCCGGTTCAGGTCAATGGAACTAGGCACAGGGTGGATGGGCCGAAGGGCCTGTAGATGCTGTAGTGTTCTATGTAAAGGGATAGGACACAGTTAGTGACAGGGCCCTTAACAGTTTCATGTACAAAGGGACATCCGGGTGCAAGCTGCACAAATTGGTAGGGTGGTTAAGAAGGCATATGGCTTACTTACTTTTATTCCGTCGAGGCTTTGAGTTCTAGTTGGATCCATCAGGAGGTACTGCATACAGTTCTGGTCTCTCCATTGTAGGAAGGATGTGGAGGCTTTGGAGAGGGTGCAGAAGAGGTTCACCAGGATGCTGCTTGGATTAGTTGGAGGAACTTGGATTGGTTCCTCTGGAGTTGTGAAGGCTGAGGGGAGATCTGAAATGATTTTATGAAGTGATGAAACTCATAGATGGTGTAGCTAGCTGGTACCAGTTCCTCAGAGTTAATTTGACTAATACCAGAGTCCATTTACAATGGTGCTAGAAAATTGTGAACCCTGTAGAATTTTCTCTATTTCTGCATAAATATGACCTAAAATGTGATTAGATCTTCACATAAGTCCTAAAGCCAGATAAAGAGAACACAATTAAATAAATAACACAAAAAACATTATACTTGTTCATTTAATTATTGAGAAAAATGATCCAATATTACATGTATTTGTTGAAAACATCATGTGAGCCTCTGGGATTATCAGTTCATTTAAAGGGGAAATTAGAGTCAGGTGTTTCAATCAATGGGATGACAATCAGGTGTGAGAGTGGGAGGCCCTGCCCTATTTAAAGAACATAAACCCAGGTCTTCACTATCAAAGTCTGATCTTCACCACACAGGTCTTTGGAAATATGCCATGCCTCGATCAAAGGAGATTTATGAGGACCTCAGAAATAAGTTGTTGATGCTCACGGGGCTGGAAAAGGAAACAAAACCATTTCTGAAGAGTTTGGCTCCACAGTCAGGCAGATAGTGTACTGATGAAAGAAATACAACACCGTTGTTGCTCTCCACAGGAGCGGCGGACCAACAAAAATAACTCTAAGGGCAAGGTGCGTAATATTCCAGGAGGTCACAAAGAACCCCAGGGTAACATCTGAGGAGCTACAGGCCTCTCCTGCATTGGCTAATGTCAGTGTTCGTGAGTCTACCATCAGGCAAACACCGAACAACAATGGCAGGATTGCAAGGAGAAAGCCACTACTCTCCAGCAAGGACATTGCTGCCCATCTAAAGTTTGCTCAAGACCATGTGGATAAGCCAGAAGGCTATTGGAAGAATGTTCTGTGGACCGATGAGTCCAAACTAGAACTTTTTGGCGAAAAGCAAACCCTGCACTTCAACATGAGAAATTCATCCCATCGATGGTGGCAGTATCATGGGTTGGGCCTGCTTGGTCCCAGGGCAGCTTGCCATCATTGATGGGACTATGAATTTTGAATTGTACCAGCAAATTCTGCAGGAAAATGCTAGGCTATCTCTCCATGAACTGAAGCTCAAGAGAAAGTGGGTGATGCAGCAAGACAACGACCTGAAACACACCAGTCAGTCTACCAAAGAATGGTTAAAGCAGAAGAAATTTCACATTTTGGAATGGCCGAGTCAAATTTCTGACCTTAATCCTGTAGAAAAGTTGTGGAAGGACCTGAAGCAAACAGTTCATGCAAGGAAGCCTGCCGACATCCCAGAGTTGAAGCAGTGTTGTAAGGAGGAATGGCCAAAAATTCCTCCACGCCGACGTGCAGGACTGATCAACAATTACAAGAAACACCTGGTTGATAATATTGCTATACAAGGGGGTTCCACCAGTTACTGAAAGCAAAGGTTCACATACTTTTTCAACTAATACATGAAATATTGGTAAACAACAGGAATTCTGCAGATGCTGGAAATTCAAGCAACATACATCAAAGTTGCTGGTGAACGCAGCAGGCCAAGCAGCATCTATAGGAAGAGGCGCAGTCGACGTTTCAGGCCGAGACCCTTCGTCAGGACTAACTGAAGGAAGAGTGAGTAAGGGATTTGAAAGCTGGAGGGGGAGGGAGAGATGCAAAATGATAGGAGAAGACAGGAGGGGGAGGGATAGAGCCGAGAGCTGGACAGGTGATAGGCAGAAGGGGATACGAGAGGATCATGGGACAGGAGGCCTAGGGAGAAAGACGGGGGGGGTGACCCAGAGGATGGGCAAGAGGTATATTCAGAGGTGCAGAGGGAGAAAAAGGAGAGTGAGAGAAAGAATGTGTGCATAAAAATGAGTAACAGCTGGGGTACGAGGGGGAGGTGGGGCCTAGCGCAAGTTAGAGAAGTCAATGTTCATGCCATCAGGTTGGAGGCTACCCAGACGGAATATAAGGTGTTGTTCCTCCAACCTGAGTGTGGCTTCATCTTTACAGTAGATGAGGCCGTGGATAGACATGTCAGAATGGGAATGGGATGTGGAATTAAAATGTGTAGCCACTGGGAGATCCTGCTTTCTCTGGCGGACAGAGCGTAGATGTTCAGCAAAGCGGTCTCCCAGTCTGCGTCGGGTCTCACCAATATATAAAAGGCCACATCGGGAGCACCGGACGCAGTATATCACCCCAGTCGACTCACAGGTGAAGTGATGCCTCACCTGGAAGGACTGTTTGGGGCCCTGAATGGTGGGAATCACTTTTCTGAATAAATAAATGAACAAGTAACGCACACAAAATGCTGGAGGAACTCAGCAGGCCAGGCAGCATCTACAGAGAAGAGTAGAGTTGACGTTTCAGCCTGAGACCCTTCGTCAGGACTTTCTTTTCCATAGATGCTGCCTGGCCTGCTGAGTTCCCCCAGCATTCTGAGTGTGCTGCTTGAATTTCCAGCATCTGCAGATTTTTCTCTTGTTTGTAAATGAACAAGTGTAACGTTTTTTGTGCCATTTATTTAATTGTGTTCTCTTTATCTAGTTTAGGACTTACGTGAAGATCTGATCACATTTGAGGTCATATTTATGCAGAAATAGAGAAAATTCTAAAGGGTTCACGAACTCTTTAGCACCACTGTAAGGTGAGGTGGGTTAATTCAAAGGATATGAGTGGGTCTTTGTGTAAGGAAAGGGATTAAGTTATTTAGGCCGACACAACAACGTGGGGTGATCTATGTTAAATCATACTTTTACATCCCCCACCCTCACCCGCGACCCGATTCTCCCCACAGCCACCCGTACTCGGCTTAATCCGCAGTAACTGGATACGCAACCGGCGTGTCTGGGCCTCGGTTTCCGAGCAGCTGTACTGCGAGAGCTGCCCACCAGGTGGCATCCTCGGCCCGGATTTACACTGGTGTCCGCCGCGGAACCGCAACGCGGTGTTCGGAGCTCGGAGACCGACCGGAGACACAAGCGGTCCCACTCCACGCCGCCTCCATCAGCCCGCCCTCAGGTACCATCCCAGAGGCCGGGTGCGCTGCCTGCGGGGAGTTAGGGCGCTCCGGTTTCCTCCCGTATCCCAGAGACGAGCGGGTCAGAAGGTTAATTTGCCGCCGCAAATCGCTGCTGGTGTGTGTGTGGGAGAGTTGGTGGGAATGTGGGGAGAATAAAATGGCTTTAGTATGTGGGTGGTTGATGGCCATCGTGATCTCGATGGACTGAAAGGCCTCTTCCTCCCCTGTCAGGGGGAGATTCATTCCCACGTTCTGCCTTTGGGACCGAGGTCCAATTTGTCAGGACACTCCAGGTGAAGGGTGTCGTCCGCACTGCCCCAAAACCAGATGGATCATGAATCCAGAGGGCAACTCCAACTTTCCTTCCCACCGGACTATTCTTCATCCTGGTCTCAGGACCAGTGAGGAAGGAGCTGCCAGTCCGGTCTCTTTGGCCTCTTTCTGCTGAACACGGACACCAAACACTCTGGCAGCTCACCACGTGGAGCTAAATCTCGACAACCTCCTGTGCCGTCAGCAGCAGCCATACAGATAAATTATTCTCACTGCATAATCAAAGACCCCATCTACCCCAGTCAGCAACGTCCCCATCTCATTTGTTTTAAACAGCCGTGCAGACCAACCGTTGCACTGAACAGGAAATTTATACACTGCCTGAAAACTCTTTAATAGGACATTATATTAAGAAACTCCAGCTGCATGGCAACAAAGGCTACGTGCACTGGTGGCATTTCAGTTACTGTGCGGCCATGCAGGTTAGAGGGAACAGTGCTGGACATTCTCTCTTCTCTGCTCCCCCATCGGGCAGAATATACATAAACCTAAAGACATGAAGACCAGGCTCAAGGACAGCTGTACCCCGCTGTTTTTAGACTCTTGAATGGACCACTCTCAGACTAAAAGATGAACACTTGATTTTCCAATCTACCTCATCTGTGGCCCTTGCACGTTATCAGTCTACTGTACTGCGCTTTCTCTGTAGCTGAAACACTCTATTCTGCATTGTGTAATTATTTTACTGTCTGCACGTGCTTATGTATGGAATAATCTATTTGGACAAGCAAAGCAGGATCAGAATCTGTTTTTTTTTAAATCATTTTGTTGTTCTATGGCAGCAGCACAGTGCAAAGACATAGAATTATTATAAATTAAAAATAAGCAATTACAGGTAATGCAAAAAGAGGAATAATAGTATAGTTAATGGGTTCAATGTCCATTCAGAAATCTGATGACGGAGGGGAAGAAGCTGTTCCTGAATCATTGTGTGTTTTTTCACTGTATCTCAGTACATGTGACAATAATAAACCAATTTCAATATCTCAATTTCCATTCTTCACTGTCACGTTTTCAATGTCTCGACCCCTCACTCTCTCCTTCATCTCTCCTTGTCCCTCTCTCTCATTCTCTTTCTCCATCTCTCTAGTTCTTCATTTCACCCTTACTGTTTTACGCTCGTACCTCGCTCTGTTCTGTGTTCTCACTCTCTCTCCATCTCCCTCTCTTCCACACTCCATTCTTCTCTGCCTTTCCTTTTCTTCCCTTGACCAGACTTGGAACAAACCCAATTGTTCTCCTCTCCCTCACCCCATAATCAGAGTTATACAGCTCAGGAGCAGGCCCTTTGGCCCAACTGGAGGATGCTGACCAAGGTGTCCATCTAAACTTGCCCCGTTTGCCTGAGTTTGGCTCATATCCTTCTATCTTTCCTACCGTGTACCTGTCCGAATATCTTTTAAACATTATGATGGTACAGCACTTTCTACATACCCACCAACCTCTGTGAAAAATCTAACCCTACAATCTTTAGTTTCCTCTTCTCTCAAGTGTGCCCTCTAGATATTGACTCTCCTACCCCCAATCCCTCCCTCCCTCCAGTTTTCTGTCTGCCTTCCACTCTCTTGCCTGCCTCTATCTCCTCTCTTTCTCTCTCCTTATCCCTCTCTCCTTTCACTGACCCTTTTCCTCTCTTTCTGTCCCTTTCTCTCTCTCCTTCCCCTTCCTCTCTTGCCCTCTCATGCTTCCTTACTTTATCTTTCTACTATCTCTCCCTTCCTGTCCCTCTATCACCCTTTCTCCCTCTCGCTTCCTCTCCCCTTTCACTTTCCCCCTTTCTTTCTCTTGCTCTTTGCCGCTCTTTCCCCATTCTCTCTGCCCCCCTCCCTCTCTGCTGTCTCTCTCCTTTCTCTCTCTTCCCTCTGCCTCTCCTCTCTCTCACCCTCTGTCTGTCTGTCTTTCCCCCGCCCCGCCCCCAAATTCATCTCTTTGTTTCACTGCCTGGCTCTGTGCCTGTGTGATAACAGTGATGACAGTTTGGCAGGGAGAAGGTTAATCCCATTTCCCCAGTTGCTGCCCTCTACTCTTCTGCAAACCCGCGGCCCGCATCCTGAAGGCAGAGCTGAATTGCATGATGTTCTGTTCCCAGTGGAGAGGAGGTGCAGACTGAAAATGCCCTCCTCAAGATAAATCTGCTGCGCAGGATGAAGTATTGTGTCAGTGCCTCGCTGAGGCAGAGATGAATGGTTCTGTAACATGCACAATGAATTCTCCGGGTAGAAATCCCCAGGAGTGCACAGTACTTGCAGTAGGCTCTCCGTAACCTTCCACCACAGATCTGGGGCAATATTCATCAATGTACCAACTAAAAATAGATGAGCCATGTCCTGCGCCTGCGTCCCAGGTCTGCACTGGAAGCTGGAGCTCATTGCCAATAGGTTCCACTGCAGCCCAGCTATGCTGTTTGTATAGGGGGACCTGGGAGTCCCTTTGTCCCACTGACATGGTGTACAGATCTGGGGGTTCCTGTGTCCCACTGACACGGTGTACAGATCCGGGGGTTCCTATGTCCCACTGACACGGTGCATAGATCTGGGGGTTCCTATGTCCCACTGACATGGTGTATAGATCTGGGGGTTCCTGTGTCCCACTGACACGGTGTATAGATCTGGGGGTCTCTTTGTCCCACTGACACGGTGTACAGATCTGGGGGTCTCTTTGTCCCACTGACATGGTATACAGATCTGGGGGTTCCTGTGTCCACTGACACGGTGTACAGATCTGGGGGTTCCTGTGTCCCACTGACACAGTTTACAGATCTGGGGGTCCTTGTATGCACAGGCAGGCAGATCTGGGTATCTTGTGTCCCACTGACACTGTGTATTGGTAGACATACCTAGATGTTTTTGTGTACCACTGGTGGTGTGTGTACAGGCATATAGACATAAGTGTCTCTGTGTCCTTCTGACAGTATGTACAAGTTGACAGATCTGGAGGTCCCTGTGTCCCATTAATGGTGTATGTAGAGACAGACAGATCTGGGTGTCTCTGTGTCCCACTGACGGTGTATGAACAGACAGACAGATCTGGGTGTCTCTGTGTCCCACTGACGGTGTATGTAGAGACAGGCAGATCTGGGTGTCCCTGTGTCCTTCCTTACGATCTCTAGTCTTCCATTCTATGTAACATAAAAGCGAGAAGAGTTCAAAAGGCGATGGTTATTTCTTCAGCAGTTTGAACGGGGCATGACTGTGCAAGCACATGGAGGTCAACCAGTGAGAACAGTGAGAAGAGTTTAAAAAGAAGACAGATTTATACAGCGGGCATCGGAGTAGAGGGAGACAGAGTAGGAAGGCTTTGGGTCAACGGGGCTTAGGCGATAAAGGGCTGAGGCGAGATAGGTTATCTGCATAGAATACAGACAGAAACTGTGTATGAGGCCAGTGTTCTGTGCTGGGTGTCAGATGTGGGAGGTCCGGGAGACTCCTAGCCTCCCGGACAGCCACATCTGCACCAGGTGCGTCGAGCTGCAGCTCCTTAGGGACCGCGTTAGGGAACAGGAGATGCAGCTCGATGACCTTCGTCTGGTCAAGGAGAGTGAGGAGGTGATAGAGAGGAGCTATAGGGAGGTAGTCACTCCGGGGCCTGGGAAGACAGACAAGTAGGTCACAGTCAGGAGAGGGAAGGGCAGGAGTCCGATACTAGAGGGTACCCCAATGACTGTCCCCTTTAACAGTAAGTACTCCTGTTTGAGTACTGTTGGGGGGGAGAATGACCTACCTGGGGGAAGCAACAGTGGTCACACCTCTGGCTCAGAGTCTGGCCCTGTGGCTCAGAAGGGTAGGGAAAGGAAGAGGATGGCAGCAGTGATAGGGGACTCTATAGTTAGGGGGTCAGACAGGCGATTCTGTGGATGCTGAAAGAAACTCAGATGGTAGTTTGCCTCCCTGGTGCCAGGGTCCGGGATGCTTCTGATCATGTCCATTATATCTTGAAGTGGGAAGGAGAACAGCCAGAGGTTGTGGTACATATTGGTACCAATGACATAGGTAGGAAAAGGGAGGAGGTCCTGAAAACAGACAACAGGGAGTTAGGAGGGAAGTTGAGAAGCAGGACCTCAAAGGTAGTAATCTCGGGATTACTGCCTGTGCCACATGACAGTGAGTATAGGGATAGAATGAGGTGGATAAATGCATGGCTGAGGGATTGGAACAGGGGGCAAGGATTCAGATTTCTGGATCATTGGGACCTCTTTTGGGGCAGGTGTGACTGGTACATAAAGAAGGTGTTACACTTAAATCCCAGGGGGACCAGTACTAAGGCTACTGGGGAGAGTTTAAACTAGAATTGCTGGGGAGTGGGAACTGAACTGAAGTGATGGAGGAAAGGGAGGTTGGCTCACAAACAGAGAAAGCTTGGGGACAGTGCGAAAGGGAGGATAGGCAGGTGATAGAGAAGGGAGAAGCTCAGAGTGATGATTTGAGATGTGTCTATTGTAATGCAAGGAGTGATATGAACAAAGCTTAGAGCGTGGATCAGCACTTGGAGCTATGATGTTGTGGCCATTACAGAGACTCGGATGGTGCAGGGGCAGGAATAGTTACTTCGAGTGCCAGGCTTTAGATGTTTCAGAAGGACAGGGAAGGAGGCAAAAGAGCTGGGGGTGTGGGACTGTTGATCAGAGGTAGTGTCACAGCTACAGAAAAGGAGGAAGTCATGGAGGGGTTGTCAACGGAGTCTTTGTGGGTGGAAGTTAGAAACAAGAGGGGGTCACTAACTCTACTGGGTGTTTCTTATAGACCACCCAATAATAACAGGGACATCAAGGAGCAGATAGGGAGACAGATTCTGCAAAGCTGCAATAATAACTGGATTGTGGTGGGAGATCTTAATTTCCCAAATATTGATTGGCATCTCCCTAGAGTGAGGGGTTCAGATGGGATGTTCAGGAAGGTTTCTTGACACAATATGTAGATAAGCCCACAAGAGGAAAGGATGTACTTGATCTGATATTGGGAAATTAACCTGGTCAGGTGTCATGTCTCTCAGTGGGAGAGCATTTTGGAGATAGTGATCACAATTCTATCTCCTTTACCATAGCATTGGAGAGGGATAGGAACAGACAAGTTAGGGAAATGTTTATGTGGAGTAAGGGGAAATATGAGGCTATCAGGCAGGAACTTGGAAGTATAAACTGGAAACAGTTGTTCTCAGGGAAACATACGGAAAAAATGTGGCAAATATTCAGGGGATATTTGCGTGGGGTTCTGTATAGGTACGTTCCAATGAGACAGGGATAGGATGGTAGGGTACAGGAACTGCGGTGTACAAAGGCAGTTGTAAATCTAGTTAAGAAGAAAAGAAGAGCTTACAAAAAGTTCAAAAAACTAGGTAATGATAGCGATCTAGAAGATTATAAGGCTAGCAGGAAGGAGCTTAAGAATGAAATTAGGAGAGCCAGAAGGGGCCATGAGAAGGCCTTGGCGGACAAGCTTAATGAAAACCCCAAGGCATTCTACAAGTATGTGAAGAGCAAGAGGGTAAGACGTGAGAGAATAGGACCTATCAAGTGTGTCAGTAGGAAAGTGTGTATGGAACCGGAGGAGATAGCAGAGGTACTTAATGAATAATTTGCTTCAGTATTCACTACGGAAAAGAATCTTGGCAATTGTAGGGATGACTTGCGGTGGACTGAAAAGCTTGAGCATGTAGATATTAAGGAAGAGGATGTGCTAGAGCTTTTGGAAAGTAACCTGGATCAGACGGGATGTACCCCAGGCTACTGTGGGAAGCAAGGGAGGAGATTGCTGAGCCTCTGGCGATGATCTTTGCATCATCAATGAGGACGGGAGAGGTTCGGAGGATTGGTGGGTTGCGGATGTTGTTCCCTTATTCAAGAAACGGAGTAGGGATAGTCCAGGGAATCATAGACCAGTAAGTCTTATTTCAGTGGTTGGTAAGTTGATGGAGAAGATCCTGAGAGGCAGGATTTATGAACATTTGGTGAGGCATAATATGATTAGGAATAGTCAGCATGGCTTTGTCAAAGGCAGGACGTGCCTTATGAGCCTGATTGAATTTTCTGAGGTTGTGACTAAACACATTGATGAAGGTAGACCCGTAGATGTAGTGTGTATGGATTTCAGCAAGGCATTAGACGTGGTACCACATGCAAGGCTTATTGAGAAAGTAAGGTTGTATGGGATCCAAGGGAACATTGCTTTGTGGATCCATAACTGGCTTGCCCACGGAATGCAAAGAGTGGTTGTAGATGGGTCATATTCTGCATGGAGGTTGGTGATCAGTGGTGTGCCTCAGGGATCTGTTCTGGGACCCCTACTCTTTGTGATTTTTATAAATGACCTGGATGAGGAAGTGGAGGGGTGGGTTAGTAAATTTGCTAATGACACAAATGTTGGAGGTGTTGTGGATAGTGTGGAGGGCTGTCAGAGGTTACAGCGGGACATTGATAGGATGCAAAATTGGGCTGAGAAGTGGCAGATGGAGTTCAACCCAGGTAAGTGTGAGGTAGTTCATTTTGGTCGGTCAAATATGATGGCAGAATATAGTATTAATGGTAAAACTCTTGGCAGTGTGGAGGATCAGAGGGATCTTGGGGTCCGTGTCCATAGGACACTCAAAGTTGCTACACAGGTTGACTCTGTGGTTAAGAAGGCATATGGTGCATTGGCTTTCATCAATCGTGGGACTGAGTTTAAGAGCTGAGAGGTAACGTTGCAGCTATATAGGACCCTGGTCAGACCCCACTTGGAGTACTGTGCTCAATTCTGGTCGCCTCACAACAGGAAGGATATGGAAACCATAGAAAGGGTGCAGAAGAGATCTACAAGGATGTTGCCTGGATTGGGGAGCATGCCTTATGAGAATGGGTTTAGTGAACTCGGCCTTTTCTCCTTGGAGCGCCGGAGGATGAGAAGTGAGTTGATAGAGGTATACAAGATGATGAGAAGCATTGATCGTGTGGATAGTCAGAAGCTTTTTTCCCAGGGCTGGAATGGCTAACACAAGAGGGCACAGTTTTAAGGTGCTTGGAAGTAGGTACAGAGGTAAGGGGTAAATTTTTCATGCAGAGAGTGGTGAGTGTGTGGAATGGGCTGCTGGCGGAGATGGTGGAGGTGGATACGATAGGGTCTTTTAAGAGACTCCTGGATATGTACATGGAGCTTAGAAAATTAGAGGGCTGTGAGTAATCCTTGGTAGTTCTAAAGGAAGGACTAGCTTTGTGGGCGGAAGGGCCTGTATTGTGGTGTAGGTTTTCCATGTTTTTATGTTTCTAAATCTCTCCTGCACTCTCTCTATTCCCACCATATCCATCCTGGAGAGGAGATCCTGTAGTTTTACAGTGGATGAGATCAGGGAGGGTGAAGACTGGATAACACAGAGTTAGTGCTCACAATCCAGGAAATTGGGATTGGTAATCAGGAAATCATTTTATTGAAGTTAAAACCTTATAAAGAGGTGACACAGGATTGGAAAGTTATGGGTAGAGTTAGGAAATTGCAAGGTAAAAAAAACCCTAATGGGAGTTATGTATGGGCACCTGAACAGTAGCCAGGATGTGGGATATGAATTACAACAGGGGTTAGAAAAGGCATGTAAAAAGGACAATGTTATGATAGTCAAGGGAGATTTCAATATGCAGGTAGATTGGGAAAGTCAGGTTGGTGCTGGATCCCAAGAGAAAGAATTAGTAGATTGTCTACAAGATGGTTTTTAGGGTAGCTTGTGGCTGAGCCCACTGGGGGAAAGGCAGTTCCGGATTGGGTATTGTGTAATGAACCAGATAAAGTAAAGGAACCCTTAGGAAGCAGTGATCATAATATGATAGAATTCACCCTGCAGTTTGGGAGGGAGAAGATAAAGTCAGATATATCAACATTACAGTGGAGTAAACGGAATTGCAGAGGCATGAGAGAGGAGCTCACCAAAGCTGATCGGAAGGGGACACTAGCAGGGATGACAGCAGAACAGCAATGGCTGGCGTTTCTGGGAGCAATTCCGAAAGCGCAGGATAGATGCATCCCAAAGATGAAGAAGTATTCTAAAGGGAAAATGACACAACTGTGGCTAAAAGCAAAGAGTGGGTGTATAATACAGCAAAAATTAGTGGGATGTGAGACGAATGGGAAGTTCTTAAAAACAAACAGAAGGCAACTAAAAAACCATCAGGGGAGAAAAGATGAAATATGAAGGTAAGCTATCCAATAATGTAAAAATTTTTTTCCAGATATATAGAGAGTAAAAGAGAGACGAGAGTGGACATTGGACTGCTGGAAAATAACGCTGGAGAGTTTTAGTAATAGGGGAGAAGGAAATGGTGAAAGAATATACTAGGTATTTTGTGTCAGTCTTCACTGTGGAAGGCACTCATAATATGCCAGAAATTTGAGAATGTCAGGGGTGTGAGTATAATTGTTATCAGAGAGGAGAAGGTGCTTGAGAAGCTGAAAGGTCTGAAGGTAGACAAATAACCTCGACCAGGTGGACTGCACCCCAGGGTTCTGAAAGAGTTGGCTGAAGAGACTGTGGAGATGTTAATAATGATCTTTCAAGAATCACTAAATTCTGGAATGGTTCCGGAGGACTGGAAAACTGAAAAAGTTATTCCATTCTTTCAGAAGGGAGGGAGGCTGAAGGAAAGAAATTATAGGCAAGTTAGTCTGAATTCAGTGGTTGGAAATCTATTATTAAAGATGATATTTTAGGGTACTTGGAGGCACAGCATAAAATAGGCCAAAACCAGGATGGTTTCCTTAACAAGATATTTTGCCTGACAAATTTGTTGAAATTCTTTGAGGAAGTAACAAGCAGGATAGACAAAAGAGAATCAGTGGATGTTGTTTACTTGGATTTTCAGAAGGCCTTTGACAAGGTGCCACACAACGCTGCTTAACAAGATAAGAGCCCATGGAATTACAGGAAAGATAATATTGCGGATAGAAGGTTGTCTGACTGTCAGGAGGCAAAAAGTGGGAATAAAAATGGTCTTTTCTGGTTGGCTGCTGGTGACTAGTGGTGTTCCACGGGGGTCAGTGTTGGGACCGTTTCTTTTCACGTTATGCATCAATGATTTGGATGACAGAATTGATGGTTTGGTGGCCAAATTTGCAAACGATATGAAGATAGGTGGAGAGGCAGGTAGTTTTGAGGAAGCAAAGTCTGCAGAATGACTGATTAGGAGAAGTGGAAGATGAAATATAGTGTGGAGAAGTGTATGGTCATGCACTTTGGTAGAAGGAATGAAGGCATAGACTATTTTCTATATAGGGAGAAGATTCAAAAAATCTGAGATGCAAAGGGACTTGGGATTCCTGACGCAGGATTCCCTAAAGGTTAGCTTCAATGGTTAATTTCAATATCAGAGACTGTATACAGTATACAACTTGGAATTTGTACTCCTTGCAGACATGCCCAAAACACAAAAAACTTAATAATGATTGACAGAGATGTTAGAACCCCAAAGCCCACCCACACCCAAGCAGCAGAAAGAGCATTGTCTCTTTCCATCCCCCACCCCACACCTGCTCCAGCAACTTGCATGTTGAGTCAGTGGTGAGCAAGGCAAATGCAGTGTTAGTATTCATTTCAAGAGGACTAGAATGTAACTCAAGGATCAGAATCAGAATCAGAATCCTTTATTATTGCCAAGTATGTGGACGCATACAGGGAATTTGATGCCGGTTTCCCTGAGCTCTTGCTGTACAGAATCAAAAAGCAAACAAAACGCTAGTGCAAATAATCATGAACTATATACAATGAGGTATACCTGTGTATGTACAGGTGGACTTGGTTTATAATAGACTAAAATTCAAGTGTTCATAAGACTGATGGCATACGGAAAGAAACTGTTCTTGTACCTATTTGTCCTGGCATACAGTGATCTAAAGCGCCTACCAGAAGGAAGGAGTTGGAACAGGTGATGTCCAGGGTGTGATGGGTCTACAATGATGCTGCTTGCTCGCTTCCTGACTCTAGATGTATACAAGTCCTGGATCGAGGGCAGCTTCACACCAACAATCCTTTCCTCAGCCCTGACGGTTCTTTGGAGTCTGTTCTTGTCTTGTTTGGTAGCTGATCCAAACCAGACAGTGATGGACGAACAGAGAACAGACTGGATTATTCCTGAATAGAATTGAATCAGCAGCTCCTGAGGCAAGTTGTTACTTCCTGAGTTGACGTAGGAAATACAACCTCTGCTGAGCCTTTTTGATAAGAGTGTCCGCATTGGGTGTCCACTTCAGGTCCTGGGAGATCGTGACACCCAGAAACCTGAAGGCCTCCACAGCAGACACAATACTGTTGAGTATAGTGAGTGGGGGGAGTATTGGGGGGCTCCTCTTGAAGTCCACTGTCATCTCCACAGTCTTGAGCATATTTAGCTCCAGATTGTTCTGATCACACCAGAGGGCCAGCCGTTCCACCACCCGTCTGTATGCAGACTCATCACCGTCTCGGATAAGGCCAATGACAAGTGTCGTCTGCAAACTTCAGGAATTTAACAGATGGATCCTGTGAGGTGCAGTCACTAGTGTAAAGGGAGAAGAGCAGTGGGGAGAGACTTAAGGATGGGATCTTAAGGCATTGGCCAGACCACACTTGGAGTATTGTTAAGTAGTTTTTGGCCCTTCATCTAAGAAAAGATGTTCTAGTATTGGAGGTTCACAAGAAGGATTCCAGGAATGATAAGGTTAGCATATGCCTCTAGTCACTGGTTTAGAAGAATGGGGTGGGTGGGGGGGGGGGAATCTCACTGAAAGCTATCAGATACTGAAAGGAGTGCCTGTGGAGAGTATGTTTCCTATCGTGGGGGAGTCCAGGACCACCTCAGAATTTAGAGACTTCCTTTTAGAACAGAGATGAGGAGGAAGTTCTTTAGCCAGAGGGTGGGGAATCTGTGGAGTTCATTGCCACAGACTTTAGAGTCCAAGTTATTGCGTATATTTAAAGCAGAGGTTGATAGGTTCATTGATTAGTAAGGGTATCGAAAGAAGACAGGAGAACGGGGTTGAGAGGGATAGTAAATCAGCCATGATGGAATGGCCATGGAGATTTGATGGGCTGAATGGCCTCACTCTCTTGTTGCATGGTCGTACGGTCTTATTATTGTCACAGCAACTGAAAGGCAGCGAGAAGCTCTGCTTTGCATGCCGTCCGTACAGAGCAATCCATCACATCACTACACTGATATAGGGCACGTGGAACGCAGTAACAGATTGCAGAATAAAGTGTTACAGTTACAGGGAAAGTGCAGTACAGGAAGACAATAAAGACGAAGGGCCACAACGAGGTAAATTGTGAGGTCAGGAGTCCAGTTTATCGTACGAGGCCTGTCCGTTGAACTATCTGCCCGAGAAAGTGTTTGAGGCAGAATCAGTGATGATATTTACAAGCTACCTGGACCAGTCTGAGGTTTAGAGGGATATGGGGCAAACACAGGCAAATGGGACTGGCTTCGTTGGAAATCTTGGTCAGCATGGATCAGTTGGGCCGAAGGGCCTGTTTCCCAGCTGTGTGAGTGATCACATATCCATCTACCCTTTTCCTTTGCCCTTTGGGGAAGACCCGTCATGTTCTGAAAGAAAACATTTTATCTCAGCTTTGTCTTTAATGGATGACTTCTTATTTTGGAACAGCTGCCCCTGGCTCTGAACACACTGTGTCCACCCTGTCAGCAGCATCTGCCAGCCTTCAGTCACACCTCCTCGCTCACCGTCTCAGACCCCAGCAGATACCAGCCAAGGCTGTCCAACTTTTCCCCGTGAGATAGGCTGCCTTCCCCAGGGACACAAGAGGCAGCAGGCGCTGGAACCTGGAGCAACATTAGGCACATGGATGAAAGAGAAATGGAGGGTTATGTGGGAGGGGTTAGACCAATCTTCAAATAGGTCAAAGGGTTGGCACAACATTGTGGGCCGAAGGGCCTGTTCTATGTTCGAACAGGCAATCTACTGTAGAAGCTCAGTGGGTAAAGCAGCATCTGTGGTGGCGGTGGTTTGGGGGGGAGGGGAAGAAACGAGCTGAAGATGTTTTTGATCAAAACCCTTTTCAGGACTGGTCTTTGCTCAGGAGGAATCATCTGCATTCTGCCCCCTGATTCCATACATACACACACACACACACACACACACACACGTAGTTCACCCACAGTTCGTACTCACCCCTCCCACATCTGATTCTGGTACCATCTGCCATTGGCTTCGCCCCTAGTGATCCCCATTCTATAAGACCAGAGATACAGGAGAAGCCATTCAATCCATCAGTCTGCTCCTCCATTCAACCGTGCCTGATTTATTTTCCCTCTCAACCCCATTCTCCTGCCTTCTCCCCATAACCTTTGACTTCCATACCAATCAAGAACCTATCAACCTCAGCTTTAAATATACCCAATGACTTAGCTTCTTCAGCCCTCTGTGGCGATGAATTCCCCAGATTCACCACCCGCTGGCTAAATAAATTCCTCCCCATCTCCATTCTAGAGGGACGTCCTTCTATTCTGCGGCTGTGCCCTGTAGTTTTAGACTCTCCCAACATCCTCTCCACATCCATTCTATTTAGCCCTTTCAATATCTGGTAGGTTTCAATGAGGTCTCCCCTCATTCTTCTAAACTGCAAATAATAGAGGCTTAAAGCCTTCACAGTTTAACCCACTGCTTCTGGTGGTAGCTGCCATGCACCTCTTCCCTAATGTTACTTATCAGAGTCCTGCACTGGGAACATTTTGAGTTTCTCCTGCCATCACCTGATCCAAATCTCCACATCCCCTCCTCCTCCCACCTCACCTCACCTTGGACTCCCCCACTCCCCTCTTTACACTGGCCATCTCCCCTCGACCCTCTCAGTCCATCAGTCACATTCAACTCACCCCTCCCCTCTTTACACTGGCCATCTCCCCTCGACCCTCTCAGTCCATCAGTCACATTCAACTCACCCCTCCCCTCTTTACACTGGCCATCTCCCCTCGACCCTCTCAGTCCATCAGTCACATTCAACTCACCCCTCCCCTCTTTACACTGGCCATCTCCCCTCACCCCTCTCAGTCCATCAGTCGCATTCAACTCACCCCTCCCCTCTTTACACTGGCCATCTCCCCTCGACCCTCTCAGTCCATCAGTCACATTCAACTCACCCCTCCCCTCTTTACACTGGCCATCTCCCCTCACCCCTCTCAGTCCATCAGTCACATTCAACTCACCCCTCCCCTCTTTACACTGGCCATCTCCCCTCATCCCTCTCAGTCCATCAGTCACATTCAACTCACTCCTCCCCTCTTTACACTGGCCATCTCCCCTCATCCCTCTCAGTCCATCAGTCACATTCAACTCACTCCTCCCCTCTTAACACTGGCCATCTCCCCTCATCCCTCTCAGTCCATCAGTCACATTCAACTCACCCCTCCCCTCTTTACACTGGCCATCTCCCCTCATCCCTCTCAGTCCATCAGTCACATTCAACTCACTCCTCCCCTCTTTACACTGGCCATCTCCCCTCACCCCTCTCAGTCCATCAGTCACGTTCGACTACCCCCTCCCCTCTTTACACTGGCCATCTCCCCTCGACCCTCTCAGTCCATCAGTCACATTCAACTCACCCCTCCCCTCTTTACACTGGCCATCTCCCCTCATCCCTCTCAGTCCATCAGTCACATTCAACTCACTCCTCCCCTCTTTACACTGGCCATCTCCCCTCGACCCTCTCAGTCCATCAGTCACATTCAACTCACCCCTCCCCTCTTTACACTGGCCATCTCCCCTCGACCCTCTCAGTCCATCAGTCACATTCAACTCACCCCTCCCCTCTTTACACTGGCCATCTCCCCTCATCCCTCTCAGTCCATCAGTCACATTCAACTCACTCCTCCCCTCTTTATACTGGCCATCTCCCCTCACCCCTCTCAGTCCATCAGTCACGTTCGACTACCCCCTCCCCTCTTTACACTGGCCATCTCCCCTCATCCCTCTCAGTCCATCAGTCATGTTCGACTCCCCTCTTTACACTGGCCATCTCCCCTCGTCCCTCTCAGTCCATCAGTCACATTCCACTCACCCCTCCCCTCTTTACACTGGCCATCTCCCCTCGCTGCTGTCAAGGTTTTGACCCGAAATAACATCAGTTTCTTCCCCCTTTCCAACCCCACCCCTCCTGGATGCTGCTCGACCTGCTGAATTCCTGCAGAAATAAGAGAAAATGTGCAGATACTGGAAATCCAAGCAACATCATCAAGTCTGAATCATCGACTGTACTTTTTTCTATAGATGCTGCCTGGCCTGCTGAGTTCCTTCAGCATTTTGTGTGTGTGTGTTGCTCAGATCCCTGCAGATAGTTTATCCAGCAAATGTTCTCTGAAGCTCTTACAATGCATTAACAGCTTTAAATAAGCAGACTGAATGCAGCACACCATTCCCCTTATACAGTCTCACCAGTGTCCTATATAACTGAAGCATAACCTCCCTACCTTCGCATTCAATCTCTCCTGTAATAAAAATAACCCTATGAGCACTCCAATTATTCACAGTGACGGTACACTGGCCTGGACCAGAGCACTCTGCTCCCTCTGTGTCTTTCAGCTCCTCACTTCCTCTGCATTTAGATAACATGCTGCTTTTTTTAAATAAATGTTTCCTGTCAACAGAAATAGTTTCGCATTTCCCCAGATCTATTCCACTCACCAGTCCTTCATCCAATCGTTTCACCCATCCACGCCCTTTTTCACAGACTCATGTACTTCAGCTGACGCATCTCCATGTCTCTCTCTCTCTCTCCCTCTCTCTCTCTCTCTCTCTCTGTGTATTTTCAGCTGTCCATCTCTCTCTCTGTCTGCCTTCCAACTCTCTGCTGTCTGCTCTGTCAACGCTCCCTCCTTCCTATCCTTCACCCGTCAACATTTACCACCTTCTCTGCCGCTTTCACCCCACCGTCCTCTCTCCCCACCTCTTCCCTCTATCCCCGAACCTCCATGTCTCCTGTCCTCCAGCACCCTCTCTTTCTCCTTTCTTTCCAGTCTCCCCCTCTCTGCTATCCCTATCCAATCCTCATCCTATCGCTACACAGTCCATCCCCTCACACTTCATCTCTCTGTTGTTTCAGCCTTCCTCTGTCTTGTCAATGCACACCAGAATATTGGAAGAGCTCAGCATCCATGCAGAGAAACAAACAGTCGCTGTTTTAGGCCGAGACCCTTCATCCAGACTGGAAAGGAAGGGGGCAGGAGCCAGAATTAGAAGGGAAGGGATGGTAAAGAGAGAAGCTGGGAGGAGATAGGTGGAACCAGGTGAGGGGAAGTTGGGTGGCTTAGAGAGAAGGGTGGAGGTGAGAAGCTGGGAGGAGATAGGTGGAACCAGGTGAGGGGGAAGGTGGGTAGGGGGAGCCGGATGAGGTGAGGAGATGGGAGGTGATAGGTAGAAAAAGCATATGGCAGGAGAAGAACGAATCTGATAGTAGAGAAGAGTGGACCATGGGGAGAAACAGAAAGATCTTCGGGGTTAGAGTTACTGACTGTGCAGTAGGTATTCAGAGATGGTGTTACTGACTATGTACAATTGGTATTGAGAGAGACTGTTACTGACTCTGTACAGTCAATGCTCAGAGACAGGGTTACTGACTGTGTACAGTTGATACTCAGAGACAGGGTTACTGACTATGCACAATGTTCAGAGACAGGGTTACTGATTGTGTACAGTCAATGTTCAGAGACAGGGTTACTGATTGTGTACAGTCAATGTTCAGAGACAGGGTTACTGACTGTGTACAGTTGGTGTTCAGAGAAAGGGTTACTGACTGTGTACAGTTGGTGTTCGGAGACAGGGTTACTGACTGTGTGCAGTCAGTGTTCAGAGGCAGGGTTACTGACTGTGAACAGTCGGTGTTCAGAGGCAGAGTTACCTATTGTTACTGTCTGTGTACAGTCGGTGTTCAGAGACAGGGTTACTGTCTGTGTGCAGTCGGTGTTCAGAGACAGGGCTACTGACTGTGTACAGTTATTCAGAGACAGGGTTACTGACTGTGTACAGTCGGTATTCGGAGACAGGGCTACTGACTGTGTACAGTCAGTGTTCAGAGACAGGGTTACTGTCTGTGTGCAGTCAGTGTTCAGGGACAGGGCTACTGACTGTGTACAGTTATTCAGAGACAGGATTACTGTCTGTGTACAGTTGGTGTTCGGAGACAGGGTTAGTGACTGTGTACAGTCAGTTTTCAGAGACAGTATTACTGACTGTGTACAGTGTTCAGAGACGGTTACTGTCTGTGTACAGTTAGAGTTCAGAGACAGGGTTACTGACTGTACAGTCGGTGTTCAGAGACAGGATTACTGACTGTGTACAGTTGGTGTTCAGAGACAGGGTTACTGACTGTGTACAATCGGTTTTCAGAGACAGGATTACTGTCTGTGTACAGTTGGTGTTCGGAGACAGGGTTACTGGCTGTGTACAGTCAGTTTTCAGAGACAGTATTACTGACTGTGTACAGTTTGTGTTCAGAGACAGGGTTACTGACTGTGTACAGTTGGTGTTCAGAGACAGAGTTACTGACTGTGTACATTTGGTGTTCAGAGACAGGGTTACTGACTACATGCAGTAGGTGTTCAGAGGCAGGGTTACTGACTGTACAGTCGGTGTTCAGAGGCAGGGTTACTGATTGTTACTGTCTGTGTACAGTCGGTGTTCAGAGACAGGGTTACTGACTGTGTGCAGTTGGTGTTCAGAGACAGGGTTACTGACTGTGTACAGTTAGTGTTCAGAGAGGGTTACTGTCTGTGTACAGTCGGTGTTCAGAGACAGGGTTACTGACTATGTACAGTTGGTGTTCAGAGACAGGGTTACTGACTGTGTACAGTCGGTATTCGGAGACAGGGCTACTGACTGTGTACAGTCAGTGTTCAGAGACAGGGTTACTGTCTGTGTGCAGTCAGTGTTCAGGGACAGGGCTACTGACTGTGTACAGTTACTCAGAGACAGGATTACTGTCTGTGTACAGTTGGTGTTCGGAGACAGGGTTAGTGACTGTGTACAGTCAGTTTTCAGAGACAGTATTACTGACTGTGTACAGTGTTCAGAGACGGTTACTGTCTGTGTACAGTTAGAGTTCAGAGACAGGGTTACTGACTGTACAGTCGGTGTTCAGAGACAGGATTACTGACTGTGTACAGTTGGTGTTCAGAGACAGGGTTACTGACTGTGTACAATCGGTTTTCAGAGACAGGATTACTGTCTGTGTACAGTTGGTGTTCGGAGACAGGGTTACTGGCTGTGTACAGTCAGTTTTCAGAGACAGTATTACTGACTGTGTACAGTTTGTGTTCAGAGACAGGGTTACTAACTGTGTACAGTTGGTTTTCAGAGACAGGGTTACTGACTGTGTACAGTTGGTGTTCAGAGAAAGGGTTACTGACTGTGTACAGTTGGTGTTCAGAGACAGGGTTACTGACTGCGTACATTTGGTGTTCAGAGACAGGGTTACTGACTGTGTACAGTTGGTGTTCAGAGAAAGGGTTACTGACTGTGTACAGTTGGTGTTCAGAGACAGGGTTACTGACTGCGTACATTTGGTGTTCAGAGGCAGGGTTACTGACTGTACAGTCGGTGTTTAGAGACAGGGTTACTGACTGTGTACAGTTAGTGTTCAGAGACAGGGTTACTGTCTGTGTGCAGTCGGTGTTCAGAGACAGGGTTACTGACTGTGTACAGTTAGTTCAGAGAGGGTTACTGTCTGTGTACAGTCGGTGTTCAGAGACAGGGTTACTGACTATGTACAGTTGGTGTTCAGAGACAGGGTTACTGACTGTGTACAGTCGGTTTTCAGAGACAGGATCACTGACTGTGTACAGTTGGTGTTCAGAGAAAGGGTTTCTGACTGTGTACAGTTGGTGTTCAGAGACAGGGTTACTGACTTTGTACAGTCAGTTTTCAGAGACAGTATTACTGACTGTGTACAGTTGGTGTTCAGAGACAGGGTTACTGATTGTGTACAGTTAGTGTTCAGAGACAGGGTTACTGTCTGTGTACAGTCGGTGTTCAGAGACAGGGTTACTGTCTGTGTACAGTTGGTGTTCAGAGACAGGATTACTGACTGTGTACAGTCGGTGTTCAGAGACAGGGTTACAGACTGTGTACAGTTAGTGTTCAGAGACAGGGTTACTGACTGTGTACAGTTGGTGTTCAGAGACAGTATTACTGACTGTGTACAGTTGGTGTTCAGAGACAGGGTTACTGATTGTGTACAGTCAGTTTTCAGAGACAGTATTACTGACTGTGTACAGTTTGTGTTCAGAGACAGGGTTACTGACTGTGTACAGTTAGTGTTCAGAGACAGGGTTACTGACTGTGTACAGTTGGTGTTCAGAGACAGAGTTACTGACTGTGTACATTTGGTGTTCAGAGACAGGGTTACTGACTACATGCAGTAGGTGTTCAGAGGCAGGGTTACTGACTGTACAGTCGGTGTTCAGAGGCAGGGTTACTGATTGTTACTGTCTGTGTACAGTCGGTGTTCAGAGACAGGGTTACTGACTGTGTGCAGTTGGTGTTCAGAGACAGGGTTACTGACTGTGTACAGTTAGTGTTCAGAGAGGGTTACTGTCTGTGTACAGTCGGTGTTCAGAGACAGGGTTACTGACTATGTACAGTTGGTGTTCAGAGACAGGGTTACTGACTGTGTACAGTCGGTATTCGGAGACAGGGCTACTGACTGTGTACAGTCAGTGTTCAGAGACAGGGTTACTGTCTGTGTGCAGTCAGTGTTCAGGGACAGGGCTACTGACTGTGTACAGTTACTCAGAGACAGGATTACTGTCTGTGTACAGTTGGTGTTCGGAGACAGGGTTAGTGACTGTGTACAGTCAGTTTTCAGAGACAGTATTACTGACTGTGTACAGTGTTCAGAGACGGTTACTGTCTGTGTACAGTTAGAGTTCAGAGACAGGGTTACTGACTGTACAGTCGGTGTTCAGAGACAGGATTACTGACTGTGTACAGTTGGTGTTCAGAGACAGGGTTACTGACTGTGTACAATCGGTTTTCAGAGACAGGATTACTGTCTGTGTACAGTTGGTGTTCGGAGACAGGGTTACTGGCTGTGTACAGTCAGTTTTCAGAGACAGTATTACTGACTGTGTACAGTTTGTGTTCAGAGACAGGGTTACTGACTGTGTACAGTTGGTTTTCAGAGACAGGGTTACTGACTGTGTACAGTTGGTGTTCAGAGACAGAGTTACTGACTGTGTACATTTGGTGTTCAGAGACAGGGTTACTGACTACATGCAGTAGGTGTTCAGAGGCAGGGTTACTGACTGTACAGTCGGTGTTCAGAGGCAGGGTTACTGATTGTTACTGTCTGTGTACAGTCGGTGTTCAGAGACAGGGTTACTGACTGTGTGCAGTTGGTGTTCAGAGACAGGGTTACTGACTGTGTACAGTTAGTGTTCAGAGAGGGTTACTGTCTGTGTACAGTCGGTGTTCAGAGACAGGGTTACTGACTATGTACAGTTGGTGTTCAGAGACAGGGTTACTGACTGTACAGTCGGTATTCGGAGACAGGGCTACTGACTGTGTACAGTCAGTGTTCAGAGACAGGGTTACTGTCTGTGTGCAGTCAGTGTTCAGGGACAGGGCTACTGACTGTGTACAGTTACTCAGAGACAGGATTACTGTCTGTGTACAGTTGGTGTTCGGAGACAGGGTTAGTGACTGTGTACAGTCAGTTTTCAGAGACAGTATTACTGACTGTGTACAGTGTTCAGAGACGGTTACTGTCTGTGTACAGTTAGAGTTCAGAGACAGGGTTACTGACTGTACAGTCGGTGTTCAGAGACAGGATTACTGACTGTGTACAGTTGGTGTTCAGAGACAGGGTTACTGACTGTGTACAATCGGTTTTCAGAGACAGGATTACTGTCTGTGTACAGTTGGTGTTCGGAGACAGGGTTACTGGCTGTGTACAGTCAGTTTTCAGAGACAGTATTACTGACTGTGTACAGTTTGTGTTCAGAGACAGGGTTACTGACTGTGTACAGTTGGTTTTCAGAGACAGGGTTACTGACTGTGTACAGTTGGTGTTCAGAGAAAGGGTTACTGACTGTGTACAGTTGGTGTTCAGAGACAGGGTTACTGACTGCGTACATTTGGTGTTCAGAGACAGGGTTACTGACTGTGTACAGTTGGTGTTCAGAGAAAGGGTTACTGACTGTGTACAGTTGGTGTTCAGAGACAGGGTTACTGACTGCGTACATTTGGTGTTCAGAGGCAGGGTTACTGACTGTACAGTCGGTGTTTAGAGACAGGGTTACTGACTGTGTACAGTTAGTGTTCAGAGACAGGGTTACTGTCTGTGTGCAGTCGGTGTTCAGAGACAGGGTTACTGACTGTGTACAGTTAGTTCAGAGAGGGTTACTGTCTGTGTACAGTCGGTGTTCAGAGACAGGGTTACTGACTATGTACAGTTGGTGTTCAGAGACAGGGTTACTGACTGTGTACAGTCGGTTTTCAGAGACAGGATCACTGACTGTGTACAGTTGGTGTTCAGAGAAAGGGTTTCTGACTGTGTACAGTTGGTGTTCAGAGACAGGGTTACTGACTGTGTACAGTCAGTTTTCAGAGACAGTATTACTGACTGTGTACAGTTGGTGTTCAGAGACAGGGTTACTGATTGTGTACAGTTAGTGTTCAGAGACAGGGTTACTGTCTGTGTACAGTCGGTGTTCAGAGACAGGGTTACTGTCTGTGTACAGTTGGTGTTCAGAGACAGGATTACTGACTGTGTACAGTCGGTGTTCAGAGAGGGTTACAGACTGTGTACAGTTAGTGTTCAGAGACAGGGTTACTGACTGTGTACAGTTGGTGTTCAGAGACAGTATTACTGACTGTGTACAGTCGGTGTTCAGAGACAGGGTTACTGTCTGTGTACAGTTGGTGTTCAGAGACAGGATTACTGACTGTGTACAGTCGGTGTTCAGAGACAGGGTTACAGACTGTGTACAGTTGGTGTTCAGAGACAGAGTTACTGACTGTGTACATTTGGTGTTCAGAGACAGGGTTACTGACTACATGCAGTAGGTGTTCAGAGGCAGGGTTACTGACTGTACAGTCGGTGTTCAGAGGCAGGATTACTGATTGTTACTGTCTGTGTACAGTCGGTGTTCAGAGACAGGGTTACTGACTGTGTGCAGTTGGTGTTCAGAGACAGGGTTACTGACTGTGTACAGTTAGTGTTCAGAGAGGGTTACTGTCTGTGTACAGTCGGTGTTCAGAGACAGGGTTACTGACTATGTACAGTTGGTGTTCAGAGACAGGGTTACTGATTGTGTACAGTTGGTGTTCAGAGACAGGTTTACTGTCTGTGTACAGTCGGTGTTCAGAGACAGGGTTACTGTCTGTGTACAGTTGGTGTTTGGAGACAGGGTTACTGACTGTGTACAGTCGGTGTTCAGAGACAGGGTTACTGTCTGTGTACAGTCGGTGTTCGGAGACAGGGTTACTGACTGTGTACAGTTGGTGTTCAGAGATAGGGTTAATGACTGTGTACAGTCGGTTTTCAGAGACAGGATTACTGTCTGTGTACAGTTGGTGTTCAGAGACAGGGTTACTGACTGTGTGCAGTCGGTTTTCAGAGACAGTATTACTGACTGTGTACAGTTGGTGTTCAGAGACAGGGTTACTGATTGTGTACAGTCGGTTTTCAGAGACAGGGTTACTGACTGTGTACAGTCGGTTTTCAGAGACAGGATTACTGACTATGTACAATTGGTGTTCGGAGACAGGGTAACTGACTGTGTACAGTTGGTGTTCTGATAGAGGTTTACTGGCTGTGTACGGTTCGTATTGAGATAGTGTTACTGACTGTGTACAGTCAGTATTGAGAGAGAGTGTTAATGACTCTGTACAGTCGGTGTTCAGAGAGAGTGTTAATGACTGTACAGTCAGTGTTCAGCGATAGGGTCACTGACTGTTTACAGTTGGTGTTCAAAGATAGGGTTACTGACAATAGATTCAGTGTTCACAAATAGGATTAATGTGTATACAGTCAGTGCTCAGTGATATGGTTACTGACACTACAGTCTGTTTTCAGAGGTAAAATTACTGACCATGTGCCACAAGGCCATCCATTCGATTGTCCTTATTATTGATAAACAATGTGAAAAGTAGCTGTCCCAGTATTGATCCCTGAGGAACACCATTTGGCACTGGCTGCCAACAAGATAAGGCTCCTTTTATTCCCATTTGCTGCTTCCTGCCTGTCAGTCATTCTGCTATCCATCCCAGTATCTTTCCTGTAACACCATATGATTTTATCTTGTTAAGCAGCTTCATGTGTGGCACCTTATCAAATGCCTTCTGAAAATCCAAGTATCGGTAAGTGACATCCACTGCCTCTCCTCTGTCCATCCTACTTGTTACTTCCTTGAAGAACTCTAATAGATTTATCAGGGAAGATTTTCCTTCATAGAAACCATGCCGACTTTCACTTATTTTATCATTAATGTCCAAATTACTTGACACCTCATCCTTCTAACACTTTACCAAGTGAGGTAACTGGCCTCTAATTTCCCTTTTTTTTTTGCCTTCCTCCCGTCTTAAAGAGTGGAGTGGCATTTGCAGTCTTCCAGTCCTCTGGGACCATGCCAGAACCAAGTGATTCTTGGAGGTTCATGACCAATGCATCCATTATCTCTCAGGACTCTGAGATGTAGTCCATCTGCTCCAGGTGACTTATCCACCTTAAGACCTTTGAGTTTGCCTAGCACTTTTTCCTTTGTAATAGCAATGGCACTCACTCCTGCTCCCTGACACTCGTGGACCTCTGGCACACTGCTGGTGTCCTTCACAGTGAAGACAGATGCAAAGTTCATCTGCCATTTGTTTGTCCCCATTACTACCTCACCAGCATCATTTTCCAGTGGACCAATATCAACTCTCACCTCCCTTTTACTCTTTATACAACTGAAAAATCTTTTGGTATCCTCCTTTATGTTATTGGCTAGTCTGCCCTCATGTTTCATTTTTCCCTTCATAGCTTTTTTAGTTGCCTTTTGTTGGATTTTAAAAGCTTCCCAATCATCCGACTTCCCATTCACTTTTGCTACCTTATATGCCCTTTCCTTGGCTTTTATGCAGTCCTTAACTTCCCTTACCTGACGTCCCGCTCACTCAGGGAAAGTGTATATGCAATACATCGCCTCTCCTTTCCCAGTGTAGTGATCGCCACGTGGTCACTGTCTGGTCTGCTAGGCAGGAGGCCACTGCAAATGGCCTCTCCTACATTACTGCGTCCGTAGCAACACCTTCTCGCTGGTGCCTCCCGTTTTCACCGAGCTTGCTACATCATGGTGCGACCGAGTGTCCGGCGGTATAACTGGATGGGTAGGCTGGGCTCGTTAGCCTTGGTTGGCAGCCAGCCTAAGAGAAGGACAGCTCTGAATCCAAACCCAGGCAGGTGGGGCTCGTCAGCCTTGTCAGGCCATCCACCTCGGAGAAGGACACTCCGACGTAACTCCTATGACCCGAGGACCTCGCTGTCACCGTCCCAGCTTGTTAGGCTATGGTAGATGAACCCCAGGTGTAAAGGGTGGGGCCAGTACCGCGCACACTGCACTCCACCTAAAATATCATTGCGCAGGCTGAAGGACACGCCTACGTCTACGACCATCCTCCCCGACAGCTGCTGTGGCCAGGCCTGTCTGTCCCGTATTGACCTCATCAGCCACCAGCGAGCCTGCAGAAGCCATGGGCAGCACCCTTCTTAAATCTTCGCTCACCATGCCAAGCCATGATGAACTTCCCTTGTCAGCCACGGTTGCCCAGCCTTGCCATTAGAGAACTTCTTCTGTGGGACATATCCATAAGAACATAAGACCATAAGACAAAGGAGCAGAAGTAGGCCATTCGGCCCATCGAGTCTGCTCTGCCATTTTATCATGAGCTGATCCATTTTCTCCTATTTAGTCCCACTCCCCTGCCTTCTCACCATAACCTTTGATGCCCTGGCTACTCAGATACCTATCAATCTCTGCCTTAAATACACCCAATGACTTGGCCTCCACTGCTGCCCGTGGCAACAAATTCCATAGATTCACAACCCTCTGACTAAAAAAATTTCTTCGCATTTCTGTTCTGAATGGGCGCCCTTCAATCCTTAAGTCATGCCCTCTCGTACTAGACTCCCCCATCATGGGAAACAACTTTGCCACATCCACTCTGTCCATGCCTTTTAACATTCGAAATGTTTCTATGAGGTCTCTCCTCATTCTTCTAAACTCCAAGGAATACAGTCCAAGAGTGGACAAATGTTCCTCATATGTTAACCCTCTCATTCCCAGAATCATACTAGTGAATCTTCTCTGTACCCCCTCCAACGTCAGCACATCCTTTCTTAAATAAGGAGACCAAAACTGCCCACAGTACTCCAAGTGAGGTCTCACCAGCACCTTATAGAGCCTCAACATCACATCCCTGCTCCTATACTCTATTCCTCTAGAAATGAATGCCAACATTGCATTCGCCTTCTTCACTACTGACTCAACCTGGAGGTTAACTTTAAGGGTATCCTGTACGAGGACTCCCAAGTCCCGTTGCATCTCAGAACTATGAATTCTTTCCCCATTTAAATAATAGTCTGCCTGTTTATTTTTTCTGCCAAAGTGCATAACCATACACTTTCCAACATTGTACTTCATTTGCCACTTCTCTGCCCATTCTTCCAATCTATCCAAGTCTCTCTGCAGACTCTCCGTTTCCTCAGCACTACCGACCCCTCCACCTATCTTCGTATCGTCAGCAAACTTAGCCACAAAGCCATCTATTCCATAATCTAAATCGTTGATGTACAATGTAAAAAGAAGCAGCCCCAACACTGATCCCTGTGGAACACCACTGGTAACCGGCAGCCAACCAGAATAGGATCCCTTTATTCCCACTCTCTGTTTCCTGCCAATCAGCCAACGCTCTATCCACGTATGTAACTTTCCCGTAATTCCATGGGCTCTTATCTTGTTAAGTAGCCTCATGTGTGGCACCTTATCAAAGGCCTTCTGAAAATCCAAATATACAACATCCACTGCATCTCCCTTGTCTAGCCTACTGGTAATTTCCTCAAAAAATTGTAATAGGTTTGTCAGGCAGGATTTTCCTTTAAGGAATCCATGCTGAGTTCTGCCTATCTTGTCATATGCCTCCAGGTACTCTGTAACCTCATCCTTGACAATCGACTCCAACAACTTCCCAACCACGGATGTCAAGCTAACAGGTCTATAATTTCCTTTTTGCTTCCTTGCCCCCTTCTTAAATAGCGGAGTGACATTTGCAATCTTCCAGTCCTCCGGAACCATGCCAGAATCTATCGACTTTTGAAGGATCATCGCTAATGCCTCCGCAATCTCCACAGCTACTTCCTTCAGAACACGAGGGTGCATTCCATCTGGTCCAGGAGATTTATCTACCTTTAGCCTATTCAGTTTCCTGAGTACTTTCTCTGTCATAATTGTGACTGCGCACACTTCTCTTCCCTGCCACCCTTGAGTGTCCGGTATACTGCTGTCTTCCTCAGTGAAGACTGATGCAAAAGACTTGTTCAGTTCCTCTGCCATCTCCTCATCTCCCATTACAATTTCTCCAGCATCATTTTCTATCGGTCCTATATCTACTCTCACCTGTCTTTTACTCTTTATATACTTGAAAAAGCTTTTAGTATCCTCTTCGATATTATTTGCTAGCTTCCTTTCATAGTTAATCTTTTCTCTCTTAATGACCTTCTTGGTTTCCTTTTGTAAGGTTTTAAAAACTTCCCAATCCTCTCTCTTCCCACTAATTTTTGCTTCCTTGTATGCCCTCTCTTTTGTTTTAACTTTGGCTTTGACTTCTCTTGTCAACCACGGTTGCATCCTTTTTCCATTCGAAAATTTCTTCTTTTTTGGAATATACCGCTTGCACATTCCTCATTTCTCCCATAAACTCCAGCCACCGCTGCTCTGCTGTCTTTCCCGCCAGTGTCTCTTTCCAGTCAACTTTGGCCAGTTCCTCTCTCATGCCACTGTAATTTCCTTTACTCCACTGAAATACCGACACATCAGATTTCGGCTTCTCTTTTTCTAATTTCACAGTGAACTCAATCATGTAATGATCACTGCCTCCTAAGGGTTCCTTCACCTCAATCTCTCCAATCACCTCCGGTTCATTACACAATACCCAATCCAATACAGCCGATCCCCTAGTAGGCTCAACAACAAGCTGTTCTAAAAAGCCATCTCGCAGACATTCTACAAATTCTCTCTCTTGAGATCCAGTGCTGACCTGATTCTACCCTGCACCTTCTGAGCTATTCCCAGAAACTTCAGCCACCTCTGCTCTGCCATTATCCCCCGCAATATCCTTCTCCAATCCACCTGAGCAAGCTCCTCTCTCATGCCTCTGTAAATCCTTTTATTCCATTGTGATACTGATACATGTGACTTATGCTTCTCCCTCTCAATTTGCAGTATGAATTCAATCATATTATGATAACTGCCTCCTAAGGGTTCCTTTATGTGAAGCTCCCTAATAAAATCTGGGTTATTACACAACGCCCAAGCTAAGGTAGCCTTTCCTCATGTAGGCTTAAGCACAAGCTGCGCTGAAAGTCAGCTTGTAGGTATTCAACAAATTCCCTCTCATGCGATCCAACACCAACCTGTTTTTCCAATCTCCCCCATTACAACTGTGACATTCCCCTTATTACATGCATTTTCCAGCTCCCTTTGCAACCTCAACCCCACATCTTGGCTACTATTTGGAGGCCTACATATGATTTCCATAATGTTTTTTTTACCCTTGCAGTTTCTCAACTCCACCAACAAAGATTCAACATCCTCTGGCCTTTTGCCACCTCTTTCTAAAGATGTGATTCCATCTCTTACCAACAGAGCCACACCACCGCCTATGCCTTCTTGCCTGTCCTTTCGGTACAAAGTATATCCTTTGATGTTAAACTCCCAACTATGGCCTTCTTTCAGCCATGATTCAATGATGCCTACAATGTCATACTGACCAATCTCTCTAATTGCACCACGAGTTTGTCCACCTTATTCTGAATGCTATGCACATTTAAATACAGCACTTTCAGTTCAGCATTCTTCACCCTATTGAATTTTGCGTCTGTGATACAATTTAACTCTTTGCTGTGTCTGCATTTGTTCCCAATCATTGGCTTGCCCTTCCTTACATTCATGTCACACCCATCATCTACTTGTAAACCTGCTGGCTCATCCTCAGTTCTATCATAGTGGTTCCAATCCCTCTACCATATTAGTTTAAACCATTTCCAACAGCTCTAGTAAATCTTCCTGCAAGGATACTGGACCCCTCGGATTCAAGTGCTGCCCAACCCTTTTGTACAGATCCCACCTGCTCCTACTACTACTACTACTACATCGACTCAGGCCTAGGGAGCCAGCGTCGGGCACGATGACGGACTCTCCACTTCTCCCTCTCCCTCATCAGTGTGTTCAGTTCATCTACATTAGCCGCGCCGCTGTCTTCTAGGAGCCTGTTGACCATAGTCTTGGGAGGGCGCCCAGGGTTCATCCTCCCAGGCTTGGGCTCCCATACGATGACTAGGCTGGCAGGTAGCTCAGGGTGGCGTAGACAGTGCCCTGCTAGTTGCAGTCTTCTCGCCTCGATTTTAGCGGAGAGCATCGGTAGGTTGTTATAGAGTTCGACGTTTGTCATGTGCTGTTGCCAACTCACATCAAGAGCCATCCGGAGCATTTGTGTATAGCAACCATCTACAGACTTTCGCATAGTCTTGGTGAGTGTTCACGTCTCACATCCGTACGTGAGAATGGACTCTATGGCTGCTATGAAAATCCTCTTTTTAGTACTCTGGTCAGGTTCAACTTCCAGATTTCCTTCATGTCGTTCATAGCCTTCCACACCAGCATTTTCCGTATCTTTATGTCCTTCTCTGAACTCATCATTCCCGCGGTACTTGTAGTCAAAGACTTTCTTAATGGTATCGTTCTCTACGGTCTTGAGAGTACCTTCGTCGCAGTTAAACGCCATGTACTCTGTCTTTTTAGCGTTTAGGTGAAGTCCAACTTTATTGCATTCTATTTCCACTTTTGTCAGTAGCTGCTGTGCTTCCTCCATCTGGTCAGAGAGCAGGACTTATGTCATCTGTAAAATTGAGGTCTGTGAGCGTAACTGGTCTGACCCCTTCGGTTCGCCCTGGTTTTATGGTAAAACCAAGCTTGTCATGATCTTTGGTAGCTTGACGCAGAGCGTAATCAAGGACGATTATAAAGATGTAGGGTGCCAGAGTGTCTCCTTGCAGCACACCAGCTAGGAGCTCGAGCACTTCTGTTTCTCCATCTGGTGATACAACTTTCGCCATCCGCCTCTTGCGTCGATGCACAGAGTTGGCATCACAGGCAGGCAGATTTGAAACCTCCATCCTGGGGATCCAAGAACACCGTCATGTACACCCTGACGAAGAGATAAAGTTCACAGAGGTATAGGGGATGCACCTCATCACCTCGTCTGCATGGAGAGAGCCAACGACGATGTCAGCACAAGGTAGAGTAGGGCTGATGTTGAACCACAAGGCGAAGGAGGCACTGGGGGGCGTAGTCTCAGTCAGTGACAGAATCCTTACTGCGGAATTCGACGGAAACCCGGCGACCTCTGTCATCATCTGTTACTCCCCGCACAACTGCAGTGAGGAGAAGGAGGTGGAGGCCGTCTACAGTAAACTTCACAAAGCTGTCACTTCAATACCGGCACATAACTTCCTGGCTGTGCTCGGCAATTTTAATGCCCAGGTCGGACTGGAAGATGTTCCATACTCATACCAAGACTTTACCAACAGAAATGGACAATATTTAGTTCATTTCATCCAGGAACACAGTCTCATTGCTGCCAACACACAATTCAAGAAGCGAGCTGGTAAACTGTGGACATATGAAAACAGAGCCTCCATCTACAGGAAACAGCTTGATTACATTCTCGAAAGAACAAGATGACGCAATTGTGTGATCAGCGCAGAAGCCTACTGGACCTGTAGGCTCGCTGGTGGCTGATGAGGTCAATACGGGATAGACAGGCCTGGCCACAGCAACTGTCGGGGAGGATGGTTGGAGACGTGGGCGTGTCCTTCAGCCTGCACAATGGTATTTTAGGTGGAGTGCAGTGTGCACGGTACTGGCCCCACCCTTTACACCTGGGGTTCATCTACCATAGCCTAGCAAGCTGGGACGGTGACAGCGAGGTCCTCGGGTCGTAGGAGTTATGTCGGAGTGTCCTTCTCCAAGGTGGATGGCCTGACAAGGCTGACAAGCCCCAGCTGCCCGGGTTTGGATTCAGAGTTGTCCTTCTCTTAGGCTGGCTGCCAACCAAGGTTAACGAGCCCAGCCTACCCATCCAGTTATACCACCGGACACTCGGTCACACCATGATGTAGCAAGCTCGGTGAAAACGGGGGGCACCAGCGAGAAGGTGTTGCTACAGACGCAGTAATGTAGGAGAGACCATTTGCAGTGGCCACGCGGCGATCGCTACACTAGGAAAGGAGAGGCGATGTATTGCGCGTACACTTTCCCTGAGTGAGCGGGACGTCAGGTAAGGGAAGTTAAGGACTGCATAAAAGCCAAGGAAAGGGCATATAAGGTAGCAAAAGTGAATGGGAAGTCGGATGATTGGGAAGCTTTTAAAATCCAACAAAAGGCAACTAAAAAAGCTATGAAGGGAAAAATGAAACATGAGGGCAGACTAGCCAATAACATAAAGGAGGATACCAAAAGATTTTTCAGTTGTATAAAGAGTAAAAGGGAGGTGAGAGTTGATATTGGTCCACTGGAAAATGATGCTGGTGAGGTAGTAGTGGGGACAAAGATTTGGCAGATGAACTTTGCATCTGTCTTCACTGTGAAAGACACCAGCAGTGTGCCAGAGGTCCGTGAGTGTCAGGGAGCAGGAGTGAGTGCCATTGCTATTACATTAACAGAGTAGTGTCAATACAAGTGAGACTAAGCCTGCGGCAACCCACTTGCTCCAAGAGGCCCCAGTTATCCAGAAATCTGAATCCCTGCCCCTGCTCCAATTCTTCATCCACACATTTATCTGCCACCTCATTCTATTCCTATCCTGGTTGTCACATGGCACAGGCAATAATCAAATGATTATTACCCTTGAGGTACTATTTCTCAGCTTCTTCCTAACTCCCTGTCTTCTTTTTTCAGGGCCTCCTCCTTTTTTCTACCTATGTCGTTGGTACCAATATGTACCGTGACTTATGACTAACTATCTGTTCTGAGACAGGGTACTGACTATGTTCAGAGATTGGGTTTTTGACTGTGCACAGTCAGTGGGAAAAGATAAGGTTATTGACAGTGTAGTGTGTTCAGAGATAGGGTTACTGACTGTGTACTGTGTACAGAGATAGGGTTACTGACTGTGTACTGTGTACAGAGATAGGGTTACTGACTGTGTACTGTGTACAGAGATAGGGTTACTGACTGTGTACTGTGTTCAGAGATAGGGTTATTGACTACTGTGTTCAGAGATAGGGTTACAGACTGTGTACTGTGTTCAGAGATAGGGTTACTGACTGTGTAGTGTGTTCAGAGGTAGAGTTACTGACTGTGTACTGTGTTCAGAGATAGGGTTACTGACTGTACTGTGTTCAGAGATAGGGTTACTGACTGTGTACTGTGTTCGGAGATAGGGTTATTGACTGTACTGTGTTCAGAGATAGGGTTACTGACTGTGTACTGTGTTCAGAGATAGGGTTATTGACTGAGTACTGTGTTCAGAGATAGGGTTACTGACTGTGTACTGTGATGAGAGATAGGGTTATTGACTGAGTACTGTGTTCAGAGATATGGTTACTGGCTGTGTACTGTGTTCAGAGATAGGGTTATTGACTGAGTACTATGTTCAGAGATAGGGTTACTGGCTGTGTACTGTGTTCAGAGACAGGGTTATTGAATTTGTACTGTGTTCAGAGATAGGGTTACTGACTGTGTACTGTGTTCAGAAATAGGGTTACTGACTGTGTACTGTCGGTGTTCAGCGATAGGGTGTCTGACTGTGTATAGTTGGTGTTCTGTGATAGGGTGTCTGACCGTGTACAGTCAGTGTTCAGTGATAGGGTGTCTGAATGTGTACAGTCCGTTTTCAGTGATAGGCTGTCTGACCGTGAACAGTCACTGTTCAGTGATAGTGTGTCGGACTGTGTACAGTCGGTGTTTAATGATAGCGTGTCTGACTGTGTATAGTCGGTGTTCAGCGATAGGGTGTCTAACTATGTATAGTCGTTGTTCAGTGATAGGGTTACTGACCATATACTGTCAGTTTTCAGTGGTATTGTGTGTGACTGTGTACAGTCGCTACTCAGTGATAGGGTGTCTGACTGTGTACAGTCAGTTTTCAGTGATAGGGTGTCTGACTGTGTACAGTCAGTGTTCAGTAATTGCGTGTCTGACTGTGTGCAGTCGGTGTTCAGTGATAGGGTGATAGGATGTCTGACCGTGTACAGTCACTGTTCAGTGATAGGGTGTCTGACTGTGTACTGTCACTTTTCAGTGATAGGGTGTCTGACTGCGTACAGTCTGTGTTTAATGATAGCGTGTCTGACTGTGTACAGTCAGTGTTTACTGATAGGGTGTCTAACTGTGTACATTGGGTGTTCAGTGATAGGGTGTCTGACCGTGTACAGTGGGATATCAATGATAGAGTGTCTGACCATGTACAGCCGGTGTTCAGTGATAGGGTGTCTGACTGTGTACAGTCCGTGTTTAATGATAGCGTGTCTGACTGTGTACAGTCGTTCAGTTATAGGGTGTCTGACTGTGCACAGTCAGTGTTCAGTTATTGGGTGTCTGACTGTATACAGTCGGTTTTCAGTGATAGGGTGTCTGAAGGTGTACAGTCAGTGTTCATTGATATGGTGTCTGACTGTGTACAGCCAGTGTTCAGTGAAGGGGTGTCTGACCATGTACAGTCGGTGTTCAGTGATAGGGTGTCTAACTGTGTACAGTGGGATTTCAGTGATGGGGTGTTTGACCGTGTACAGTCGGTGTTCAGTGATGGGGTGTCTGACTGTGTACAGTCAGTGTTCAGTGATAGGATGTCTGTCCGTGTACAGTCAGTGTTCAGTGATAGGTGATAGGTTGTCTGACAATGTACAGTTGGTATTCAGTGATAGGGTGTCTGACTGTGTACAGTCGGTTTTCAGTGGTAGGGTGTCTGACTGTGTACAGTCAGTGTTTACTGATAGGGTGTCTAACTGTGTACAGTCGGTGTTCAGTGATAGGGTGTCTGACCATGTACTGTCGGTGTTTCAGTGGTAGGGTGTCTGACTGTGTCCAATCGGTGTTCACTGATAGGGTGTCTGACTGTGTATAGTCGGAGTTCAGTTATGGGGTGTGTGACTGTATACAGTCGGTGTTCAGTGATAGAGTGTCTGTGCACAGTTGGTGTTCTGTTATGGGGTGTCTGACTGTATACATTCGGTGTTCAGTGATGGGGTGTCTGACTGTTTACAGTCAGTGTTCACTGATAGTGTGTGAGACTGTGTCCACTCAGTATTCAGTAATCGGATCGCTGACTGTCTGCAGTCAGTGTTCGGTGATAGGGTGTCTAACTGTGTACAGTCCATGTTCAGTGATAGGGTGTCTGAATGTGTACAGTAGGTTTTCAGTGATAGGGTATCTGACTGTGTACAGTCAGTGTTTACTGATAGGGGGTGTCTAACTGTGTACAGTGGGACTTCAGTGATAGGGTGTCTGACCGTGTACAGTCGGTGTTCAGTGATAGGGTGTCTGACCGTGTACTGTCACTTTTCAGTGATAGGGTGTCTGACTGTGTACAGTCAGTGTTCAGTGATAGGGTGTCTGACTGTGTACTGTCACTTTTCAGTGATAGGGTGCCTGACTGTGTATAGTCCTTGTATCAGTGATAGGCTGTCTGACCGTGTACTGTCAGTGTTCTGTGATAGGGTGCCTGACTGTGTATAGTCCTTGTATCAGTGATAGGCTGTCTGACCGTGTACTGTCAGTGTTCTGTGATAGGGTGTCTGACTGTATACGGTCCGTGTTTAATGATAGCGTGTCTGACTGTGTACAGTCGGTGTTCAGTGATAGGGTGTCTGTCCATGTACAGTCGGTGTTCAGTGATAGGGTGTCTGTCCGTGTACAGTCGGTGTTCAGTGATAGGGTGTCTCACTGTGTACAGTCTGTGTTCAGTGATAGGCTGTCTGACAGTGTACAGGCAGTGTTCAGTGATAGGGTGTCTGACTGTGTACAGTCGGTGTTTAATGATAGTGTGTGTGACTGTGTCCAGTCAGTATTCAGTAAAAGGATCGCTGACTCTCTACAGTCAGTGTTCAGTGATAGGGTGTCTGACTGCGTGCAGTCAGTGTTCAGTGATAGGTTCGCTCACTGTGTACAGTCAGTGTTCAGTGATAGGGTGTATGACTGTGTACTGTCAGTGTTCTGTGATAGGGTTTCTGACCATGTACAGTCAGTATTCAGTGATAGGGTGTTTGACTGTGTACAGTTGGTGTTCAGTGATAGGGTGTCTGACCGTGTACAGTCGGTGTTCAGTGATAGGGTGTCTAACTGTGTATGGTCCTTGTTCAGTGATAGGCTGTCTGACCGTGTACAGTCAGTGTTCTGTGATAGGGTGTCTGACTGTGTACAGTCCGTGTTTAATGATAGCGTGTCTGACTGTGTACAGTCGGGGTTCAGTGGTAGGGTGTCTGACTGTGCACAGTCGGTGTTCAGTGATAGGGTGTCTGACTGTGTACAATCAGTGTTTAGTAATAGGGTCACTGACCATGTACAGTCGGTGTTCAGTGATAGGTGATAGGGTGTCTGACGGTGTACAGTTGGTGTTCAGTCATAGGGTGTCTGACTGTGTACAGTCAGTGTTCAGTGATGGGTGTCTAACTGTGTACAGTCGGTGTTCAGTGATAGGGTGTCTGACTGTGTACAGTCAGTATTCAGTGATAGGGTTTCTGACTGTGTACAGTCGTTTTTCAGTGATAGAGTGTCTGACTGTGTACAGTCAGTGTTTACTGATAGGGTGTCTAACTGTGTACAGTGGGTGTTCAGTGATAGAGTGTTTGTTTACAGTTAGTGTTCGGTGATAGGGTTTATGACTGTGTACAGTCAGTATTCAGTGATTGAGCGTCTGACTGTGTACAGTCGGTGTTCAGTGATAGGGTGTCTGACCATGTACTGTCAGTGTTTCAGTGGTAGGGTGTCTGACTGTGTCCAGTCGGTGTTCACTGATAGAGTGTCTGAATGTGTACAGTTGGAGTTCAGTTATGGGGTGTCTGACTGTTTACAGTCAGTGTTCAGTGATAGGGTTTCTGACCATGTACAGTCGGTGTTCAGTGATAGGGTGTCTGAACGTGTACAGTCAGTGTTCGTTGTTAGGGTGTCTGACTCTGTACAGTCGTTTTTCAGTGATAGGGTTTCTGACTGTGTACAGTCGTTTTTCAGTGATAGGGTGTCTGACTGTGTACAGTCAGTGTTTACTGATAGGGTGTCTAACTGTGTACAGTGGGTGTTCAGTGATAGGGTGTCTGTTTACAGTCGGTGTTCAGTGATAGGGTTTCTGACCGTGTACAGTCAGTGTTCGTTGTTAGGGTGTCTGACTCTGTACAGTCCATGTTCAGTGATAGGGTGTCTGACTGTCTACAGTCTGTGTTCAGTGATAGGGTGTCTGACTGTGTACAGTCAGTGTTTACTGATAGGGTGTCTAACTGTGTACAGTGGGTGTTCAGTGATAGAGTGTTTGTTTACAGTTAGTGTTCGGTGATAGGGTTTATGACTGTGTACAGTCAGTATTCAGTGATTGAGCGTCTGACTGTGTACAGTCGGTGTTCAGTGATAGGGTGTCTGACCATGTACTGTCAGTGTTTCAGTGGTAGGGTGTCTGACTGTGTCCAGTCGGTGTTCACTGATAGAGTGTCTGAATGTGTACAGTTGGAGTTCAGTTATGGGGTGTCTGACTGTTTACAGTCAGTGTTCAGTGATAGGGTTTCTGACCATGTACAGTCGGTGTTCAGTGATAGGGTGTCTGAACGTGTACAGTCAGTGTTCGTTGTTAGGGTGTCTGACTCTGTACAGTCGTTTTTCAGTGATAGGGTTTCTGACTGTGTACAGTCGTTTTTCGGTGATAGGGTGTCTGACTGTGTACAGTCAGTGTTTACTGATAGGGTGTCTAACTGTGTACAGTGGGTGTTCAGTGATAGGGTGTCTGTTTACAGTCGGTGTTCAGTGATAGGGTTTCTGACCGTGTACAGTCAGTGTTCGTTGTTAGGGTGTCTGACTCTGTACAGTCCATGTTCAGTGATAGGGTGTCTGACTGTCTACAGTCTGTGTTCAGTGATAGGGTGTCTGACTGTGTACAGTCAGTGTTTACTGATAGGGTGTCTAACTGTGTACAGTGGGTGTTCAGTGATAGGATGTCTGACCGTGTACAGTCGGTGTTCAATGATAGGGTGTCTGATTGTGTACAGTCTGTGTTTAATGATAGCGTGTCTGACTGTGTACAGTCGTTCAGTGATAGGGTGTCTGACTGTTCACAGTCGGTGTTCAGTGATAAGGTGTCTGACCATGTACAGTCAGTGTTCAGTGTTAGGGTTTCTGATCGTGTACAGTCAGTGTTCAGTGATAGGGTGTCTGACTGTGCACAGTCGGTGTTCAGTCATAGGGTGTCTGACTGTGTACAGTCAGTGTTCAGTGATGGGTGTCTAACTGTGTACAGTCAGTATTCAGTGATAGGGTTTCTGACTGTGTACAGTCGTTTTTCAGTGATAGGGTGTCTGACTGTGTACAGTCAGTGTTTACTGATAGGGTGTCTAACTGTGTACAGTGGGTTTTCAGTGATAGGGTGTTTGTTTACAGTCAGTGTTCAGTGATAGGGTTTCTGACTGTGTACAGTCAGTATTCAGTGATTGAGTGTCTGACTGTGTACAGCCGGTGTTCAGTGATAGGGTGTCTGACCATGTACTGTCAGTGTTTCAGTGGTAGGGTGTCTGACTGTGTCCAGTCGGTGTTCACTGATAGGGTGTCTGACTGTGTACAGTTGGAGTTCAGTTATGGGGTGTCTGACTGTATACAGTCAGTGTTCAAGTGATAGGGTGTCTGTTTACAGTCAGTGTTCAGTGATAGGGTTTCTGACTGTGTACAGTTCGGTGTTCAGTGATAGGGTGTCTGACCATGTACAGTCAGTGTTCGTTGTTAGGGTGTCTGACTCTGTACAGGCCATGTTCAGTGATGGGGTGTCTGACTGTCTACAGTCTGTGTTCAGTGATAGGGTGTCTGACTGTGTACAGTCAGTGTTTACTGATAGGGTGTCTAACTGTGTACAGTGGATTTTCAGTGATAGGGTGTTTGTTTACAGTCAGTGTTCAGTGATAGGGTTTCTGACTGTGTACAGTCGGTGTTCAGTGATAGTGTGTCTGACCATGTACAGTCAGTGTTTAGTTATAGGGTGTCTGACTGTACAGTCAGTGTTCAGAGATAGGGATACTGTCCATGTATAGTCGGTGTAATATTTATGTAATTGTGTTCTCTTTATCTAGTTTTAGGGCTTATGTGCGGATCTGATCCCATTGTAGGACATATTTATGCAGGAATGGAGAAAATTCTACAGGGTTCACAAACTTTCTAGCACCAATGTACAGTCTGTTTAGAGATAGGTTTTCTGACTGTTTACATTCAGTGATAGGATTACTGTGTACAGTTGGTGTTCAGTGATAGAGTGTCTGACTGTGTCGAGTCGATATTCAGTGATAGGGTTTCTGACTGTGTACAGTTCGTTCACAGACAGGGTTGCTGTCTATGTATAGTCTGTGTTCAGAGATAGGGTTTCTGACTGTACAATGTTTAGAGATAAGATTACTGACTCTGCACAGTCAATATTCAGTGATAGGGTTTCTGACTGTGTACAGAGACAGAGTTACTGACACTGTACATTTGGTGTTCAGAGGTAGGGTTTCTGACTGCATATAGTCTGTGTGGGACATGAGAAGGATTACTGTCTGTGTATGGTTGGTGTGAGACAGGAAAGGGATTACTGTCTGTGTACGGTCAGTGTGGGACAGGAGATGGATGACTGTGTGTGGCTGTATTAGTGTTACTGACTATACAGTCGATGTGGGTCTTTTGTAGTGTTTCTGACTGTCTACTATTATTTTAGGACAGGGATATGTTTACTGACTGTGTACAGTCAGTGTGGGACAGGGAATAGGTACTGACTGTACAGTTGGTGTGTGACAATGTAGGTTTACTGACTGTGTACAGTGGGTTGGGTAACAGACTCTGCTGTCATTATTCAGAGGTAGTATCGGTTTTCCGATGAGTCCCTTCCCTCAGGACCCCTGTTTAGGAAGTCACTCTTTTCCACTACACCACTACTCCCCTCTCTTGCAAATACCCAAGCACTTTGCTGTGGGAAACACAGCAGAGCTTACTCACACCAAGCCCTGCCCGTCATAAAAAACACTGAATAATTCCTTCTACCAATATTTATTTGAGCAAGAAATATTGGTCAGGATGTTACGTCGAGCTCCCACATGACGTCTGTGAGTTGAAGCAACACTGATAGTCTTCAGTTCCAGCTTCCAATCCCCTGTTTACTTTCACTGAGGATCAGTTTAAAATCTGGGATTGTCTGGGGCATTAAAATCAGTGCACACCACTCTTGCAAGTTCCTCTCATAAAATCGTCAATGTAGGACATTGGGTCCAAGGGATTTTTGATTTTTAGGGCCATTAAATTAATTAATTCCTCCAGCTTCATTCAGTCTAATTTCCTTCAGTGCCTGAGTCACTCTCACCTTGACTCCTCACCATTTCTTCAACAGCTTGTTTTGTGTCCTTTGAGTGAACACTTCCACTCTATTCCTTTCTTGCACTATTAATTATTTTTTTTACTGTAACTTATAGTAATTGTTTGTGTTTTGCACTCTCCTGCTACAACGCAAAACGGTAAATTTGGTGACATATATCAGTGATGATAAACCTCATTCTGATTCTGTAAATGGACATACTGAGTTGCGTTTGCCAAGGTGAAATATGAGGCCCTGTGTTTGCTCCGACTGACTAAGCAACCACCTTGAGTAACAAACTCAAGAATCGACAGGGTCAGTCGGCAGGGTGGTACTGCAGGTCGAGCCGCTGCCCCCAAGCACCAGAGACTCGGGCTCGTTCCCAACCTCCGGCACCGCCTGTGTGTGCGGTTTGAATGTTCTCCCTGCGAACATGTACGTTCCTACCCCCACTCCGGATGCTCCAAATTCCTCCCCAATTCCAACTCCACAGTGGAGGTTATGGCAAGGTGGTTTGCCAGGAAAAATTAGAGAACTTGATGAATGAACTGGAGAATGGATTGAGAAAACAAACCAGCGGGGTTGATTGTGAAGCAGACTCAATGGGTTGAATGGCCTAATTCTGCTCTTATATCTCATCATCTTATGATTATCTCAGTTCTAGGGCCAAGAAAACAGCTTCTCCAAGCCTTCATTCCCAAAATATTGACTGCATTCACAAAATAACATTCACAGTTCAATATAGTGGTATTAGTATTAACTTATTATTGTCACATGTCGCAAGATACGGCGAAAAACTTGTCTTACATACTGTTGATTCCGTTATGGTTAGCGTTAGAGATTCAGCTGGTCAGTACATTCTTAATGGTACTCCCATAAGTATTGGAAAAAGACTATGCTTCTCCAAAATTTAGAACCAAAATCAAGAGAAATTTCCTCACCAGAGGGTAGTGAGTTCTTTACCACAGCTTCATTAAAAGTATAAAGTGGGTTTATTTTTCAGTACCAGAGGGTTCAAGGCCTCTGCACTCGGGTGATCGCGCTCTCTCTCTCTCTCTCTCTCTCTCTCTCTCTCTCTCTCTCTCTCTCTCTCCATCTCTCTCTCCATCTCTCTCTCCATCTCTCTCTCCATCTCTCTCTCCATCTCTCTCTCCATCTCTCTCTCTCTCTCCATCTCTCTCTCTCTCTCCATCTCTCTCTCTATCTCTATCTCTATCTCTATCTCTATCTCTCTCTCTCTCTCTCGATGGTGAGTGAGAGTTTGCTGCCGATTCTCGAGTCAGAGGAAACTCGAAATAAAAGTAGCGCTACAGACAGACTGTAAAATCAGAACAGTGACTGTTTGTCTCCCCTCTCACTGCGGAAGGAGTGATATCTGTCTCTCCCTTGTTAGTGAGACAGCCTGAGGCAGGTTGAACTGTTCGGATGAACAGTAGGTTTTTGATAGACGGCAGACCATGGTCTGTCTTTGGATGCTGTGCTGTTGCGTGCACGGTGGGTGGTGGGTGGTGGGAGTGCTGATGCTCTGCACTGGAATAAGTTGGGGGACGGGAAGGAGGAGTGTTGATGCTGTTTGCGGCTGCTTATACATGGGAATGGTACAGATGGGAAAGGGGAGAAGATGGGAGTGGTAGTTGAATTGGCAGATAAATGCATGGCTGAGAAGCTGGTGCAGGGGGCAGGTTTTAACAAGCCTGATAGAGTTCTTTGAGGAGGTGACCAGGCATATAGATGAGGGTAGTGCAGTGGATGTGATCTACATGGATTTTAGTAAGGCATTTGACAAGGTTCCACACGGTAGGCTTATTCAGAAAGTCAGAAGTCATGGGATCCAGGGAGGTTCGGCCAGGTGGATTCAGAATTGGCTTGCCTGCAGAAGGCAGAGGGTGGTGGTGGAGGGAGTACATTCAGATTGGAGGATTGTGACTAGCGGTGTCCCACAAGGATCTGTTCTGGGACCTCTACTTTTCGTGATTTTTATTAACGACCTGGATGTTGGGGTAGAAGGTTGGGTTGGCAAGTTTGCAGATGACACAAAGGTTGGTGGTGTTGTAGATAGTGTAGAGGATTGTCAAGGATTGCAGAGAGACATTGATAGGATGCAGGAGTGGGCTGAGAAGTGGCAGATGGAATTCAACCCGGAGAAGTGTGAGGTGGTACACTTTGGAAGGACAAACTCCAAGGCAGAGTAAAAAGTAAATGGCAGGATACTTGGTAGTGTGGAGGAACAGAGGGATCTGGGGGTACATGTCCACAGATCCCTGAAAGTTGCCTCACAGGTAGATAGGGTAGTTAAGAAAGCTTATGGGGTGTTAGCTTTTATAAGTCGAGGGACAGAGTTTAAGAGTCGCGATGTAATGATGCAGCTCTATAAAACTCTGGTTATGCCACACTTGGAGTACTGTGTCCAGTTCTGGTCGCCTCACTGTAGGAAGAATATGGAAGCATTGGAAAGGGTACAGAGGAGGTTTACCAGGATGTTGCCTGGTTTAGAGAGTATGCATTATGATCAGAGATTAAGGGAGCTAGGGCTTTACTCTTTGGAGAGAAGGAGGATGAGAGGAGTCATGATAGAGCTGTACAAGATAATAAGAGGAATAGATAGAGTAGATAGCCAGCGCCTCTTCCCCAAGGCACCACTGCTCAATACAAGAGGACATGGCTTTAAGGTAAGGGGTGGGAAGTTCAAAGGGGATATTTACTCAGGTTTTTTACTCAGAGAGTTGTTGGTGCGTGAGTCAGTGCTGGAGGCAGATACACTCGTGAAGTTTAAGAGACTATTAGACAGGTATATGGAGGAATTTAAGGTGGGGGGTTATATGGGAGGCAGGGTTTGAGGGTCGGCACAACATTGTGGGCCGAAGGGCCTGTAATGTGCTGTACTATTCTATGTTTTCAGGTTCTTGGATTATTGGGATCTCTTCTGGGGCTGATATGACGTATACAAAAGGGACAGTTCGCACCTGAACCCGAGGGAGACCAATATTTTCACGGGCAGGTTTGTTAGAGCTGTTGGAGAGGGTTTAAACTAATTTGGCAGTGAAATGGGAACTGGAGTGAAGGGACTCAGGATAGGATGGATGGTAAAAAAGCAAAGATAGTGTGTGGTCAGACTGTCAGGAAGGGTAGGCAGATGATATGTCAGAACTGCAGCCAGTGGATGAGTATCAGAGCATTCGGGATGCGGAATCAAAAAGGTAGCAAATACAGTACTCGAAGTGTTACATCTCAATGCACAGAATATAAGAAATAAGTTGGATGATCTTGTTGCACTACAGATTGTCAGGTATGATGTTGTGGCCATCACTGAGTTGTGGCTGGAAGAAGCTTGTAGTTGGGAGCTGAATGTCCAAGGTTACACGTTGTATCGGAGGGATAGGAAGGTAGGCAGAGGGGCTGGTGTGGCTCTGCTGATAAAGAACGGCATCAAATCATTAGAAAGATGTGATGTAGGATCAGAAGATATCGAATCCTTGTGGATTGAGTTAAGAAACTGCAAGGGTTAAAGGACCGTGATGGCAGTTATATACAGGCCTCCAAACAATAGTTGGGACGTGCACTACAGATTACTACAGGAAATAGAAAAGACATGTCAAAAGGGCAATGTTATGAGGGTCATGGGAGATTTTAACATGCGGGTAGATTGAGAAAATCATATTGGTAATGGATCTCAAGTGACTGAGTTTGTTGAATGCCAATGACATGGCTTTTTAAAGCAGTTCATCATTGAGCCTACTAGGGGATCAGCTATACTGGATTGGGTGTTATGTAATGAACTGGAGGCGATTAGGGAGCTTAAGGTAAAGGAACTCTTAGGAGACAGTCATCACAATATGATTGAGTTCAACAAAATTTGATAGGGAGGAAGTAAAGTCTGACATAGCAGTATTGCAGCGGAGTAAAGAAAATTACAGTGGTATGAGAGAGGAGTTGGCCAAAGTAAATTGGAAGGAGATGCTGGCAGTGATGGCAGCAGAGCAGCAATGGCATACGTTTCTGGGGAAAATGAGGAAGGTGCAGGACAGATGTATTCCAAAAACAAAGAAATACTCAAATGGCAGAACAGTACAACCATGGCTAACAAGGGAAATCAAAGCTAATGAAAAAGCGAAAGAGAGGGCATACAACAAAGCAAAAACTAGCAGGAAGATAGAGGATTGGGAAGCTTTTAAAAACCTGCAGGAAGCAACTAAAAGAATCATTAGGAGGGAGAACATAAAATGTGAAAGCAAGCTAGCAAACTATATCAAGGTGGATAGAAAATGCTTTTTCAAGTATATTTGAATAGTAAAAGAAAGATGAGAGTGGATATAGGACAGCTAGAAAATGAGGCCGGAGAAATAATAACGGGGGACAAGGAGATGGCAGATGAAGTAGATGAGTGTTTTGCATCTGTCTTCACTGTGGAAGGTGCTAGCAGTGTGCCAGTTGTTGAAGGGTGTGGGGAAAGAGAAGTGAGTACAATTGCTATAAAAGGCTCCAAGACCTAGAAATACACAAGGTAACTTAGAGTAATGAAAGAGGTAGCGGTAGAGATTGTGAAGGCATCTGTAATGATCTTTCAAGAATCACTGGACTCTGGCATGGTTCTGGAGGACCGCCACTCCACTGTTTAAGAAAGGAGGGAGGCAGCAGAAAGGAAATTATAGACCAGTTAACCTGACCTCAGTGGTTGGGAAGATGTTGGAGTCAATTGTTAAGGATGAGGTTATGGAGTACTTGGTGACACGGGACAAGACAGGACAAAGTCAGCATGGTTTCCTTATAGGAAAATGTTGTCTGAGGAGCCTGTTGGAATTCTTTGAGGAGATTACATGTAGGATAGATAAAAGGGATGCAGTTGTATATTTGGACTTTCAGCAGGCCTTTGACAAGGCACCACAAATGAGGCTATTTATGAAGTTAAGAGCACATGGCATTACAGGAAAGTTACTAGCATGGTTTAGAGTATTGGCTGATTGGTAGGAGGTAGCAAGTGGAATGAAAGGATCCTTTTCTGGCTGGCTGCCAGTGACTAGTGGTGTTCCGCAGGGGTCGGTGTTGGGACCACTTCTTTTTATGTTGTATATCAATGAACTAGATGACTTTGTTGCCAAGTTTGCAGATGATATGGAGATTGGTGGAGGGGCAGGTAGTGTTAAGGAAACAGGAAGGCTGCAGAAGGACTTAGATTGGAAGAATGGGCAAGAAAATGGCAAATGGAATACAATATTGGAAAATGCATGGTCATGCACTTTGGTAGTAGAAATAAATGTGCAGACTATTTTCTAAACGGGGTGAAAATCCAAAAATCTGAAATTCAAAAACTTGGGAGTCCTTGTGCAGAACACCCTGAAGATTAACTTGCAGGTTGAGTCAGTGGTAAGGAAGGCAAATGCAATGTTAGCATTCGTTTCAAGGGGTCTGGAATATAAGAGTACGGATGTGATGCTGAGGCTTTATAAGGCTCAGATGTGAGGCCTCACCATGAGTAGTGTGAACTACTCATCCAAGAAAAGATGTGCTGGCATTGGAGAGGGTTGAGAGGATGGTCACAAGGATGATTCTGGGAATGAAAGGGCTGTCATATGAGGAACGTTTGATGACTCTGGGCCTGTACTCCTTGGAATTTAGAAGGATGAGGGGTGATCGCATTGAAACCTTTTGAATGTTGAAAGGCCTAGGACAAGAGAGCACAGCCGCAGGATAGAGGGGTGTCCATTTAAAACAGAGCTGCAGAGGGATTTCTTTAGCCAGAGGTTGGTGAATTTGTGGAATTTGTTTCCACAGGCAGGTCATTGGGTGCATTTAAGGCAGAAATTGAAAGGTTCTTGATTGACTGTGGCATCATAGGCTACAGGGAGAAGGCTGGGGTGTGGTGGAGCAGACTTGATGGGCAAGGTGACCTAATTCTGCTCCTGTGTCTTATGGTCTTAAGGAGGGGGGCAGGAGGTTTTGGGCTGCTTATGTTTTTCCCATCATTCATTGGGATTTTTCTTCTGTTTTGTGGATGTCTGTGAAGAATAAGAATTTCAGGTTGTATATACTTTTTTTTACTTTATACTTTATACTTTATTGTCGCCAAACAATTGGTACTAGAGCGTACAATCATCACAGCAATATTTGATTCTGCGCTTCACACTCCCTGGATTACAAATATTAAATATTAAAAATAGTTAAAATTAGTAAATATTAAAAATTTAAATTATAAATCATAAATAGAAAATTAGAAAAATGGAAAGTAAGGTAGTGCAAAAAATCCGAGAGGCAGGTCTGGATATTTGGAGGGTACGGCCCAGATCCGGGTCAGGATCCGTTCAGCAGTCTTATCACAGTTGGAAAGAAGCTGTTCCCAGATCTGGCCGTATGAATCTTCAAGCTCCTGAGCCTTCTCCCGGAGGGAAGAGGGACAAAAAGTATGTTGGCTGGGTGGGTCGTGTCCTTGATTATCCTGGCAGCACTGCTCCGACAGCGTGCGGTATAAAGTGAGTCCATGGACGGAAGATTGGTTTGTGTGATGTGCTGCGCCATGTTCACGATCTTCTGCAGCTTCTTCCAGTCTTGGACAGGACAACTTCCATACCAGGTTGTGATGCACCCGAGAAGAATGCTTTCTACGGTGCATCTATAAAAATTAGTGAGGGTTTTGGGGGACAGGCCAAATTTCTTTAGTTTTCTCAGGAAGTAAAGGCACTGGTGAGCCTTCTTGGCAGTGAACTCTGGTTGGTTGGACTATGTATATTGTATACATTCTCTGATATTAATGGAACCATTGAGCCATTGAATATGGGGAATATTCTATATTTTTATAGATTATAAAAACAAAGATGGAATGCTGAGGCTTTATAAAGCATTGGTCAGACCACATTTGGGGCATGTGAGCAGTTTTGGGCTTCATATCTAGAAAAAGATATGGTGTCATTCGAGGGAGTGTAGAAGAGGATAATGAGAATGACCCCAGGACTGAAAGGGTTAACATATGAGGAGCGTTTGGTGGCTCTGGGTCAGTACACATTGGAGTTTAGAAGAATGAGGGGGATCTCATTGGACCCTACGGAATATTGAAAGGCCTAGAGAGTGGATATTTCCGATAGGGAGAGAGGGCACAGACTCAGAACAGAAGGATGTTCCTTTAGAACAAAGATGGGGAATTTCTTTAGCCAGAAGCTGGTGAATCTGTGGAATTTATTGCCACAGATGGCTATGGAGGCCAAGACAGTGTGGGTATGTTTAAAGCAGACAACGGTAGATTCTTGGTTGGTAAGGACGTCAAAGGCATGAAGAGAAAGCAGGAGAGGGAAGATAAATCAGCCATGATCAAATGGTGGAGCGATCTCCATAGGCTGAATGCCTAGTTTTCCTCCAATTTCTTATGGTCTATTTAACTTAAGGCTTCCGTACCTCCTGCCCGATGCTAGCTGTGCAAAGCAGCATGGCTAGAATGGTGGGGATCTCTGACGATGGATATTATCTCCTGTAGATACTACCAGAGGTGAGGAAAGATGTGCCTGTAATGTATTGGGATGAGTCCAATAATCTGCAGTTTCTCGTATTATTGTGCATTCAAGTTAGTGTTCCAGACCATGGTGTGGTTAGTCAGGAAACTTTCAACACCACACCTGTAGAGGTTTGTTCGAATCAGTTGACCTCTTTAACCATCTAAAAAGGTGAATACGCTGCCGTGCCTTTCCTGCGATTGCATCTATATGCTGGGCACCAGACAGGTTATGTTAACGTCCAGGAATTTATGGCTGATGACTCTCTCCAGTGCCAATCCACCCCTCCCGTTCTAGACTGGGGTATGTTCTCCTTCCTGAAGCCAGCAATCAGTTCTCTAGTTTTAATGACGAGAGGTTGTTGTAGCTCCACTCGTCCAGGTGACCTATCGCACTCCAGTGCGCTGACTCATTACCACTTGTCATTCATCCAACAGTGGTGTCATGCTGAAATGCTGAATTTTCTCTGCGCATTTCAACGGAGACAGATAATGCCATACTTGGCCACTAGAAGTGAAATTACTTATTTATTTAGAGCAGACACCCCAACCTGGAGTTCCTAGACACCTCAGTTAAAGGGAGGGGTTCATGGCATAGAATAGGATGGGAACCCCTAATTTTGAGTCACAGCAGGGTAACAGGCCCTTCTGGCCCAAGTGGCCCATGCCGCCCGATTACACCCATGTGACCAATTAACCCACTGAACCCTACGTCCTTGGAGTGTGGGAGGAAACCAGACCATCTGGAGCAAACTCATACAATCATGAGGAGAAGGTATGAACATGCAGGGAGTGATAGAGAGTGCAGGCAGGGGCAGAGAGTACAGGCAGGGGCAGAGAGCACAGGGAGTGAAAGAAAGTACAGGGAGGGGTAGAGAGTACAGGGAGGGGTAGAGAGTACAGGGAGGGACAGAGAGTACAGGGAGTGATAGAGAGTACAGGGAGGGACAGAGAGCACAGGGAGGGGTAGAGAGTACAGAGCGGAACAGAGAGTACAGGGAAGGGTAGAGAGTACAAGGAGGGGTAGAGAGTACAGGGAGGGACAGAGAGAGCACAGGGAGGTACAGAGAGTGATAGAGAGTACAGAGAGGGACAGAGAGTACAGGGAGGGACAGAGGGTACAGGGAGGGGTAGAGAGTACAAGGAGGGACAGAGGGTACAGGAAGTAATAGAGAGTACAGGGAGGGACAGAGAGTACAGGAAGTGATAGGATGTACAGGGAGGGACAGAGAGTACGGGGAGGGGTAGAGAGTACAAGGAGGGATAGAGAGTACGGGCAGAGGTAGAGAGTACAGAGAGTGATAGAGAGTACAGGGAAGGACAGAGAGTACAGGGAGCGATAGAGAGTACAGAGAGGGACAGTGAGTACTGCAAGTGATAGAGAGTACAGGGAGTGATAGAGAGTACAGGGAGGGGTACAGAGTACGGGCAGTGATAGAGAGTACAGGGAGGGACAGAGAGTATAGAGAGTGATAAAGACTACAGGGGGTGATAGAGACTACAAGAAGTGATAGAGAGTACAGAGAGTGATAGAGAGTGCAGGGATGGTTAGGGAGCTCACTGAGGGATAGAGTGTACAGTGAGTGATGCGGGCACAGGGAGGGACAGAGACTACAGGGAGTGATAGAGAGTACAGGGATAGTTAGGGAGTACATTGAGGGATAGAGAGTACGGTGAGAGATGGGGGTACAGGGAGGGATAGAGTGAATGGGGAGTGAGAGAGTACAGGGATAGTTAGGGAGTACATTGAGGGATAAAGAGTGCTGTGAGAGCTGGGGGTACTGGGAAGGATTAAGAGAACAGGAAGGGATAGAGAGTATGTACATGGGATTTGTGTATCTGTCTGTGCTCTGTGTATTTCCCAGATGCTGTGGTTTGTAATGATATGTTGGAGGGGTAACTGACCACTGTAAATCAGGGGAATTGATGGACATGTTGGCGGGGTGGGGCAGGGCGGGGGGAGAAAATGTGTGTTGTGAAATAAGGGACAGTGAACGAGACTGGTGATAAAGCTCTGCCAAGGGCTAGCATGGACCCGATGGTCCGAAAGGCTCCTCCTCATTTACAGTAATGAAGTATCCACTGACTGCTGATGGATGTTATTACATGAATGGATAAATGGAGACCAGGCTGACATTACAGTTGCTGGAACGACCCTGTTTATTTTCATTGAATTAATGTCTTGGTGAAGAAGAGAGACAGGGAAGTGTCTGATAAACACATTAGAATATCTGTATGCAAACACGGTCTGTAGTAACGTCTGCCAACATTGTAAATGCAGTAGGACAACCTACTCTGTTTGATATCTCAAGTAAAACTTAAAAGTGCGTTCTGAAAACACAGATATCTGGTTTCACTGGAGATGATACCTGAAGGGCATTTGTGGCTGCTCTCTGAGAGAGGGAGGGAGGGAAGTGGAGAGAGAGGGAGGGAGAGGATGAGAGAAAGAGAGAGGGGAGGAGAGGGAGAGAACCAGAGGGGGAGAGGGAGAGGGTGGGGGCTGAAGGAGAGATAGGGAGGGTGATAGAGAGGGGAGGGAGAGGAAGAGAGGCTAAGCGAGAGTGAGGGGGGCAAAGGAGAGGGAGGGAGGGAGGGAGGATTGGGAGAGGGAGAGAGACGTCGATCTTTCTGTGTGTGTGCCTGTGTATGTCTATGTGTGATTTATCTGTGTGTTTCTTGTCATGTGTGGTCACTATCTGTGGGCACGTGTATAGCTCGCTATGTGTGTGTTTATCTATCTCTGCGTGTGCGGTTTTGTGTGAAGTCTACCTAATGCTGTTATTTTTTATATTCCTGGATCTCTGCCTGAGTAATTACTGTTAGTGATATTGCTGGGACATTGTATAACTTGCGTCTCTGATATTCTTCTTAATTTGTGAATGTGTTTGCATGTTTGGAGTCTGCGTTAAAAGACTGGACAAGGTAAAGGTATCGATGACTTTAAGAATTCATTTACTGTTTCCCACACCAGCCTGTCTTGGTGTCTAAGTATTTATCCAATCTGTCTCTGCATCTTTGTGTTTATTTCTCCTGCCATGTAGGTCACACAGCACCATGTCCATACTGCCCCTTTCGCCCATCTCTCCGATACTCCTGATGCAGCCTCCTGACAGAGATCGGGGGGAAGTTTTTCTGAGCACCTCCGCTCCATCAGCAAAAAAGTGGAATTTCTCAGTGGGCAACCATTTTAATTCCTACCCCCTATTCCTGTTCTAACATGTCGATCCTTGGCCTCGTCTTGCACCACGATGAGGCAACCCTTAGGTTAAAGGAGCAACACCTCCTCATATTCTGTCTAGGTAGCCTCCAAAGTACTGATTGATTCTGATTCCACCTCCTCATCTGGCAGTGTGCTCCATACAGCAACTACTCTGTGTAAAAAAAACTTTCTGAATCAGAATCAGGGTTATTATCACTGTTTTATTTGTTGTTTTGTGGTAGCTGTACATAAAATTACTATTAGTTACAATGTAAAATAAATAGTGCAAAAATCCCCTCAAATCCTCCTTAAAACCCCTTCTTCTCATCTTAAAACAATTTCTTTTTGATCTGCCCACCACAGGAAAATAATTCTGACCATTTACCCTATCAGTGTTCCTTGGATTTCGATGTGCACCTCTATTGTGCCAGCTGCCAGCCTCCCTCACTCCAGAAAAAACAAGCCCAGTCTGTTCAATCTCTCCACATCACTAAATCCAGGCAAAATGCTGGTGAATCTCTTCCGCTCTCTCTCCAGTGCTACCACATCCTTCCTATAGCGTAGCAACTAATACTGCTCACAGTACTCCAAGTGTGGTCTAGCCAATCTTTTGTAAAGTTGCAACACAACGCCCAATTGTTGCACGTGAACATGAGAAAATCTGCAGATGCTGGAAATTCAAGCAACACACACAAAATGCTGGTGGGTCGAGACCCTTCATCAGGACTGAACTTCTTCCTATTGATGCTACCTGGCCTGCTGCGTTCCACCAGCATTTTGTGTGTGTTGTCCAATTATTGCATGAAGGCAAGCATGCCATAAGTCTTCTTCATCACCCTACTTTCAGGGAACTACAGTCTTAAACCCCAAGATCCCTCTTTTCGTCAGCATTCTTTAGTACCCAACCTCTTACTGTTTATGTCCTACCCCTATGACACTTGTCAAGATTAAATTCCATCTGCCAATGTTCTGCCCAACTTTCCATTTGATCTATATCCTGCTGCCCTGCTAGCCAACCTTCCTCAGTATGCACAGTACCACCAACTTTCATGTCATCAATAATGATACCTTTTGCATTCAATGTTAATATATATCAACAAACAACAAGGGTTCCAGCACCCGACTCTGCGGTAAACCACTAGATGCAGGCTTCCAGTCAGGTAAACGCTCATCCAGTTGGCCTCCTATCATCAAGCCAATTTTGGACCTGGTTAGTCATCGCCCATTGGGCCCCAAGTGCCTTAACCTTCTGGACCAGCCTGCCATGCACGATCTTGTCATGTGGCTTAATGAAGTCCATGGCAACAATATCTACCGTCCTGCCTTGATCAACCTTCTGAGCTAACTCCTGAAAGTCTCAGTCCAATTGGAGAGGCAGTATTTCCCCCAGTGCTGACTGTGACCACTCTTTCCAAATGTACTCAGCTCGTCTTCGTTAGAATGCTCACCCACAGTTTCCCTGCCACTCAAGTATGGCTCAGCAATCTGTATTTACCTGGCTTATCCATACTGCTTTTCTTCAACGAAGGAAGAGGGTTATCTATTCTCCCGTCTCCTGGAACTTGGCATGTTGTTGACAAAGATGCAGACATCTCTGTCAGGGTTCTTGTTTCCCATGGCAACCTGGTATTGATTTCATCCAGCCCTGGGGATTTATTGACCCTTATGCATCATATGGCATCTAACACCTCCTCCTTCCTAATAATTCACAGAATAATCCCTCCATCCCTGAACTCACTACCTTCCAGATCACAGAATAATCCCCACACCCCATCCCTGGACTTGGGAACTTCCAGGTCCTTCTCCTTGGTGAATACAGATCTCGAATATTCATTTAGGACCATTCCCTCACAACCCGGTTTGACACATTGACACACAGGTCCCCGTGGACCCTCTTTTTCCCAGGAAACTGTGTGTGTGTGCGTGTGTGTGTGTGCGTGTGTGTGTGTGTGTGTGTGTAGCTGTGTTGTGTGTGCGTGTGTAAGTGTGTTGTGTGTGTGTAGGTATATAGTGTGTGTGTGTAGCTGTGTTGCGTAAGTGTGTTGTGTGTGCGTGTGTAGGTGTGTCGTGTGCGTGTGTAAGTGTGTTGTGTAGGTATGTAGTGTGTGTGTGTGTGTGTGCGTGTGTAAGTGTATTGTGTGTGTAGGTGTGTTGTATGTGCGTGTTTAGGTGTGTTGTGTGTGTGTGTGTGTGTGTATGTGTGTGTGTGTGTTTGCGCTGGGGAGCGGGAGCTCTCTCTGTGTGTGGATATAAACTGTGTTTGGGGCGGGGAAGGGGAGGGGGGACGAGTGACATCACCGGTGCTCTGCCGACTGCAGTAAGATGGAGCTCGCTGCCTCCGGTGCCCGCAGACGGGGCTCTCTCAGCCCGGGCTCCCAGGCGACGTGAGGCAGGATCGCCGACCTCGGGCGATGGCACCGCCACCAGCCGCCCTCCTCGTCCTGCTGGCGCTCACCCTCGTCTCCCTCTCCTCAGGCAGCAAACGGACCCTGTACATCGGAGCGCTCTTCCCCATGAGCGGGGGCTGGCCGGGAGGACAGGCTTGTCTGCCGGCCGCGCAGATGGCCCTCCGAGATGTTAACAACCGGTCGGACATCCTCCGAGACTACGAACTGCAGCTCATTCACCACGACAGCAAGGTACACGAGACAGAGGAGGGGGTGGGAGAGGGGAGGGGATGGGGACGGGAGACGTGGTGGTAGTGGGGGTGGGGGGTGAAGAGGATGGAGAGAGGAGGGGAGGGTGGTGGGTATGACGACTGGGGGAGATGGGGAAGAGGAAGAGGTGGGGGCGAGAGGGGGAGAAGGAAAGAGGGGGAAAGAATGGAGAGAGAGGGCAGCGGGGAAAGAGTGGAAGAGGGGGAGGAGAAGTGGGGAGGTGGGGTAATGGGGAGGAAAGGCGAAGTGGAGAGTGGGGAGAGAGGGGAAAGGAAAGAAGATAGGACAGGTGCGAGGGGACGAGAGAGAGACGTGTGGAAAGAGGGTGAGGAAAGGAGAGGGAGCGAAGGGTGAGGGGGAAGGACGAGAAGTAGATATAGGGAAGGGGGGAGAGATTGAAAGAAGAGAGCGCCCTGTCGCTCTGGGACATTTTAACATTACAAGTGCGGACAAGTTGACGGCCCGGATCTGGCCCACTTGCTCCTTTAACTTGGAGCTTTCACTGAGGTTGGGTTCCCTCTCCACACAGACTTAGTGCGGGGAGAATTTACAATCGCGTTGCAGTTGTAACCGCAGGCGATTAAAATGCGTTTTGCCAGCGCGACCGTCTGGGAGATAATGATAATGGTCACATACTCCTTCGTTCGCTTGCTCGTTCGTTCCTTCCTTCCTTCTTTCTCCCCTCCTCTCTTTCTCCCCCTCCCCCCTCTCTTTCTCCCCTCCCCCCTCTCTTTCTCCCCTCCCCCTCTCTTTCTCCCCTCCCCCCTCTCTTTCTCCCCCTCCCCCCTCTCTTTCTCCCCCTCCCCCCTCCCCCTCTCTTTCTCCCCCTCCCCCTCTCTTTCTCCCCCTCCCCCTCTCTTTCTCCCCCTCCCCCCTCTCTTTCTCCCCCTCCCCCCTCTCTTTCTCCCCCCTCTCTTTCTCCCCCCTCTCTTTCTCCCCCCTCTCTTTCTCCCCTCTCCTCTCCCCCCTCTCCTCTCCCCCCTCTCCTCTCCCCCCTCTTCTCTCCCCCCTCTCTCTCCCCCTCTCTCTCCCCCCTCTCTCCCCCCCTCTCTCTCCCCCCTCTCTCTCCCCCTCTCTCTCCCCCCTCTCTCTCCCCCCTCTCTCCCCCCTCTCTCTCCCCCCCTCTCTCCCCCCCTCTCTCTCTCCCCCCCTCCCCCTCCCCCTCTCTTTCTCCCCCTCCCCCTCTCTTTCTCCCCCTCCCCCTCTCTTTCTCCCCCTCCCCACTCTTTCTGTCTCTCGGTTTGCCTCGCTGCTTCTGTCTCTCGGTTCCGTCAGTGTACTGTACTCCATCGCTTCCCGTTTCTCTGCATCGCATCTTTCTCTCCTTCTGCCTCTATTTTTCACTCACTTCTTTTTGCCATACTCTGTACCTGTCTCTCCTACCCTTCCTTCGCCCCTCCTTCTGTCTCCGCTTCCGTGTATCTGGCTGTCTCTGGCCTTTTCTTGTTTCCCTGCTTGTATGTCTCTCCCGTCTTTCTCTGTTTCCCACTGCCCCCTCTCTCTCTTAACCACATAAATGTCTTATTCTCTTCCTCTGATCCCCTCCCTCCGAGTCTGTCTGTCCCTCCTATGTGTTTTTGTCTTACACCGCATCTCGCTCTCCCTGTCTGACCCTGTCCCCTTCCCCTCTCCCTACCCCCATCCTCTGGCACCTCCCTCTCCCGCCCTCCCCTTCCCCCTCCCTCCCCCTCCTCCCGCCCTCCCCCTCCCACCTCCCGCCCTCCCTCTCCCCCTTTCGCCCTCCCTCTCCCCCTTCCCTCTCCCTCTTCCGCCCTCCCTCTCCCCCTTCCGCCCTCCCTCTCCCCTTCTCTCTCCTCCCTCTCCCCCCTTCTCCCTCCTCCCTTCCCCCTCTCAACCCCCCTTCCCAGCCCTTTCCCTCTCTGACCCACGTACGTCTTACTCAGTCTAAATGTTTCTCTCTCTAATGTTTGCTTTTCTTCGCGCGCTCTCTCCTCTGCTCACTCGTATCTCCCGCATTTCCATCTCTCTTACCACTGCATCGGTTTTGCTCTGCCCCTCTCTCTTTCTTTCTCCCCGACCCTCTCCCTCTCTGTCTTTCCTTGCGTCCCTATCTCTCTCCATCGCTCTGCGCGAAATCTCGTTCAGTGCACTTAACCCTGCTCGGGTACGTTTATTCCTAGCCCGCAGCAAAGTCAAACTCGAGCAAGTCTCATCTAAATCCCCGAGAAGCGGAGACAGTGGCTGCGAAAGCCGGCGTGTCATCTGAGGCTAGCCCTCCAGCATTTTGTGCGTGTTGCCTGGATCTTCTCGGTTTTGTCTGTGTAGTGGGCCAGTGAGAGGGGGTCGGGTGTTGAAATTATACCTGGGGGCGAAACAATCTGTGGTTGTTGCGTAATCATGTGTATCAAACTCTTGCTTGGCCCGCTGTTCCTTAACCCATCGAGTGCCGTGTAGCTAAGCAGCGGGTGTCGAATCGGACTTATTTATGACCACCTCCCATCCGTAGGGTTGGTTTCCAGGGGTGGAACATTGTCAAACGCTGGTGATTCTGCAGATACACACAATGTGACGTTTCGGACTGAGACCCTTCCGCAGATGCTGGAAATCCAGAGCCACACGCTCAAAACGCGGGAGGAAGCCAACAGGTCTGGCGACATCGATGGAAAGCAATATAGCGTCGACGATTCAGGCCGAGACCCTTCAGGGTGTAGCTTCCCCTGCGCCGCTGCTGGGATACAGTTCACGCAGCAACACTCACAAACACGCTGGAGGAACTCTGCAGGTCGGGCAGCATCCGTGGAAACAATGAGTCAACGTTTCAGGCCGGAACCCTTGGTCAGTTCACACAGCGAAGGGTTGCACTGATATAACACCCTTCACAGCCTCACACCATCGTAGAGCTCCTTACAGTCAACTCACGGAGTTGTTACCGTATGAAAGCAGGCCCTTCTGTCCATCACCCATTTCACTCTCCCCATGTCCCGAATCAACTCGCCACAGATGCTATCCCGCATCCACACATGGGGCAATTTACAGTGGCCAGTTTAACCCACTGACGTCCACACCTTTGGGATAGGGGGGATTTCTATTTCAAAAATGTTCTGCATTCATAAGCTTTGCATGATTGGTCATTATACCAGCAGTGTAATTTGTTCTTCGATAACCTCTCACTTTTAGTAATCAAACAATACTCTTCTGAAAATGTTTGTGGGGAAGCACAATAGTTAACTGAGGACCAAGCAGAAGGCGGCCATTTGGCCCGTCATGTCTGTTGGTTGCAAAACAAGAGTTAGCCAGTTTAGTCCCACCTTGCAGCTCCTGTATTGGAGGATTTTAACTACTGGTGGGACCACACTTGCAGTACGGTGTGCAGTTCTGGTCACTGCATTACAGGAAGGGTGCGGCTGCTTTGGAGAGAGTTCACAAAACTTGCCTGGATTGGAGAAATTTTAGGGAGAGATCAGATGGACCGGGCTTGTTTCCCCTGGAGCAAAAGAGACTGATAGAGGTAAATAAAATTAGAAAAGGCATACACTGCTGTGTAAATATCTTAGACATATATATATGTGTGTGCCTAAGTCCAGGGTGCCTAAGACTTTTGCACAGTACTGTACTTGTCAGCCGGGAGTGGAGAGCGAGTTAGTAAATCTGGCGGGAGCAAAGGGTGTTGGGAGTGGCGAGGGTGGAGTGCCGCGGGAGGGGTGTGGGACGGGTGGCAGAGAAGGAGTGCCGGGGTGGGGGAGGGGTGCAGATTCAGCCCTGAGACACCAGGCAAGACCACTTGATTCCAAACAACTGGTTTGTTGATCATTACAGAATGTCTCCCTGGTACTTCCCATCTCCCTCACCCTTTTCCCAGCCATGACTCCCCTCTCCCACTCTCAATCCACAATAGACACCCATATCAGAACCAGGTGAGCATCACACACATCTATCGTGAAATTTGTTTGTTTTTTTGTGGCAGCAGTACAATACATAAAATTATGACAGTATTGTGCAAAGGTCTTCGGCACCCTGGCTCTATATATGTCCCTCGACTTCTGTGTCAGGATCCTCATCCCATGGTAAGGGTTCAAAAACAATGGAGCATAAGCTTAAAGTGAGATTTTTAATGGCGGGATGTATGGTCTTCACACAGGGAGTGGTTGATATCTGGAACTCCCTGCCAGAGGAGCTGGTGGAGTCAGATACAATCACTACAGTTAAAGAGACATATAGAGAGACGCCTACATGGGCAAGTCAGAGAAGGATTCAGAACTATTGCACAGAAAACATTCACAAGGATGTTACCAGGACTGGAAGGTTTGAGTTCTAAGGTGCGGCTGGATAGGCCAGGGCTGTTTTCCCTGGAGTGTGGGAGGTTGAGGGGTGACTTTATACAGGTTTATAAATCAGGTCAGTCTTTTTCCCAGAATTGGAGTACTGTGTTCAGTTCTGGTCGCCTCACTACAGGAAGGATGTGGAAACCATAGAAAGGGTGTAGAGGAGATTTACAAGGATGTTGCCTGGATTGGGGAGCATGCCTTATGAAAACAGGTTGAGTGAACTCGCCCTTTTCTCCTTGGAGCGACAGAGGATGAGAGGTGACCTGAGAGAGGTGTGTAAGATGATGAGAGGCATTGATTGTGTGGATAGTCAGAGGCTTCTTCCCAGGGCTGAAATGGTTGCCACTCGAGGACACAGGTTTAAGTTGCTTGGGAGTAGGTACAGACGAGATATCAGGGGTAAGTTTTTTACTCAGAGAGTGGTGAGTGCGTGGAATGGGCTGCCGGCAACGGTGGTGGAGGCAGATACGATAGGGTCTTTTAAGAGACTCCTGGATAGGTACATGGAACTTAGGAAAATAGAGGGCTATGGGTAACCCTAGTAATTTCTAAGGTAAGGACATGTTCGGCACAACTTTGTGGGCCGAATGGCCTGTATTGTGCTGTAGGTTTTCTATGTTTCTATTTGGGGGAGTCTAAAACTAGAGGACGTAGATTTAAGGTGGGAGGGGAAAGATTTAAAAGGACTTTTTCACTCAGATGGTGGTGGGTCTGTGGAATGAGCTGCTGGAGGGAGTGTAGAGGTGGTACAATTAGAACATTTAAAAGGTATTTGGGCAATTACATGGACAGAAAATGTTTAGAGCAGGGGTTCCAACCCTCGGTTACTGTTAGGGGTCCATGGCATAAAAAAGGTTGGGAACCCCTGGTTTTGAGCAATTCGAGTCAAATGTGGGCAACTGGGGGACAAGCTCAAATAGACAATAGATGAGTTGGGCCAGAAGGCTAGTTTCTGTGCTGTACTTCTCTATCAATTGGGTTAAATTAGTTTATTATTGTCATGAACCGTGGTACAGTGAAAATCTTGTTTTGCATGCCACCCCTACAGTTATAGAGAAAGTGCAGCATAGATAGACAATACGACCCAAAGCCATGACAATGTAGGTGGGAAGGTTAGGTGTTCATCTTGTTGAACAAGAGGTCCATTCAGTAGTCGTATAAGAGTGGGGTAGAAGCATGTGGAATGGAACATGCATTCGGACTTTTGCATCTCCTGCCTGGCTAGAGAGGGGAGAAGGGAGAACGTCTAGGTGGGGTGGGTCCTTGATTATGCCCAGCTTCAGATTTAGACTTATTTATCATGTGTAAACCGAAACATACAGTGAAATGCATCGTTTGCGTTAAAAACGAACAAACCTAAGGATGCGCTGGGGGCAGCCCGCAAGTGTTGCTACACATTCTGACACCAGCGTAGCGTGGCCTTGATTTTCAGCAGAGCAATACAAGCAGCAACAATAAACAGAACAAAACAAGACAACAACAGCGTGGCATCCCCTCCATAAAGCATATGCTGGCTGCTTTACTGCCCACAACTCTCTGCCGTTTCATGGGCAGGGCAGTCGCCGTATCGAACTGTGAAGACAGCAAGACCACCAACCCTGCAGGTCACCGATCTTCTGTCGGGGGCCCAGCAGCCTCCTACAGAACAGCCTCTTCCTGTGGAAGTCTAAGTCATCAGGTGCACTTAAAGCAGAGGCTGACAGGTTTTTGATTGGTCGAGGCAGGAGAAAGGGGCTGAGAGGGAAAACAAATCAGCCATGACCAAATGGCCGAGCAGACTCGAGAGGCTGAATGGCCTGTTTCTGCTCCTATGCCTTACGGTCAGATAACTTGGTTTTTGGGTTTGGGACGTCAGATAAACAGAGGACAGATCCCCTTCTCTTTGGAATGGGGTCATCAGTACTGTAGTGAAAGACAGGGGTTTCTACAGGTTGGTACTACTCCACACTGCAGTGGGATGATAGGGAACACAGGATGTACAACGGTACAGCAGAATACAGACCCTTCGGCCTGCGGTGTTATACTTGCCCTTTAACCTTCTCCAAGCTCATTCTAATGCTTCCCTCCCACATAGCCTTCCATTTGTTTTCATCCACGTGCAGACCTGTATGACAGCAAATTCGGTCTGTGTAGGGGGACAGAGTCTTAATACATATGTGATCCTATATGACAGAAGATTGAAATATATAGAGGGTTGTTGACGGCTGCTCCCTTGTAGGATATGCAGACCATATGTTTGCAAATTAGACTATAAAGTCAAAAATGCAAGAGACTCTGCAGATGCTGGAAATCTTTATATATATAGTCATAGTCATACTTTATTGATCCCAGGGGAAATTTGTTTTCGTTACAGTTGCACCATAAATAATAAATAGTAATAAAACCATAAATAGTTAAATAGTAATATGTAAATTATGCCAGTAAATTATGAAATAAGTCCAGGACCAGCCTATTGGCTCAGGGTGTCTGACCCTCCAAGGGAGGAGTTGGAAAGTTTGATGACCACAGGCAGGAATGACTTCCTATGACGCTCTGTGCTGCATCTCGGTGGAATGAGTCTCTGGCTGAATGTACTCCTGTGCCCACCCAGTACATAATGTAGTGGATGGGAGACATTGTCCAAGATGGCATGCAACTTAGACAGCATCCTCTTTTCAGACACCACCGTGAGAGAGTCCAGTTCCATCCCCACAACATCACTGGCCTTACGAATGAGTTTGTTGATTCTGTTGGTGTCTGCTACCCTCAGCCTGCTGCCCCAGCACACAACAGCAAACATGATAGCACTGGCCACCACAGACTCATAGAACATCCTCAGCATCGTCCGGCAGATGTTAAAGGACCTCAGTCTTCTCAGGAAATAGAGATGGCTCTGACCCTTCTTGTAGACAGCCTCAGTGTTCTTTGACCAGTCCAATTTATTGTCAATTCGTATCCCCAGGTATTTGTAATCCTCCACCATGTCCACACTGACCCCCTGGATGGAAACAGGGGTCACCGGTACCTTAGCTCTCCCCAGGTCTACCACCAGCTCCTTAGTCTTTTTCACATTAAGCTGCAGATAATTCTGCTCACACCATGTGACAAAGTTTCCTACCATAGCCCTGCACTCAGCCTCATCTCCCTTGCTGATGCATCCAACTATGGCAGAGTCATCAGAAAACTTCTGAAGATGACAAGACTCTGTGCAGTAGTTGAAGTCCGAAGTGTAAATGGTGAAGAGAAAGGGAGACAAGACAGTCCCCTGTGGAGCCCCAGTGCTGCTGATCACTCTGTCGGACACACAGTGTTGCAAGCACACGTACTGTGGTCTGCCAGTCAGGTAATCAAGAATCCATGACACCAGGGAAGCATCCACCTGCATCGCTGTCAGCTTATTCCCCAGCAGAGCAGGGCGGATGGTGTTGAACGCACTGGAGAAGTCAAAAAACATGACCCTCACTGTGCTCGCTGGCTTGTCCAGGTGGGCGTAGACACGGTTCAGCAGGTAGATGATGGCATCCTCAACTCCTAGTCGGGGCTGGTAGGCGAACTGGAGGGGATCTAAGTGTGGCCTGACCATAGGCTGGAGCAGCTCCAGAACAAGTCTCTCCAGGGTCTTCATAATGTCTGTAGTCCACGACAGACGATTAAAGTATACTGTGTTAGGCACCCACATTATGAAGACCCTGGAGAGACTTGTTCTGGAGCTGCTCCAATTTGCTGTGAAAAAGCTCTGCATATACACAAAGGGTCTGTAGTCCACGACAGACGATTAAAGTATACTGTGTTAGGCACAGTCCCTTTGTGTATATGCAGAGCTTTTTCACAGCAAATTGGAAATAATAACTGTATATAAGACGATAATACATAGGAGCAGAATTAGGCCATTCGGCCCATTGAGTCTGCTCTGCCATTCAATCATGGCTGAACCCGGATCCCACTCAACCCCATACACCTGCCTTCTCGCCATATCCTTTGATGCCCTGACCGATCAGGAAACGATCAACTGCCAGCAGGTTAAAGTGTAATACGTTGAGGGATAGTCTCTAGTTGTTTATGCAAACCTGTATGAAGCACGTCAGGGTTTAACATGCTGGGGGATGGTCCCTTAGTGTGTATGCAGTATATACACTAAGTTCTGTATTACACTAAAACATTGACTGTTTATCCCTTTTCATAGACGCTGCCTGATCAGCTCAGTTCCTCCAGTGTTTTGTATGTGTCGCTCTGGATTTCCAGCATCTACAGAATTTCTCATGTGTATATGTTGAGGGGTGCTGCCTTCGTGTGAATGCAGACCTGTATGAAGACAGATTGAGGTATAATGTGCTGAGGGACGGATGGTGTCTTCGTGTAAATCAGACCTGTAAGACGGCAGGTTGAAGTATAATGTGTTGAGAGATCTTGCCTTAGTGTATGTGCAGTTCTGTATGAAGGCAGATTGAGGTATAATGTAACACACTCAGAGTGCTGGAGGAACTCAGCAGGTCAGGCAGCATCTCTGAAAAAGAGTAAACAGTTGACATTTCCGGCCGAGACCCTTCATCAGTGTTGAAGGACTGTCTTAGTGTGAATGCAGTTCTGTACGAAGGCAGATTGTGGTGTAATGTGTTGAGGGATGATGCCTTAGTGTGAATGCAGTTCTGTATGACAGCAGATTGGGGTGTAATGTGTTGAGGGATGATGCCTTAGTATAAATACAATTCTGTATGACAGCAGATTGGAGTGTAATGTGTTGAGGGATGATGCCTTAGTATAAATACAATTCTGTATGACAGCAGATTGGGGTGTAATGTGTTGAGGGATGATGCCTTAGTATAAATACAATTTTGTATTACAGCAGATTGGGGTGTAATGTGTTGAGGGATGGTGCCTTAGTGTGAATGCAGTTCTGTACGAAGGCAGATTGTGGTGGGATGTGTTGAGGGATGATGCCTTAGTATAAATACAATTCTGTATGACAGCAGATTGGGGTGTAATGTGTTGAGGGATGGTGCCTTAGTGTGAATGCAGTTCTGTACGAAGGCAGATTGTGGTGTAATGTGTTGAGGGATGATGCCTTAGTGTGAATGCAGTTCTGTACGAAGGCAGATTGTGGTGTAATGTGTTGAGGGATGATGCCTTAGTATAAATACAATTCTGTATGACAGCAGATTGGGGTGTAATGTGTTGAGGGATGATGCCTTAGTATAAATACAATTCTGTATGACAGCAGATTGTGGTGTAATGTGTTGAGGGATGGTGCCTTAGTGTGAATGCAGTTCTGTACGAAGGCAGATTGTGGTGTAATGTGTTGAGGGATGATGCCTTAGTATAAATACAATTCTGTATGACAGCAGATTGGGGTGTAATGTGTTGAGGGATGATGCCTTAGTATAAATACAATTCTGTATGACAGCAGATTGGGGTGTAATGTGTTGAGGGATGATGCCTTAGTGTGAATGCAGTTCTGTATGACAGCAGATTGGGGTGTAATGTGTTGAGGGATGGTGCCTTAGTATAAATACAATTCTGTATTACAGCAAATTGGGGTGTAATGTGTTGAGGGATGATGCCTTAGTATAAATACAATTCTGTATGACAGCAGATTGGGGTGTAATGTGTTGAGGGATGATGCCTTAGTGTGAATGCAGTTCTGTACGAAGGCAGATTGTGGTGTAATGTGTTAAGGGATGATGCCTTAAGCCTGACTTATACTTCTGCGTCAAATGTACGCAGTAGGTACCGTGTACCCTACGCTGCAGGCTGACGTGCACCTCCCCAAAAAAGTAACTCACGCGTCGCAGCGACGCAGACTGCAACAACTGTGATTGGTCCGCTTGGTAGCATCGCATTTCCTCCTACGCATTTCCGTTTGCTTTTCTCCGCCATGTCCGTACACTGATGCGAAATAAATGGTTGGGGACGATGAACCAAATCGTCAGATCTACCTACCGACATCCTAAAATATTTGAAATGCATTTCCTCGTCTATGTCTCTCATGAAAAAACTCAACACAGTGGCATAGAAACCCCACCGCCAACTAGCGTTTTGGTGGTGAATTGCAGAGCGACGCAGACACAACAACGCATGCTCGTTATGGCGTAGCCCGTACGCACAAGTTAAATCAGGCTTTAGTGTGAATGCAGTTCTGTACAAAGGAAGATTGGGGTGTAATGTGTTGAGGGATGATGCCTTAGTGTGAATACAGTTCTGTATGACCGCAGATTGGGGTGTAATGTGTTGAGGGATGATGCCTTAGTGTGAATACAGTTCTGTACGAAGGCAGATTGTGGTGTAATGTGTTGAGGGATGATGCCTTAGTGTGAATACAGTTCTGTACAAAGGAAGATTGGGGTGTAATGTGTTGAGGGATGATGCCTTAGTGCAAATACAGGTCTGTCTTGGGTATAATGTGTTGAGGGATGGTGCCTTAGTGTAAATGCAGACCTGTATGACAGTCAAACAGTGAGGCTGCCACCCACTCTGTGCCTTTAAAAAACACGATTTGTGGAGGCTTCTGCCACCTTGCTATCAATCCATCACCACTGCTGATTAATTTGTGACTGCTCTTCTGCAAGCCATAAATGTCCTTTTCAAGTCACACGTAGAGGCAGCTGCCTGGATTAACCAGACCAATAGTGAGCACCACTGTTTAAACAGAGACCTGTCTGCCTGTTCCCTGTCTCTTGTCAGCCTCTGCTGTCACCCTTAGTCATACCCTCGAAACCTCTTCCAACATCTGCTGGCTGGGTTTCACTCTGAATTCATCCACAGGCAATCCAACCCGCACTTCGCTTATAAAGATCTCTCACCCTCGTTTCCAAATATCTCCATCGTCCTCCATTCCCTAACACAACAACCTCCTGCTGTGTGTACCCATGTACAGTGCAATACATAAAATTACTACAGTACTGAGCAAAAGCCCGAGGCATGCTTGCTGTGTAAGTATCTGTACATATATATGTGAAAGATGTTTGCACAGTACTGTACAACAGTACAGCACAAGAACAGGCCATTCAGCCCACTAAATCTGTGCTGAACATGATGCTAAATTAAACTAAATCTCTTTTGCCTGCACATATCCGCTATTCCCTGCATATCCATAAATCTGTGTAAAAGCCTCTTAAACATCACTGTTCTATTATTCTACTTGCTTCCAACATACCCCTCGCAGCCAATTCCAAATACCCACCACTCCATCCTGCTCATCTCCTTTAAACTTAAGTTCATGCCCTTTACCACTTGACATTTCTGCCCTGGGCAAAGATGTCTGACCCTATCTCTGTGACTCATAATTTCATAAAATTCCGTGAGCTTACAATTCTCCAGAGAAAACAGCCCAAATTTGTCCAGCCTCTCTTTATTCCTCATATCTTCTAATCCAGGCAGATCCTGGTGAACTTCTTTTGCGCATGCTTCTTGTAAAGAGACAACCAGAATTGCACATGGTGCTCCAAGTGCAGTCTAACTAATGTATATTTTATTCATAAAGGAAATACAACACATTCTTTCTTCACATTCATTGTGTCATCAGATCCAGTCATTCACTCTCAGTGCATCACCGCCATTTGCCTTGTGTCGTTAAACAATGAACCCTTGAAGTGTTTGATCGGCTGTTACTCAGGACTCGGCCACTCAGAGGCTAGTGCCGGATGAACACTAGACTGCAGTCCTTCCCCACCAAGCCATAGTATTGGCTGCACTGAGCTTCATTGCATCCCTTGGCATGTCCACCTGCAGCCTGCAATGCATCATTCCTCTATGGACACCTTACGCTGGAAGACCAACACGGTTAAGGCAGAGCAAAGTGCATCTTCCAGCAGCAAATGTGTTGGAATCATTAATGGTCACACTTGTTCTACATCTCTGCCACCTGTGAGATGTCTCACCCAGAGTCTCCTGTGCTTCCTTCTCACAGTGAGCAAGAACGGTCGGTTCTCATGTTCCGAAGGCAGTGTTCCCGACACACAGAGGAATTAGCTTCACAAGGGATTCTGCAGATGCTGGAAATCTGGGGCAACACACACAAGATTCTGGAGGAGCTCAAAAAGTCAGGCTGCATTCGTATAAATGGTCACACAAAATGTCGACTCCATTTCCCTCCATGGGTGCTGCCTGACCTGCTGAGTTCCTCCAGTGCTTCATGTGTAATTACACTGATTGCTCGCCATTTCTTTTGTTTTTTTAAATTTAATCTCCCATTATTGTGCAAACCTCATTCATGTTACCCCAAGTATTGATATATATGCCTTCAGATGCCAAAAGGCTGCAACCTCCGGCTCTTCCCCTGTTAAACTCAGTGTCTTTCCATATCTCCTTCCACTTTTAGGACTGCCATGGACAGGAGAGGAGAGTCACCAGGATGTTGCCTGGATTGGAGGATTGAAATGATGGGGAGAAATAGGAGAGACGGGGCTTGTTTTCCCTGGAGCAAAGGAGGCCGAGATTAGTTTGATGTGTCACATGAACACCAAAACATGCAGTGAAATGTGTCATTTTGCACCAATGACCAACACAGTCTGGGGGCAACCCATAAGTGTCTCCATGTTTCCGGTGCCAAAATAGCATGCCCACAAATTACTAACCCTAACCCGTCTGTAGCCGGTAATGTGGGAGGAAACCAGAGGACACCCACGTGGTCACGGGGAGAACGTACTAATTCCTTTCAGACAGGGGCAGGAATTGAACCCTAGTCTTGTTACGCTAACTGCTATGTACTGTGCCATCTGATAGAAGTACATAAAATTGTGAGAGGCGCAGATACGGTAGACAGTGAGAGTCTTTTTCCCATGGTAAAGATAGCAAAAACAAGACGACACGGGTTTAAGGTGAGAGGAAGGAGTTTTAGAGGGGATCTAGGGGGTGATTTTTGTTTTCACAAAGAGTGGTTGATATCCAGAGCATGCTAGTAGAGGAGGTGGTGAGATCAGCTACAATTGCTACATTTTTTTGAGAGGCATTTTCAGAAGGTATAGAATAAGACCATAAGACAAAGAAGCAGAAGTTGGCCATTCGGCCCATCGAGTCTGCTCCGCCATCTTATCATGAGCTAATCCATTCTCCCATTTAGTCTCACTCCCCCGCCTTCTCACCATAACCTTTGGTGCCCTGGCTACTCAGATACATATCAATCTTTGCTTTAAGTACACCCAATGTCTTGGCCTCCACTGCCACCCGTGGCAACAAATTCCATAGATTCACCACCCTCTGGCTAAAAAAAATTTCTTTGCGTCTCTGTTCTGAATGGGCGCCCTTCAATCCTTAAGTCATACCCTCTCATATTAGACCCCCCATCATGGGAAACAACTTTGCCACATCCACTCTGTCCATACCTTTTAACATTCGAAATGTTTCTATGAGGTCTCCCCTCATTCTTCCAAACTCCAAGGAATACAGTCCAAGAGTGGACAAACGTTCCTCATATGTTAACCCTCTCATTCCTGGAATCATTCTAGTGAATCTTCTCTGTACCCTCTCCAACATCAGCACATCCTTTCTTAAATAAGGAGGCCAAAACTGCCCACAGTACTCCCAGTGAGGTCTCACCAGCACCTTATAGAGCCTCAACATCGCATCCCTAGTAAACAGACCTAGTGCAAGTTAATGGGACAAAACTGTCAGCATAAACATGGTGGGCTCTGAGGCCCATTTTCTGCTGTATGACCCTATGAAGACAAGAGACTCTATAGGTGCTGGAATTTAAAGTAACACAGTCAAAATGCTGGAGAAACTCAGCAGGTTAGGCAGCTTCTATGGAGGGGAACAAAACGGTTTCCGGCCGAGACCCTTCACCAGGATTGGAAAAGAAGAGGGCAGATGCCAGAAGAGGGGAAGGGGTAAGGAGGGAAGGGGGAGAAAATAGCAGAAGTTGGAGAAATCGATGTTCATGCCATCAGGTTGCCCTGATGGAATATAAGGTGCTGCTCTCCCACCCGAGTTTCGGCTCGGTATGGCAGGAGAGGAGGCCATGAACAGTCAACAATTCCTTCCGTGTGAGGCAACACTTCATCTCCGAGTCTGCTGGTATCATCTAATGTATCTAGCATTCGTGGTGAGGCATCACATCAATGAGATCCAATGCAGCTTGGGGGACCACTTTGTCGAGCACCTTCGCTCTGTCCGTCACAAAAGGTAGGATCTCCTGGTGGCTACCCATTTGAATTCGACTTCCCAATCTGTCCATGACCTCCTGATGAAGGGTCATCACCCAAAACATCAACTGTTCATTCCCCTCCATAGATGCTGCCTGATTTGCTGATTTCCTCCAGTGTTTTGTGTGTATGACTCTGTGACGGCCTCCAGTGAGAGCAAGGGTGATCTGTCAGATTAATCCTTAGAATTTCCCCTCTCTGCCTAGGTAACCAAGACAAAAAGTCAGAGTCGAGTTCATCATCACATCCATAAGTACATGTATGCACAAGTGCAATGAAAAACATACTTGTAGCAGCATTCACGATAAAACATAAATTAAACACAATGTTTACAGGAAAGAACAAAAGAGTCAATTTTAGTGCAAATTTATCAAAGATTTAGTCAGATTTATTTCAACAGTTACTCCATAACCGTATCTCCATAGATACAGTTGTATTTACTGCAGTAGAGCACTTGACCAATGTGAGATGGTGCGCTGATGTTGATAAGCTACTGGGTGAATAGCTCTCAGACAGTATCTCACTCTGAACCATGCAAGCCTGAGCAATCCATAACCATCCCAACCTGAGAGGCAGGCAGAGTCTCACCTGCAAGGTAAAACCTGAGGGTATTTCTTAGGCCTTGGTGTATACACCACAGATAAAGCATGGAGAGTGCAAAATACATCTTGGACAGTGCACGGAGAGAGTAATGCACCCAGTGCAGAGTGTAACACCCCTTGTGCTTTGTGTGGAGAGTGTAATACACCCCATACGGAGTGTAGCACCCCTTGTGCTTTGTGTGAACAGTGTAATACACCCTGTGTGGAGTGTAGCCCCGCTTGTGCTTTGTGTGGGGAGTGTAATACACCCTGTGTGAGTGTAGCACCCCTTGTGCTTTGTGTGGACAGTGTAATACACCCCGTGTGGAGTGTAGCACCCCTTGTGCTTTGTGTGGACAGTGTAATAACCCCATACGGAGTGTAGCACTCCTCGTGCTTTGTGTGGAGAGTGTAATACACCCCATACGGAGTGTAGCCCCCCTTGTGCTTTGTGTGGAGAGCGTAATACACCCCATAGGGAGTGTAGCACCCCTTGTGCTTTGTGTGGACAGTATAATAACCCCATACGGAGTGTAGCACCCCTCGTGCTTTGTGTGGAGAGTGTAATACACCCCATACGGAGTGTAGCCCCCCTTGTGCTTTGTGTGGAGAGTGTAATACACCCCATACGGAGTGTAACACCCCTTGTGCTTTGTGTGGAGAGTGTAATACACCCTGTGTGGTGTGTAGCACCCCTTGTGCTTTGTGTGGAGAGTGTAATACACCCCATACGGAGTGTAGCCCCCCTTATGCTTTGTGTGGAGAGTGTAATACACCCCATATGGAGTGTAGCACCCGTTATGCTTTGTGTGGAGAGCGTAATGCACCCCAGACGGAGTGTAGCCCCCCTTGTGCTTTGTGTGAACAGTGTAATACACCACATACGGAATGTAACACCCCTTGTGCTTTGTGTGGAGAGTGTAACACACCTTGTGTGGAGTATAGCACCCCTCGTGCTTTGTGTGAACAGTGTAATACACCCTGTGTGGAGTGTAGCCCCCCTTGTGCTTTGTGTAGAGAGTGTAATACACCCCATACGGTGTGTAGCACCCCTTGTGCTTTGTGTGGACAGTGTAATACACCCCATACGGAGTGTAGCACCCCTTGTGCTTTGTGTGGACAGTGTAATACACCCCATACGGAGTGTGGCACCCCTTGTGCTTTCTGTGGAGAGTGTAACACACCCTGTGTGGAGTGTAGCCCCCCTCGTGCTTTGTGTGGAGAGTGTAATACACCACATACGGTGTGTAACACCCCTTGTGCTTTGTGTGGAGAGTGTAACACACCCTGTGTGGAGTATAGCACCCCTCGTGCTTTGTGTGAACAGTGTAATACACCCTGTGTGGAGTGTAGCCCCCCTTGTGCTTTGTTTAGAGAGTGTAATACACCCCATACGGAGTGTAGCACCCCTCGTGCTTTGTGTGAACAGTGTAATACACCCTGTGTGGAGTGTAGCCCCCCTTGTGCTTTGTGTAGAGAGTGTAATACACCCCATACGGAGTGTAGCACCCCTTGTGCTTTGTGTGGACAGTGTAATACACCCCATACGGAGTGTAGCACCCCTTGTGGTTTGTGTGGAGAGTGTAACACACCCTGTGTGGAGTGTAGCCCCCCTCGTGCTTTGTGTGGAGAGTGTAATACACCACATACGGTGTGTAACACCCCTTGTGCTTTGTGTGGAGAGTGTAACACACCCTGTGTGGAGTATAGCACCCCTCGTGCTTTGTGTGAACAGTGTAATACACCCTGTGTGGAGTGTAGCCCCCCTTGTGCTTTGTGTAGAGAGTGTAATACACCCCATACGGAGTGTAGCACCCCTCGTGCTTTGTGTGAACAGTGTAATACACCCTGTGTGGAGTGTAGCCCCCCTTGTGCTTTGTGTAGAGAGTGTAATACACCCCATACGGAGTGTAGCACCCCTTGTGCTTTGTGTGGACAGTGTAATACACCCCATACGGAGTGTAGCACCCCTTGTGGTTTGTGTGGAGAGTGTAATACACCCTGTGTGGAGTGTAGCACCGCTCGTGCTTTGTGTGGAGAGTGTAATACACCCTGTGTGGAGTGTAGCACCCCTCGTGCTTTGTGTGAAGAGTGTAATGCACCCCATGTGGAGTGTAGCCCCCCCTTGTGATTTGTATGGAGAGTGTAACACACCCTGTGTGGAGTGTAGCCCCCCTTGTGCTTTGTGTGGAGAGTGTAATACATCACATATGGAGTGTAACACCCCTTGTGCTTTGAGTGGAGAGTGTAATACACCCTGTGTGGAGTGTAGCACCCCTTGTGCTTTTGTGGACAGTGTACTACACCCCATACGGAGTGTAGCCCTGCTTGTGCTTTGTTTGGAGGGTGTAATACACCCCATACAGAGTGTAGCATCCCTTGTGCTTTGTGTGGAGAGTGTAACACACCCTGTGTGGAGTGTAGCACCCCTCGTGCTTTGTGTGGAGTGTAGCACCCCACGTGCTTTGTGTGGAGAGTGTAACACACCCTGTGTGGAGTGTAGCCCCCCTCGTGCTTTGTGTGGAGAGTGTAATACACTGCATACGGAGTGTAACACCCCTTGTGCTTTTGTGGGCAGTGTAATACACCCCATATGGAGTGTAGCCCTGCTTGTGCTTTGTTTGGAGGGTGTAATACACCCCATACGGAGTGTAGCACCCCTTATGCTTTGTGTGGAGAGCGTAATGCACCCCAGACGGAGTGTAGCCCCCCTTGTGCTTTGTGTGGAGAGTGTAACACACCTTGTGTGGAGTATAGCACCCCTCGTGCTTTGTGTGAACAGTGTAATACACCCTGTGTGGAGTGTAGCCCCCCTTGTGCTTTGTGTAGAGAGTGTAATACACCCCATACGGAGTGTAGCACCCCTTGTGCTTTGTGTGGAGAGTGTAATGCACCCTGTGTGGAGTGTAGCACCCCTAGTGCTTTGTGTGGAGAGTGTAATACACCCTGTGTGCAGTGTAGCCCCCCTTGTGCTTTGTGTGGACAGTGTAATACACCCCATACGGAGTGTAGCACCCCTTGTGCTTTGTGTGGAGAGTGTAACACACCCTGTGTGGAGTGTAGCACCCCTCGTGCTTTGTGTGGAGAGTGTAATACACCACATACGGAGTGTAACACCCCTTGTGCTTTGTGTGGAGAGTGTAATACACCCTGTGTGGAGTGTAGCACCCCTTGTGCTTTTGTGGACAGTGTAATACACCCCATACGGAGTGTAGCACCCCTTGTGCTTTTGTGGACAGTGTAATACACCCCATACGGAGTGTAGCACCCCTTGTGCTTTGTGTGGAGAGTGTAATACACCCTGTGTGGAGTGTAACACTCCTTGTGCTTTGTGTGGAGAGTGTAATACACCCCATACAGAGTGTAGCAACCCTCGTGCTTTGTGTGGAGAGTGTAATACACCCTGTGTGCAGTGTAACACCCCTTGTGCTTTGTGTGGAGAGTGTAATACACCCTGTGTGGAGTGTAGCCCCCCTTGTGCTTTGTGTGGAGAGTGCAATACACCCCGTGTGGAGTGTAGCACCCTTTGTGCTTTGTGTGGAGAGTGCAGTACACCCCATACGGAGTGTAGCACCCCTTGTGCTTTGTGTGGAGAGTGTAATACACTCTGTGTGCAGTGTAACACCCCTTGTGCTTTGTGTGGAGAGTGTAATACACTCTGTGTGCAGTGTAACACCCCTTGTGCTTTGTGTGGACAGTGTAATACACCCTGTGTGGAATGTAGCACTCCTTGCTCTCACTCAGTGTGCTATTTAGCTCACAAATGCAGATATTTAATAATGAGATTGAAAAAAGGAAAGAGTTAACAGCCTGAGTCCTCAGAATGTGAGACTGGGAGCTTGAATTCCTGACCCACTGACAGAGGGAAACTGGCCTCCAGCTGCCCCAGTGAGGGGGCAAGGAAAAGCTAGGGATGTGCTGCGGGACCTCAGTGTCAGGCCCATCGGTCAACCCCACACAATGCGCAAAGCACAAGGTCCTTAACGATAGACGCCACTTTCTTGAGGGAGCACTTCCTGTTGTTATCAGTTGTGGGGGTGGCTGTGACTGTGACAGACCAGGCTGTGTGCACTAGAATCTGCAGCTTCTTGCATTCCTCTGCATTGGAATGGCTGTACTCGGCTCAGATGCAACCAGTGTGGATATTTCAGTAGTGCACGTGTAGAAGTGCGTGACAGTACTTGATGTACCAGCTCTCATAGAGGGATCAGAAATGGAGAGAGTGAGCAACTTCAAGTTCCTGGGTGTCAAGATCTCTGAGGACCTAACCTGGTCCCAACATATTGATACAGTTATAAAGAAGGCAAGACAGTGGCTATATTTCATTCGGAGTTTGAGGAGATTTGGTTTGTCACCTAAGTCACTTGAAAACTTCCACAGATGTAGTGTGGAGAACATTCTGACAGGCTGCATCACCGTCTGGTGTGGGGGTGGGGGTCTACTGAATAGGATCGAAAAAAGCTGCAGGAAGTTGTATAATTAGCTCTATCATGGGTACCAGCCTTCGTAGTGTCCAAGACATCTTCATAGAGTGCTGCCTCAGAAAGGCGGCATTCATTATTAAGACCCCCATCACCCAGGACATGCCCTCTTCTCATCGTTACTGTCAGGAAAGAGGTACAGAAGCCTGAAGGCTCACACACAGCGATTCAGGAACAGCTTCTTCCCCTCTGTCACCTGATTCCTAAATGGCCACTGAACCCATAAACACCACCTCACTTTTCTATTTATTATTTCTGTTTTTGCACTATTCTTAATTCAGTTATTTCTATATATATATATTTACTGTCATTTATTTTTTTTCTATATTTATCATGCATTGCATTGTACTGCTGCCACTTAGTTAACAAATTTAACATATGCTGGTGATAATAAACCTGATTCTAATTCTGACCTCCTTAAACTTCGGAGAAGGTGGATGTGTGATTATCTACGTGGTCATCCACGATGGGCAGGTCATCCGAGATGTGGTGTAGTGGGATCTGGGATCAACCATGATGGAATGGTGGAGCAGACTCGATGGGCTGAATGGCCTGTGTCTCATGGTCATGTTAATGCCCAGGAATCAGAGGCTGTTTACCCTCTTCACCTCTGACCCAGCACTAAGAACTGGTACGTGGTCCCCCGGCTTCCGGCTGAATCAATGATTACTTCCTTGCTTTTGTTGATATTGAGTGTAAGGTTGTTGTTGAGACACCACATAACCAGGTGTCCTATCTCACTCCTGTACGCTGACTCATTGCCACCTGCGATACAGCCAGCAACATGGTGTCATTGGCGAATTTGTAAATGTTTTGGAGCTGTGCACAGCCACATAATCACAGGTGTAGGGAGAGTAGGGCAGGAGGGGATGTATGCAGCCTTGAGGTGCCCCATCTTGATAGTTAGTGAGGTGCGCATGTACTGATTGAGATGCAGTTTCAGACAGAGGCACATAGACCCAGGTTTGAAGCTTGCTGATAGGTTTAGCAGGGATGACTGTGTTGAATGCCAAAAAGCAGTCGCTGAGCGACAGCCTGCGTTGTGTTCCTGTTGTCCAGGTCGAGTGGAGAGCCGCGAAATAGCATCTGCTGCCGACCTGTTGTGGCGCTGGAGAAACCGAAGCGGATCCAGGTCATTTCTGAGGACAAAGTTGCTTCAGAATCGGGATCCAGTTTATTGTCACTGGCATATGTCACGAAATTTGTTGTTTTTGTGGCAGCAGTACAGTTCAAGTTATAAAGAAAACTAAGTTAAATAAAAACCTAAAATAAACAAATAGTGCAAAAGAGGAATAATGATGTGTTCACGGGTTAGAGCTGAATGTGGGGACAATTTCAAACACAGAAAGGATTATGGTAGGATTTGTGTAAGTGGGTGATTTGATAGTCAGCACACACTGGTTGGGCCGAAGGGCCTTTTTCTGTGCTGTGTGACTCTTCCTCAGTCTCTATCGGGCAATGGGAAATTGGAGCCGTCAGGTCAATGAACATTCAGCACAGGAAGCAGCGACCGTCTGGTGCCTTGTACGGAGCGTGGCTGAAGTGACACTTCAAACCGGCAGGCCTGAAGAGATCGCAGAGGGTGCCGTTTTCCTTCCTTCCTTCCTTCCCACCAGCTGCCCCTCTCTGCACCCAACTCCTCGCAGTACGCCAGCTCCGTGGGAAGTTGGGAGAAGAGGCCGGCTGCTCGCCATCTGTCTTCCCTGACTGCTCGCCGCAGGGGAGCTTCACACAACGGCTCAGGTAAGTTTAGTCACGCTCTGATGCCTCCTGTCTCAGAACAGGTCCTGTCCCGCACAGCGAGGCGACCTGGTGCAGTCCACAGGGACGTACATTTCCAGGATGTTCCTTAGAGGAACAGGGGTGACTTGACAAGTGTATTAGATGATAAGAGTAGACAGTGAGCATTTATTTCCCAAGGTGGAAGTGACTAATATGAGAGGGCATAATTTTAAGGTGATTGGAGGAGAGTATTGTGGAGATGTCAGAGGTAGGGTTGTTTTTAACACAGTGCGTGGTGGTTGCGTGAAATGTGCCGCTGGTTTTAGAGGCAAATACATTAGGGATGTTTAATGAGATAGGAATGGCACATGGATGAGAGGGAAATGGAGGGTTATATGGGAGGGAAGAGTTATATTGTCGGCTGAAGGGCCTGTACTGCGCTGTGATGTTGTATGTTCTATGTGGGAGGGAGGAGGAAAGGAAACGCAGCCAAAGTGTTCACAGAGATCGGAGACAGGCCCTTCATTCCACTGAGAGCAGCACACGAGATGCTGGAGGAACTCTGGGTTAGGCAGCATGACTGCAAGAGAACTGGCCTGAAACGGCGACTGTGTATTCCCCTCCATAGATGCTGCCTGACTTGCCGAGTTCCTCCAGCGTTCTGTGTGCGTTGCGCAAGACCTCACTATTTCTCTTTATTTATTTTTATTGTAACTTACGGTAGTTTGTTATACCTGCACTGTGCTGTTGCTACACATCAACAAGTTTCACAACTAAAGTCAAAAACAATAAACTTGATTAAACTCTGACTATAAGATATAGGAGCAGAGTGAGATCATTCAGCCCATCTAGTCTGCTGCACAATTCAATAGTGGCCGACTTTCTTTCATCTTAGCTCCCTTTCCCCTTGAAGGGCTGAATAACCTGCTCCTGTTTTCTGTGTTTCCGAAGTAATAAAATGGAGGTTGTTGGCTTGTTACCGAAGAATCATAGAACTGCTGCGACCTTGTAGAGGGATAGAAGACCAGAAGGTATGGGGTAGAATTAGGCCATTTAGCTCACTGGACCCGGGAACCCTGTGAAGGCACACCCTAGGGGTCTAACCTCTGTCCCTGTGGGCTGCGACCCTGGTATGACCTCTGTCCCTGGGGGCCTTGACCACAATTCAACTTCTGACCCTAGCTGATCTCTCTGCCCGGGGCATGACCTTGGTCTAACCTCTGCCCCCTAGGATCACCAGGGTGGTGATCCCAGTTTAACCTCTGTCCTCAGGGGCCACCAGGGTTTGTGACCATGGTCCCCACCTGACCTCTGCCCCAGGGTTTCAGTGACAATTCTTGTGCTCATCTACAATAATCCCGTTTACCCACATTTTGTCCTAAACCTTGGATATCTTGCTTAAATGCCTCTTAAAACATAGTGATCCTATCTGATTCCACCATCTCCTCTCTCAGTGCATTCTATGTAGATATCAAACATTCTCTGTAAAATGCTAATCTCTCAGGTCCTGTTTAAAACTCCTTACCTTCATCTTATTCCTGTGCCCTCTTGTTTTTGATTCACCCTCCACTGGAGAAAACATTCAGACCATCAACCCAATCCATTGTTTCTCATAATCCTAAATAGCTGTATCAGCTGACCCCCTCAGCCCTCTTCACTTCAGGGGGAAAAGACCCAAATCAGATTGCACATTATTAGGAGTCAAAGATTGCCTACTGGCCTGTTGCAGGGTTCACCAGTCTAAATCAACGATATAGAGTGCAGGAGCAAGTGTAATATATCCAGGCTTGCTGAGGGGTGACATTGTAGATGGTGAACAAGGTCACAGAAAGGCTTCTGGAGATCTAGGCAAGTGGACAACAATATTGTTACATAACAGGGTGTGTATATAGGTTGACACACAGTGTAGTTTTCAATTGGTGAGGAATTAAAAGGCATTGATGTTCAGGAGAACACAGGTGCCCAGAATATTTATATCTTGGTACTGCAAACAATTAGGAAGGCATTGGCATTTATCACAGGCGGACTTGCACCAAGAGAAGTGACATCTTCATCTAGTTTCTGTGTTTCTGGGATTATGTCATGTGACTTTGGAGAGAGATGTAAGACCGTAAGGTGTAGGAGTAGAATTAGGCCATTCCACACACTGGGCTGAGTAACCCTGTGAACCCACATCCTAGGAGCTCCATCATCAGGGACCCACACCACCCAGGTCATGATTTCTTCTCACTGCTGCCATTTGGAAGAAAGTACAGGAGCCCCAGGAGTTACACGACCAGGTTCAGGAACAGTTACTACCCCTCAACCATCAGCGGTGTGAATAACTTCATTTGCCCCATCACTGAAATGTTCCCACAACCTATGGACTTACTTTCAAGCACTCTTCATCTCATGTTCTTGATATTTATTGCTTATTTATTTACTATTATTCTAAATTTCTTTTTGTATTTGTAGTTTGTTGTCTTTTGCACACTGGATGAATGGTCTTTCATTGATTCTACTTTGATTATTATTCTGTTATGGATTTACGGAGTATGGCCGCAAGAAGATTAATCTCAGGGTGACATAGATGTACTTTGATAATAAAATTACTTTGAACCTTGAACTTTGATCTTGCTACAACATATGAATGCAATCAGGAAGGAGACACACCAGCAGCTCTACTTCATTCGGAGACTGAGGAAATTTGTTATGCCACCAACGACTCTTGCAAATTTCTACAGATATCCAGTGGAGACCATTCACAACACAACCAGGAATGGAGACTTCAATGCACAGGATTGCAAAGGGGCTGCAGAGGGCTGCAAACTCAGACAGCTCCATCATGAACACAACCCTCCCCACCATCAAAGACGTCTTCAAAATGTGGTGTCACAGAAGGCAGCATCCATTATTCAGGACCCTCACCACCCAGGACATGTCCACTTCTCATTGCCACCATCAGAGAGGAGGTACAGGGGCCTGAAGACCCACACTCAATTATTCAGGAACAGCTTCATCCCCTCTGCCATCAGATTTCTGATTGGTACATAAACCCATGAATACTACCTCACTATTCCTCCTTTGCACTATTAATTTATTTTTGTAACTTACAGTAATTTTTATGTCCCAGTCCCATAAAACAACAAACTTCATGACATATGTTGGTGAAAACAAACGTGATTCTGATTATACAGAGCCACACAAGGAGCATTGAGTATCGGGCGAGTCTCTTCATCAAAGGCACTATCTGTCTCCTGAGGAGCCACCGAGGAAATAAAAGCTTGTGTGATGCTCAGATAATGTTCTTACTTCTGGGCTCCCCACGGAGGAACTGGCTGAGGGTATCTGGTACTTGGGTTCTGCCCTGAGGACCTCCTGCACGGATATAGAAACATAGAAACATAGAAAATAGGTGCAGGAGTAGGCCATTCGGCCCTTCGAGCCTGCACCGCCATTTATTATGATCATGGCTGATCATCCAACTCAGAACCCCGCCCCAGCCTTCCCTCCATACCCCTGACCCCTGTAGCCACAAGGGCCAAATCTAACTCCCTCTTAAACATAGCCAATGAACTGGCCTCAACAGTTTGCTGTGGCAGAGAATTCCACAGATTCACCACTCTCTGTGTGAAGAAGTTTTTCCTAATCTCGGTCCTAAAAGGCTTCCCCTCTATCCTCAAACTGTGACCCCTCGTTCTGGACTTCCCCAACATCGGGAGCAATCTTCCTGCATCTAGCCTGTCCAATCCCTTTAGGATCTTATACGTTTCAATCAGATCCCCCCTCAATCTTCTAAATTCCAACGAGTACAAGCCCAGTTCATCCAGTCTTTCTTCGTATGAAAGTCCTGCCATCCCAGGAATCAATCTGGTGAACCTTCTTTGTACTCCCTCTATGGCAAAGATGTCTTTCCTCAGATTAGGGGACCAAAACTGCACACAATACTCCAGGTGTGGTCTCACCAAGGCCTTGTACAACTGCAGTAGTACCTCCCTGCTCCTGTACTCGAATCCTCTCGCTATAAATGCCAGCATACCGTTCGCCTTTTTCACCGCCTGCTGTACCTGCATGCCCACTTTCAATGACTGGTGTATAATGACACCCAGGTCTCGTTGCACCTCCCCTTTTCCTAATCGGCCACCATTCAGATAATAATCTGTTTTCCTATTTTTGCCACCAAAGTGGATAACTTCACATTTATCCACATTAAATTGCATCTGCCATGAGTTTGCCCACTCACCCAACCTATCCAAGTCACCCTGCATCCTCTTAGCATCCTCCTCACTGCTAACACTGCCGCCCAGCTTCGTGTCATCCGCAAACTTGGAGATGCTGCATTTAATTCCCTCATCCAAGTCATTAATATATATTGTAAACAACTGAGGTCCCAGCACTGAGCCTTGCGGTACCCCACTAGTCACCGCCTGCCATTCTGAAAAGGTCCCGTTTATTCCCACTCTTTGCTTCCTGTCTGCTAACCAATTCTCCACCCACACCAATACCTTACCCCCAATATCCCGGCACTGAGAACATTGACCTCCGAGAAACACAACCAACTTCCATTGTCCTGGTCAAATTTTTCACCATGATTTCATAAGATAGGGGAGCATCAAGTCTGCTCCACCATTTGATCGTGGCTAATATTTTATTCCCTTTCAACCGCATTCGCCTGCCTTCTTCCCTTACCTTTCAAAGTTCAAAGTAAATTTATTATCAAAGGACGTATATGTCACTATATACTACTCTGAGTTTCATCTTACTGCAAGCCTAACAGTGAAACAAAGAAATACTGTAGAATCAGTGAAAAGCTACACATACTGTAAGCAACCAATCTGCAAAAGAAGAAGAACTGTGTAAACATTAAATGAACAAATAAATGTATTGAAGTGAGAGAAGTTATCCAGGCTGCGACAGGAGCCTGATGGTTGTAGAATAATATCTGCTCCTGAACCTGGTAGTGAGGGACCCCAAGGCTCCTGTACCTCCTCCCCAAAGGCAGCAATGAGAATAGAGCTTGGCCCAGATGGTGGGGTTCCTTGATGATGGATGCTCCTTTCTTGTGGCATCTCACCTTGAAGATGTGCTTACTTGTGAAGAAGGCTTTTCCTGTGATTGACTGGGCTGTATCCATCACTTTTCTGTAGGCCCTTCCATTCTTGGAGGTTGGTGTTTCTATACCAGGCCATGATGCAACCAGTTAGGGTACTCGCCACCACGTTTTTATAGAAGTTCGTCAGGGATTTAGATGACATGTCAGATCTTCACAAACTTCTAAGGAAGTAGAGGTGCTGCCATGCCTTCTTTGTAATGCCTCTTACGTACTTGTCCCAGGACAGATCCTCTGAAACGATAACGCCAAGCAATTTAAAGTTACTGACCATTTCCACCTCTGATCCTCTGACTACCCGGTTGTCAAACCAGTAATTTAAACACTGCCCTGCTGTATCTAATATTGTGGCTGAAGCTTTTCCCAGTGGCCGTGTGCAGTTGGTCAGTGTCTTGGGTGGAGTCGATAGATTAGGCTGAGGGGAACACATTCTCCCTCCCTCCCTCCCCCATGCCCTGATTACGTTGTCAGAGGAAATTTCTCCTCATTGAGGTCCAGCTGCTGGATGACCCCAGTGGTGAGTTAGGAGAACTGGGATGAAATAGATTTGGGTATTCTCGCCTTAGTCTCGCCCTATCCAGTCCCTCCTTGCAACCCAAGCTTTCCAGTCCCTGTAATTTTCCCCCAAAAATATTATTTGTGCACCCTGCGGAACTCAATGACATCCCTCCTATAGCAGGGCGAGAGGAACTGCCCACAGTGCTCCAAATGTGGACTTACCAACATCTTGTACAGCCATAACATAGTGCCACAACTGCTGTACGTGCTAGCCAGACCAGTGAAGTTTCCCAAGGCTCAGGATCCGAGAGAGGAGGAGGCGAGTGTTAGCGCTGAGTTTCACACCTCTCATCTCAGGGAGAGCTGAGAACAGAAAGCAAAGCACAATGTGTTCACAGTAGCCCTCATTACTCAGATCACAATAGTGCCGCATGCACAGGAACAGCACATTCATCACCAGGTGCCCCAGGGACTGACCGGCTGACACTAATGGATTCTCCTTCCCCTTTCCAGATGCGTCTCAGCTTCCCCCCTCCCCTTCTCCCTTTCAGCCTTCCCGGCCCTGTACCTCAGTAGGGGAGTCGGGCATCTCAGATCATAGTGTCTGCTGCTTCATCCCTGAACACAGAGGAGGCCAGGGAAAGAGACACGCCCATGGGTCAAACTAAACTCCTTCTTAAACAGGACTGCAGCACTGGGGGGGGGGGGGCACAGATTGTCTGACTTTGAGCCTCACGAGGGAGTGGGAGAGAAAAGAGCGGCAGTGGTACTGAGACTTTTGAAGATCAGGGTCCAATTCCCGCCTCTGCCTGTAAAGAGTTTGTACGTTCTCCCCATAACCATGTGGGTTTCCTCCCACGTTCCAAAGCCGTACAGGTTAGCGTTAGTAAGTTGTTGGCACATCAGGCTGGTGCCCAAAGTATTATGTGGGCATAATCCTTGATCTGTGTTGGAGCTGGCTGAGTTTACGGCTGCAGAAGGTTGTAAACACATCCAGCTCCCCACCACCAGCCTCCCCACCATTGAGGACACTTCAAAAGGCTATGCCTCAAAAAGGACCCTCAATAGCCAGGACCTGCCCTCTTCTCATTACCATCTTTCCACATTGATTGGCCTTATCTCAAGCAATAACGAGGTGGCCTTCAGGGAAGAAGTCACCACCCTGACACAGTGGTGTCAAGAAAACAACCTCTCCCCCAGTGTCGCAAAAACAAAGGAGCTGGTTGTGGATTACAGGAAGAATGGAGACAGGCTAACCCCTATTGTCATCAGTGGATCTTGGTGTTGAGAGGGTAAACAGCTTCAAGTTCCTCGGCATCCACATCACCAAGGACCTCACATGGTCTGTACACACCAGCTGTGGTGAAAAAGGCACAGAACTTTCTACAGGGGCACAATTGAGAGCATCCTGGCTGGCTGCATCACTGCCTAGTATGGGAACTGTACCTCCCTCAATCGCAGGACTCTGCAGAGAGTGGTGCGGACAGCCCAGCGCATCTGTAGTTGTGAACTTACCATGATTCAGGACATTTACAAAGACAGGTATGTAAAAAGGGTCTGTAGGATCACTGGGGTCCCAAGTCACCCCAACCACAATCTATTCCAGCTGCCACCATCCGGGAAATGATACCGCAGCATAAAAGCCAGGGCCAACAGGCTCCAGGACAGCTTCTTCCACCAGGCCATCAGACAGATTAACTCACACTGATTTGAGTGTATTCTATGTTACATTGACTGTTGTATTTATTATAAATTACTATGATTGCACACTGCACATTTAGACTGACACATAATGTAAAGATTTTCACTCCTCATATATGTGAAGGATGTAAGAAATGAAGTCAATTCAATCAATTCAATTCAATTCAATCAGAAAGGAGGTACAGGAGTCTGAAGACACCTACTCAACATTTTAGGAACAGCTTCTTCCCCTCTATTGTCAAATGTCTGAACAGACAATGAATCAAGCAATGAGCTTGATAGTTTTGCTGTCTTCTTGCACTACCATATATTTCTTATTATAATTTAAAGTGTATTTATATATTGCTCTGTACTGCTGCCGTAAAACATACATCAGTGATAATAAACCTGATTCTGAGATTCCTGAATTGGCATTACAATGCAAGATATTCCACAAACAAAACAACAAAATGAATGCCCTGAAGTGGCCAAGTCAGAGGCCAGACCTCAATCCAATAGAGAATTTGTGGGTGGACTTTAAAAGGGCTGTTCACTCACGATCCCCATGCAATCTGACAGAGCTTGAGCAGTTCTGTAAAGAAGAAAGGGTAAAAACTGCCGTGTCCAGGTGTGCAAAGCTGATAGAGACCTATCCACACAGACTCAAGGCTGAAATTGCTGCCAAAGGTGCATCTACTAAATACTGATTTAAAGGGGGTGAATACTTGTGCATTCAATTATTTTGTATTTTATATTTGTAAGTAATTTAGATCACTTTGTAGAGATCTGTTTTCACTTTGACACGAAATAGACAAAATAGTCTTATTCTGTTGACCAGTGTCAAAAAAGCCAAATTATGTCCAACAATAAACATGAAAACTTCCAAGGTCGGGCGGGGGGGGGGGGTGAAAACTTTTCATAGGCACTGTATTCTGAATGCCGTTATATTCTGGCTTCTGTCCTCTCTAGCTTCCTTTCCAGTTCTGATAGAGGTTCCTGGTCCTAAACGTCAACTGTTTATTCCCCTCCGCAGACGTCGCTTGACATGCTGAGCTCCTCCAGCATTTAGTGCATGTTGCTAAAACATACATCCCTTAGTGTTGGACCCAACATCAGGGAAAGACTACGAGTCTCTGACACCTACATCCCTCATGATTTTATAAACCTCTATAGGGTCACTCCCGACCTCTTCACTCCATTGACAAAATGTCCGTTAGCACAATCGCTTTACAGGGCAACGATTAGAATTCGGTTCCCACCACTGCCTGTAAAGAGTTTGTGCTTTCTCTCTGTGACCGTATGGGTTTCCTCCCACATCCTAAAGGTGTACAGAATAGACAATAGACAATAGGTGCAGGAGTAGGCCATTTGTCCCTTCGAGCTAGCACCGCCATTCACTGTGATCATGGCTGATCATCCACTATCAGTACCCAGTTCCTGCCTTACCCCCATAACCTTTGATTCCGCTATCTGTAACATAGGGTTAGTAAGTTGTGGGCATGCTAGGTTGGTGCAGGAAGCATTATGCATGCATAATGCTCAATCTGTGTTGGTCATTGGTGCAAAGTGACGCATTTCCCTCTACATTTTGACGCACTTGTGACAAATAAAGCTCATCTTTAAAAGCCCTTTGATCCCGGGAATATCCTTGTGAACCTTTGCACAGCAGCAACAGAACAATTCATAAATAGACAAAGGCTGACAGACGGCCAATATGCAAATAAAAATAACACAGAGAACGTGACTTGTAAAGAATCCTTGATAGCTAGTCTGTAGGTCATAGAAGTTACCGTGCTGGTTCAGGACCCTAAAGGTTATAGGGTAAAAACTGTTTCTTAACCTGTTGGTGTGGGAGCCAATGCTTCTATATCTCATGCCTGATGGTAGCGAGAAGAGGGCATGACCTGGATGGTGGAGATCTTTGATGACAGACGCTGCTTTCTTGTCGCAGCATTCCAAGTAAATGTACTCAATGGTGGGGAAGACTTTGCCTGTGATGTATTGGGCCGTATCCACCACTTCCTGTAGTTTCTTCTGTTGCTGGGTATTGATGTTTCCATATCAGGCTGTGATGCAAACATTTAGGATATTCTCCACTCATCACCTATAGAAGTTTGTCAGATCTTTTTGTTGAGTTGTTGAATCGATACAAACTTCTAAGAAAGCAGAGTTCAGTTGGGCCTTATTTATGATGACACCTGTGCTGGTCCCCGGTCAGATCCTCTAAAATGGTAACACTAAGGAGTTTAAAGCTACTTACCCTTTCCACCTCTGTTCCTCTGATGAGGACTAGCTCATGGACCTATGGTTTCTTCCTCCTGTAGTCAGTAATCATGTTGTGGAACCACTCAACATGAAATTTTCAATCTCCCTCCTATATGCCAATTCATCACCATCTTTGATTCGGCCAACAGCGGTGGTGTTGTCAGCAAACTTAAAATACGGCATTGGAGCTGTGCTTAGCCACACAGTCGTAGGTAGAAAACAAGTATAGCATGGGGCTAAGCACACAGCTATGGTGCTCCTGTCAAGGAAATGTTGTTGGCAATCTGTATCGACTGGGGTCTGCCAGTGAGCAAATCCAGGATCCATTTGCATAGAGAGGAACCGAGGCCCAGGTCTTGGAGCATAGTGAGGGTTTCGATTCACATTCTGTTTCAGTGGCTTGAAGTAGTATTAGTAACACATAGAAAGATGCAGTCATAATTATGGTCCTGGGATTTGGCCCATGAAGAACAGAAAGCATCCCATCTGACTGTCTGTGCCCCTCTCCACAGTGCGACCCCGGCAAATCCACCAAGTACCTGTACGAGCTGCTGTACAACGAGCCTATGAAGATCGTGTTGATGCCGGGCTGCAGTGGAGTCTCAACACTGGTGGCAGAGGCGGCTCGCATTTGGAACCTGATTGTGGTGAGTGGAGAGGCACACGGTGCAGATTGCATCTGACACAATCATCAGTCCCTCCATTAAGCACAGTCACGGCTGATTCAGCTCCCCGATCTCTCACAAATTTATCTACCTCCTCTTCAAATATGCCCATGATCCACCCAGAGGGATCTAAAGAAGCAGCACTCTCCGTGAGAAGCGGTTCTGACACATCTCTGGAAATGACTAGTTTCTTAATTTTATAACTACGCCTCTCGCTCAAGACTCTCCTGCTAGTGGAAACGTCTCAACACCTACCCCTCAGTGTGTATTTGAATAAGATCACTTCTCTTTTTTAAAAACTTTAAAGGACACTAGTAAAACACTGACAACTGCTCTCTGACTGCCTCGGTCAGTCAGGACACAAACTGGGCGACTGCTTCACTCTGCATTTGCTCTCCGTCCACCATGGCTGTCTGGAGCTCCCGGTTTCAGCCATTTCAACTCTCCGCCCTGTTTCCTCCCCACCCTGCCTGTTCTTGGCCTCCTCCACTGCCAAGGTGAGGACAAAAAGAAACTACAGTAACAGCAGCCGCAACAAAATGGCATGAACACTGAATTTCGGGTAACCTGCTCCCCCCTCTCCCTTTTCTCCCTCCCCCTGATTTACCCAGTTCTCCCTACACCAACCCCAGCCCTCCTTTCCTTTCCTCCACTGTCCCTCACCCACTGGGTCCCCTCCACTGTCCTTCCCAGCTCCCTCACTCGATTCCATGCTTCACCTGCCTCTCCCACCAGATCCCACCATCTGCAGCCCTTTGTCGCCTCCCAGCCTCTGCCACTATCCTTGCCCTTCCCTCCTCTCCTCCATTTCTCAGCTAGATTCACCCATTGCCTGCCAGCTCTTCCCCCCACACCTTCCCTCACCTTTTTATAGCGCCTTCTCTCCCCTCTACTCTTTTATTCCAGATTACGTCCTTGGAGTATTTGACACATTTCTATCGACCCTTGCCAATTTTTATCGGTGCATCATTTACAGAACCCTATCTGGATGCATAATGGCTTGGTACGGCAACTGCTCTGCAGAGAGTTGTGGACACACCGCAGCACATCACAAAAATCAACCTCCCCTCCGTGGACTGTGTCTATACTCCCGACTGCCTCAGTAAAGCAGCCAGCATAATCAAAGACCCCACCCACCCTAGACATTCTCTCCTCTCCCCTCTTCCATCGGGCAGAAGGTGCAAAAGACTGAAAACACAAACCACCAGGCTCAGGGACAGCTTCTACCCTACTTCTGTCAGGATCCTGACTGCATTAATAAGATGAACCCTTGGCTTCACAATCCATCTCGTTATGATCTTGCATTTAACGCACACAAAATGCTGGAGGAACTCAGCAGGCCAGGCAGCATCTATAGAAAAAAGTACAGTCGACATTTCGGGCCGAGACCCATCAGCAGGACCTGGCCTGAAACATTAAGTGTACATTAAGTGTTTTCCATAGGTGCTGCCTGGCCTGCTGAGATCCTCCAGCATTTTGTGTTTGTTGCTCGGAATTCCAGCATCTGGAGATTTTCTCCTGTTTATGATCTTGCATTATATTGTTTACCTGTAAAGCACTTTCTTGGCAACTTTTGCATTCTATTCTGCATTGTTACTGTTCTACCTTTTTCTTCCTGAATGCACTGTGTAATGATCTGGTTTGTGTGAACAGTATGCAGGACAACCCTTTTACTGTATCTTGGTACAACGGACCAATACCAATCCCATGAGTGTACACGAAGAGAATGTTCTCACCTGCAGTGAAAACCCATCAGTGTATCACAGTCGCCAAGGCTTCCAGCGGGAAATAAAAGTGGCATTTTAACCCAAAGATCAGTGAGAATGTGGAGCTCACTCTCACCATATTGCTTTGAAGAGAAACCGGGGGTGTTGTGGGGGGTTTAAGGAGTTTCTGACCAAGCAGAAGATGGGGAGTCATGCTGATAAAATTAGCTGAAGGAATATAAAGGCTAGCAGACACTGTTTGGGCCAATTGGTCTGTTTCTGTGCCAGATAAGGGGTACCTCATTGAAAGCTACCAAATATCGTAGGGGATGTTTTCATCAGGTGGAGAGTTCATGATCAGAGGAGGTCACAGACTCAGAATATAGGGGCATCCCTTCAGAACTGAGATGGGGAGATGGAAATTTCTTCCCCCAGAGGCTGGTGAATCTCTGGAATTCATTGCCACAGACGGCTGTGGAGACCAAGTCACTGGGCATGCTTATAAGGCCAATAGAAATAGGAGCAGAAGAAAGCCACTCAGCCCGTCGAGTCTGCTCTTTTCCCTCTAAACCCCACTCCTGCCTTCTCCCCATAACATTTCACACCCTTACTAATCAGGAACCTATCAACCTCCATTTTAAATATACCAAATGACTTGGCCTCCACAGCCATCTATGGCAAAGAATTCCACAGATTCACCAGCCTTTGGCTAAAGAAATTCCTCCTCATCTCTGTTATAAAGGGACCTCCTTTTGTTCTGAGGCTGTGCCCTCTGGTCCTAGACTCCCCCACTATAGAAAATATCCCCCCCATGTCCTCTCTATGCAGGCGTTTCGGTTTAAGGAAGAGACTGATAGGTTCAAGGGTTACGGTGAGATGGCAGGAGAACCGGCTGAGAAAAATAATCAAAGATGATTGAATGACGGAACTGACTCAATGGGCCAAACGAGCTAATCTTGCTCCTATACCTTATATTGAACTGATTCAATGGGCCGAATGGCCTACTCCCGCTTCTATATCTTATACTGAACGGTGAAATGGGCTTGATGGCCTCCTATTGCTTGTTTTCTTGCACCTTTTGATATGGGGAGAGATTGGATAGTCTGGGCTTGTTTTCTTGGAAGATGAACTTGACCTTGGCCTTGGCCCTGTACCCCTTCCTCCCCCCAGCTCTCATACGGCTCCAGCTCGCCAGCTCTCTCCAACCGCCAGCGGTTCCCCACCTTCTTCCGAACCCACCCCTCGGCCACCCTCCACAATCCCACCCGCGTCAAACTCTTCAAACGGTGGGGCTGGACCAAGATCGCCACCATCCAGCAGACGACAGAGGTCTTCACGTCGGTGAGGAATGTGGCATGGGGGTGGGGGTCATCGGGGGAGGGGGTGTGTCCGCGATGGGGGGGGATAAGGGTAGTGGGGAGAGTACGAGAGAGTAGGAAAGGGATGGGAAAGTTGGAGAGGGTGGGTTTTTAGTGGGATACGTGGAGGCTGTGTCCAGGATGGAGGGATTAGGGAGAGAATGAGGCAGGGAGTATGAGGGGTGCATGCAGGATGGGGGTGCAACAGGGGAGAGTGGGGAGGGTGGGGGAAATTGCAGAGGGTAGGGGGAGGAGTGGGGAGCATATGTCAGGGATGGGGCCGATGTGAATTGGGGACAGTGAGGAGGATTCACGGTGGGGAAGATTGGACAAGGTGGGAGTAATATGGAGGGTGTTGCAGGGTGGGGAGAGTGGAGAGGGTTTAACCAGAGTTGGGAGGATGTACCAGGCGGAGAGGGTGAACTGCATTGGAAGGCGGGGAGGTGTTCAAGAGGAGGGTGAACCTGGGTGTTGGGCCAGTGTGTGTGGAGGAAGCGGCTGGCATGGGGATCAGGGTAGGCATTGTACCAAGGCTGCTATGGAAACACATGCCCTCCTGTCTGTCGGTCCTTCTGCCCTTCCCATTGGACAGTGAGATCTGGCAAAGCAGTGAATGCCAGCCAATTCCCTGACCTTGCCCTCGCCTCTGACCCCACCCTCCCTTGCTGTGATGTCCCCAGCCGCCGGTTGGGCGCTGAGTTAACTTCCTCCCAGTGGAGATCTGGGGTTTATCCCCACGGCTGATTCGGTAGGGAGCTCAGGATCCAGCCACACACACCTGCAGTCATTGATCTTCTCTCCCTTACCCCCCTCGCCCCACCCCACCCACCCCCCACCCCCCAACAGACTCTGGACGACCTGGAGCAGCGGGTGAAGGAGGCCGGGATTGAGATCAGTGTCCGGCAGAGCTTCCTGACGGATCCAGGCGTGGCAGTGAAGAACCTCAAGGTAACCTCACCTTCCTGCCCCGTGCCCTCGGACGGGACCTGACACTGACACACGTGGCTGCACTGTACCAGTTGGGGTAAATCACTCCCTTTACCCCCTGCGTTCTGGGCAGGACCTGACATAGTCACACCTGGATGTTACTCTGTGCAACACACACAAAATGCTGGAGGAACTCTGCAGTCCAGGCAGCATCGAGGAAATGAGTACAGTCAACGAACCAGTCTGCCATCTGGGATAATTTACTCATGTTTACCCCCTGCATGCTCTACAAGATCTGATATAGATGCCCAGTGGCCTTACTGTACCAGCTGGGGCATGGGACTTCGGGCTTCTGTGCCTCCCGCTCGATGGTAGCAGAGAGAAATGGCATGGCTCTCTCATGGTGGGGACCTTTGATGGTAGGTGCTACCTTCTTGAAGCAGCACCTTGTATAGAGGCTAGTACACTAAAAAGGGGATAAAGGAATCCCACAGAAAATGCTGAAGGGAACTCAGCAGGTCAGGCAGCATCCATGGAGGGGAATAAACAGTTAACATTTTAGGCCAAGTCCCTTCATCGCATTTACCTGGCCCATATCTGATGAAGGGTTCGATCCAAAACGTCAGTTGTTTATTCCATCCATGGATGCTGCCTGACCTGCCGAGTTCCTCCAGCATTTTGTGCGTGTTGCTCAAGATTTCCAGCATCTGCAAACTCTCTTGTGTTTACGATTAAGGAACTGAAACCGAGACTGAATGAAGTCTGAGTGATACCAACCTGATGGCATGAAGAACGATTTCTTTAACTTCTGATAACCACTTACCTCTGTTCCCTCCACAACCCACTGCCTTATGTTTTCCCCATTCTGGTGACCCCTCTTAACCCCTCACTTCTCCTCCTTTGCCCTGATATCCTGCATATCAACTATCCCCTGCCCCCCTTCTCATTCCCCTGCTCCTTCCCTTTATTTCACTGTTCTCTCCCATCATATTCCTTCTATCTTTCACCTATACCCTCTGAGCTTCTCACATCATCCGCCATCACCCCGCCACCCTCCCCCCACCTTCCCCCTACCTGGTCTCACCTCTCACCTTCCAGCTTGACTTCTCTCCCTCCCACTCCCGCGCCTTTATAGTCTGGCTTCAGCTCCTTCTTTTCCTGTCCTGATGAAAGGTCTCAGCCAAAACATTGACTGTTTACTCCCCTCCACAGATGCTGCCTGACCTGTGGAGTTCCTCCAGCTTTTTGTGTGTGTTGCTCTGGATTTCCAGCATCTGCAGAATCTCTTGTGCGTGTGACTGATGCGTTTAAGCCCGGCGAGTGTTACACTGTGAGTGAGTGTGCGAGCTGACAGGAAACCTTTCCTCTCCTTGTTGTGCAGAGACAAGACGCTCGCATCATTGTTGGGTTGTTCTACGAAACCGAGGCAAGGAAAGTCTTCTGTGAGGTACGTGATCCTTGGGCTGAGGGAGGTTACATCACTGTAACACCTGCCTCATCCCTTCTGCCCTGGAGACAAGTGAGGTAAGGAAGAAAAGTCCATAGACTGACTCAGGTTAATTGCTGTTTTGGTTCCCAGATCTTTGTTCGAGTTAGAGAGGGCAACAGCACGGAAAGAGGCCTTTGGCCCGTTTAGCCTATGTCGGACTGTTATTCTGCTGACTCCCACCGACCCACACCTGGATCACAGCCCTCCACGCCCCTCTCATCCATGTACTTATCCAAACTTCTCTTAAATCTGCAATCAAACCTGCATCCACCACTTCTGCTGGCAGCTCACACCACCCTCTGACTGAAGAAGATCCCCCTCGGGTTCCCCTTAAATACTTCACCTTTCGCACTTAACCCATGACTTCTCGTTCTAGTCTCTTCCAACCTCAGTGGAAGAAGCCTGCTTGCATTTATGCCCCCCTTAACTTTGTATCTTCTTCTTCTTCATGTGCCTTGCGTGTTACAAACTAGGGTGATCATGGCTTTCCACATTGAACGATCCCATGCAGCGTCAATGAAATCTCGCACACTTCGATCTGTTAGTTCTTAACTTTGAATACCTCTATCAAATTTCCCCTCATTCTCCTGTGCTCCTGGGAATAAAGTCCTAGCGTATTCAGCCTTTTCCCATACCTCGGGTCCTCGAGAAACCAGCCACATCCTTGTAAACTTTCTCTGTACTCTTTTAATCTTCCTTGTATGTGGTGAGCAAAACTGCTTGCAATACTCCTAAGTTTTGCCTCACCAGGTCTTATAATACTTCAACATAACATCCCAACTCCTGCACACAATACTCTGATTCATGAAGGCCAGTGAGCCAGAAGTACTCTTTACGACCTATCTGCCCGTGACACCACTTTCAAGGAATTATGATCTGTACTCCCAGGTCCCTCTGTTCTATTATACTCCTTAGTGTCCTACCATTCCCTGTGTACATCCTACCCTGGTCAGTTCTCTCAAAGTGCAACACCTTACACTTGTTTGCATTAAGTTCCATCTGCCATAAGTCACATGTATCAGTATCACAATAAAGGGAATTACAGAGGCATGAGAGGGGAGGATTGGAGGAAGGTACTGGCAGGGATGACGGCAGAACAGAGATGTCTGAAGTTTCTGGGAATAGTTCACAAGGCGCAGGGTAGATGTGTCCTACAGAGGAAGAAGTTCTCAAATGGCAGGGGTAGGCAACCATGGCTGACAAAGGAAGTTAAGGACGGCATAAAAGCCAAGGAAAGGGCCTATAAAGTAACAAAAGTGTGTGGGAAGTTAGATGATTAGGAAGCTTCTAAAATCCAATAAAACTAGCCAAAGACATAAAGCAGTTATATAAAGAGTAAAAGGGAGGGAGGTGAGATTTGATATTGGACCACTGAAAAATGATGCTGGTGGGGTAGTAATGGGGGACAAAGAAATGGCAGATGAACTTAATGAGTACTTTGCATCTGTCTTCACTAGCATTGTGCTAGAGTGTCAGGGAGCAGGAGTGAGTGCCATTGCTATTGAAAGGGAAAAAGTGCGAGGCAAACTCAAAGGTCTTCAGGTGGATACGACACCTGGACCAGATGGACTACATCCCAGAGTCCTGAGAGAGGTTGCTGAAGAGATAATGGATACATTGGTCATGATCTTTCAAGAATCACTTGATTCTGACATGGTCCCGGGGGACTGGGAGATTGCAAATGTCACTCCACTCTTATGAAGGGAGGAAGGCAAAAGAAAGAAAATTATGGGCGAATTAGCCTAATCTCAGTGGTTGGGAAAGTGTTGGAGTCTATTATTAAGGATGAGGCTTTGAGGTATTTAGAGACTAATGAAAAACTAAAGGTTTCTGTAAAGGGAAATCCTGCCTGACAAATCTGTTGGAGTTCTTCAAGGAAGTAACAAGCAGGGTGGACAAAGGAGAGGCAGTGGATGTCATTTTCTTGAATTTTCAGAAGGCATTTGATAAGGTGCCACACATAAGGCTGCTTAACAAGATAAAATCCTATGGTGTTACAAGAAAGATACTGGCATGGATAGCGGAATGTCTAACAGGCAGGAGGCAGCCAGTGGAAATAAAAGCGGCCATTTCTGGTTAGCTGCCAGTGACTGGTGGTGTTGCTCAGGGTCAGTATTGGGACCACTACTTGTCACATTGTTTGTCAATAATTTGGATAATGGAATTGATGGCCTTGTGGCAAAGTTTGTGTACGGTATGAAGATAGGTGGGGGAGTAGACAGTACTGAGGAAGCAATGCGAATGCAGCACGACTTAGACAAATTGGAAGAATGGGCAATAAAGTGGCAGGTGGAATATTGTATTGGGAAATGTATGATAATGTATGTTAAACTCCAACGTGTACTCAACCCAACAACAGTTCCTCCAGCTTTTTGAGTGTTGCTCCTTATCCTCAGCCCCCTCCCCGCTGCACCCTGCTACCGCCACTGATCTGGTGCCTGTACTCCCTCTCCTTCAGGTGTTCAAAGAGAAGCTGTACGGTAAGAAGTATGTCTGGTTCCTCATTGGCTGGTACGCCGACAATTGGTTCAAGATCCAGGACAACAATATCAACTGCACGGTGCAGAACATGACGGAGGCAGTGGAGGGCCACCTCACCACCGAGATCCTCATGGTGAATCCCACCAACAGCAGGGGCATATCCAAAATGGTGAGCACGCAGAGTGGGGCTCTAACAGAGGAAGAGGAGGTTCATGAGAATGATTCTGGGAATCTTATGAGGAGCGTTTGATTGGTCTGGGCTTTTACTCACTGGAGCTTAGAAGAATGAGGGGGATGTCACTGAAACCGAGCGAATATTGAAAGGCCTGGATAGAGGATAAAGGTTATGGGAATAAGGCAGGATCTGGATACTGATAGTGGATGATCAGCCATGATCACAGTGAATGGCGGTGCTGGGTTGAAGGGCCGAATGGCCTACTCCTGCACCTATTGTCTATTGTCTATTGAGTGGATATGGAGAGGATATTCACGTGTGAAGAGGTTATCATACGAGGAACGTTTGATGGTTCTGGGTCTGTACTCACTGGAATTCAGAAGGATGAGGGGGGGATCTCATTGAAACCTTTCGAATATTGAAAGGCCTAGACAGAGTAGATGTGGAAAGGATGTTTCCCATGGTGGGAGAGTCTAGGATAAGAGGACACAGCCTCAGGATAGAGGGGCGCTCTTTCAAACCAAAGATGCAGGGAAATTTCTTTAACCAAAGGGTGGTGAATTTGTAGAATTTGTTGCCAAATGCATCTGTGGTGGCCTGGTCATTGGGTGTATTTAAGGCAGAGATTGATAGGTTCTTGATTGGACGTGGCATCAAAGGTTACGGGGAGAAGGCTGGGAACTGGGGTTGAGGAGGAAATAAAAAAAGGATCAGCCATGATTGAATGGTAGAGCTGACTCGATGGGTCAGATGGCCAAATTCTGCTCCTTTGTCTTATGGTCTTATGGTTTTATGATATTTCCCATAGTAGGGGAGTCTAGGATCAGGGGGCACAGGTTCAGAATACAACAGAGATGAGGAGGAAATTCATTAGCAAGAGGATGATGTATCTATGGAATTCACTGCTGTAGACGACTGTGGAGACAGATCATTCTTGATTAGTAAGGGCATCAAGGATTATGGAAAGACAAAAGAATGGGATTGAGAGGAATAATAAGTCATGGTTGAATGGTGGAGCAAACTCAATGGGCTGAATGGTGGAGCAAACTCAATGGGCTGAATGGCCTAATTCTGCTTCTCTGTTTTATGGTCAAAGGCAATTCACCAAGCTAATTCCTGGGTGGAGAGAGCTGCCCCATCAAGAGAGACTAGACATGTTGGTTTGGTATTCCTTAGAGTGTAGTAGAGTGAGAGGGGTTGCCTTATACAAAGAAAGAAGATGCAAAATGATTTGATAGAGGTGTATAGGATTATAAGGTAAATAGATAGAGTGGGCAGCCAGCGACTTTTTCCCCAAGGTGGAATTGGCAAAAACTAGGGGTCATAATTTTATGGTGATTGGAGGAAAGTATAGGGGGTGTGTCAGAGGTAAGTTTTATGTATAGGGTGATGGGTGTGTGGAACATGTTGCCAGGTGCAATGGGGGTGGCAGGTACGTTAGGGACGTTTCAGAAACTCTTGGATAGGCACAAGCTTGTGAAGGAGGGAAGGGTTGGATTGATCGTCAAGTAGGTTATAAGGTCAGTCCTCCATCGTAGGCCGAAGGGCCTATAGTGTTCTGTGTTCTGTGTTTTAGACAGGTTGGGTTGGTTTAGAAGAATAATGGTGATCTTATAAAAAGATAAAAGATAGAGGATCAGAGGTGACTTGCTGGAGGTGAATAAATTGATAAGAGGCTTAGATAGAGTGGACAGCCAGCACCTTTGTCCCAAGGTGACAACGGCTAATACTAAGAGGACATCCTTTTAAGGCAAGTGGAGGCAGGTTAGGGGAGCTGCCAGTAGGTTTTTTTTTACACAGAGAGTGGTAAGTGTTTGGAATGCACTGTCAGGGGGTTAGTGGCAGAGGAAGATATGTTAGGGATATTTACGTTACTCTTAGATAGGCACATGGATGAAAGAAAAGTGGAGGGTTATGGGCTCTGTAGGAGAGAAAGGTTAGGTTGATCTTGGAGTAAGTGGATGTGGAGAGGATATTTCCTGTAGTGGGAGAGTCTAGGATCAGAGGGCACAGGCTTAGAATACAAGGACATCCCTTTGGAAACTCTTTAGACAGAGGCCTGGAGAAAGTGGACATGGAGAGGATGCTTCTATTCGCATGAGAGTCTGGGACCTCAGAGTACCACCTTCAAATGAAGAGGCGTCTCTTGAGAACAGAGACAGGAATTTCTTCAGCCAAGTGGTGGTGAATCTGTGGAATTTGTTGCCACAGACAGCTATGGAGGCCAAGTCATGGAGTGTATTTTAATCAGTAAGGGGTTTTAGGTTTACGGTGTTGATAGAAAAATTAAATCAGCCATGATCAAATGGCGGAGCAGACTCAATGGGCTGAATGGCCTAATTCTACTCCTTGTATTGAATGGTGGAACAGACCCGAGTGGACTGGAGAACCCCTCCCGCACCTACTACTTCGACTTTTTTGTGCCTTCTGTTATTCTCGGCGGGCAGGGCTTCCACCTACTGATAGTGACGCTGACACTGAAAGTGAGGGCTTGGGATTCTGACCCAGGGACAGGGTGGGGAAGGGAGGGAATGTGGTGATTGTTTTACAAAGAGGACATCGTTCCTGGGAAATTTCATAGTCGACTTTATCATATACACACTTACATGTATGCAATGAAAAACATGCTTACAGCAGCATCATAGATACGTAGCATTCACAAGAAGCAACATAAATTAAAAATATATCGTACACATTTTATACTAGAAAGAACACAATTAGAACAGAAAAGGTGGTTGTACTGCTGAGCGGTCAGTATTGTTATACAGTAGTGATTAAGGTTGTGCAGGTTGGTTTAGGAACTGAATAGTTGAAGGGAAATAGCTTTCCCTGAACCTGGTGGTGTGGGACTTCAGGCTTAGGTACCTCCTTCTGTGTGTTCTGTCCTGATGGGTGTTGTGTAAAGGTGGCATTGCCTGGATGGTGGGGATCTTTGATGATGATGCTGCCTTCGTGGAAAAGTGCCTCCTGTAGATAATTCTTTAAAGTTTTGATGTGTACCTGATGGCTGTACAACTCTGTGGAGAGAGGGGAACCTGCAGATGTAACGTAAAGATAAAAATCCCCGTGTTATGGAGGGTTGCATTACCACTGCGAAAGTCCTGTGCCTAGAGTGAGGTGTCTGTTTTGTGAAGTGCCTCATCAGCTCTCCTCCTCCGACTTCAACCCTCAGACGTCCCAGGAGTTCCTGGAGAAGCTGCAGGAGGTGATCAACAAGTCGCCCGAGGAGACAGGCGGATACCAGGAGGCACCGCTGGCGTACGATGCCATCTGGGCCCTGGCGCTGGCCCTCAACAAGACTGCCCAGGAGCTGGAGAAGAAGCAGATGCGGCTGGAGCAGTTCCACTACCGCAGCCAGAACAGTGAGATCACCGAGGAGCTGTACAAGGCCATGAACTCCTCCTCCTTCGACGGAGTCTCGGTGTGTACCTGCATCAGATGTGTGGGTGTGGGAATGGAATCAGGAGGGAGAATGCTTGAGCAAGCGTGAGAGAGGAGAGAGAGAGAGCATCCTGTGAGTTTGTACACGTATCTGTAGTGTGTGTGAGTATACTTGTATCTTCTGTGTGTGTGTGTGTGTGTGTGTGTGTGTGTTAGGATGATGTGTATGTGTCCTTGCATGTGTCTTTGGGAATTGTGCATGTAGGTGTGTATATAGATACTGTACGTCTCACAGTGTTTTGTATTTATGTTTGTATGTGTATTAGTGTTTATATCCTTGTGGAGGTTGATATTGATGCTTGATATTGAGGAACAACAAGAAAGTACATTTATATCTTAAGATGTTATTTATTGATTGATTGATTGGGATACAGTGTGGAGCAGGTCCTTCCGGCCCGTCAAGGCCACGCTGCACAGCGACCCACCATTTTAGCCCTGGCCTAATCACAGGACAATTAACAATGACCAATTAACCTACCAGCCAGCATGGCTTTGGGCTGTGGGAGGAAACCCATGCAGTCACAGGGAGAATGTACAAACTCCTTACAGGCAGCAGCGGGAATTGAACCCGGGTCGCTGGTACTGTAAACCATTGTGCTAACCACTATGCTACCGTGCTGTTTGAATGCTGCAACACATCCCCACAGGAACGATTATCCAACAGGACTTGACACTGAGTCAGGCAAGGAGATGCAGTTTTGTGGAGCGTCTGAAAGGGGAGAGAGGGGAAAAAGGAATGGCGAGGGAGAGGTGCAGTGGAGAGATTGAAATTGGGGATCGTTGAAGAGACAAAATTAGAGGAATCCTGGGGTAATTGAGGGAATGGAGGGAATATTGGCTGGAAACGGTCACAGAGATGGGGAGAGAAACATTTATCTGGGAGCTGCTGATGAGAGATTCTGCAGAAACTGGAAAACCTGAGCAGCACACACAAGATGCTGGAGGAACTCAGCAGGTCAGGCAGCATCTACGGAAATAAATAAGCAGTTGGTGGTTTGAGCTAAGACCCTGGACGCTGCCTAACTGGTTCAGTTCCTCCAGCATTTTGTATGTGTTTCCTCTTTGTTCATTTTCTCTGTCACTCCTGATTACCCAGGTCCTCCTGCTTCCACCTTAGACCTCCTTTACTCTATTTCTTTACCCTCCTCCACCCACTCCCTCTGCCCCGTCACCCATTAGATCTCTTCCCCCCCACACTGTTCCCATCTGCCCACCCTATCATTCTCAGTCCGCCTTCGTCTCCCATCAGATCCCACTGGACCCCACCATCCGCAGCCTTTTCTCACCCCCACGTACCACCTCCAGCCTCTGTTTCTATCCCCACCCTTCCCTCCTCTGTTTTCCTATCATCTATCACTCAGTTATTGCCTTATTGTCGCTTTCACCTTTCTTTTTGCACTAATTCAGACTGCAGTGCAACACATACTAAATGTTGGAGGAACTTAGCCGGTCAGGCAACATCTATGGCGGGTAATAACAGTCGACATTTCAGGCTAGGACCCTTCATCAGGACTCAGCCCGAAATTTGATTGTTTATTTCCCTCTGTAGATGCTGCCTGACCTGCTGAGTCCTCCAGCATTTTATGTGTGTCTTACTTAAAATTTCCAGCATCTACACAATCTCTTGTGTCTATATTCAGCTTGTACTATGCTGCATAGGGGGACAAACCTATGGCACTTGCGCCCAAGATAGCGGACCCAAAAATTTTGTTGGCACATGGCATGCAGAGCCAGCCCTTGATTCATTAAACCCCACCCATCATAAAAAGATACATAATGATTATCTTTACTGCTAAATGAAGCACTGAATGATTTTTTTTTACAACGCAAAAGCAGTGAGATGTTGCCACAGGAAACGTCTCACACACTGACTTGGTACCAGCTAGACAATTGTGGGAACATATGACATTGGATGTTGCGTTTGAAATTGTCGCAGACCTAAATCAGTATTTAGATAGTAAATGGTTACTAAAACAGTACTATTTAGTAATTTTATAATGATCTTTTCAAGAGATTGATGTTGATAATTTCAACAGAAAATCTAAAGGGCTTCATTTATTTAAATCTGTCTCTGTTATACCTTTATTAAAATTAAAACAATGAATACATGCAAGTAAGCAACAAGAGTCATCTTGCCTTTTTTTACAAGAAGTCCATAATTGTTGTTACAGATTCATTAATCAATGATAATCCCTGCTTAAAATTACCAAGGCGTGCGAGAGAATTTTGTTAGAAGATTATTGCCAATTTGTGCTCGTGCTCTGAGAAAGGTTCGACAGCCCTGCTCCTCAGTCTCTGCTCTGTTCTGTTGTTATCACTCATTGTTGTTGCCATGTGTAGTATTTACTCTGTGAGCTTTATGCTATGAAGGAATTTTATTGTTCTCTGGTGTGTGTGACGATAAACTGATGTGAGTCTGACTCCCAGGGCCACGTGGTGTTCGATGCCAGCGGATCCCGAATGGCATGGACGATGATCGAGCAACTGCAAGGTACGTGTCTCAGTGATTCCCGTTAACTACAGGCTGCCACTGCAAAAGGAGGCGCGTGCGACTGATGTTTAATTCCAAGTGCCCTGCTGAACGATGCCAGGCAGCTACCCACACAGGAGTGATCATTGAGAAACTTCCCGCCCCTGCAGGGGCCCAGCAGCCTCATTAAAACTCGCTGGTGGTCACACGCTGCCATTTTCTCAGCACTTTACTCCCACTGTGCCTGATTTCCCTAATTTGTGAAAGAGTAATTGAATCTTTATTTTCAGGGAATGATGATTCCACTCTTCAGTTTGTCTTGGATATCTCGAGATGGTTCTCAGTATTTTCCATCATCTCCTCAGGGAGAGAGCAATCAAAATGTTAATCCCTTTCCTCAGCAACAGGTAGCCGCTGGTGACTGACTGTGAGTGGGTAGCGGTGTGTGAAAGGGTTAAATCCCTCCTCTGGTGCAGACTGCTGTTTGACTATGAATGGACAGCAGTATGGGAATGAGTTAATCACTCCCCTGAGTACCGGATGGTGTCTGACTTTGGATGGGAAGCACTGGGTGAAAGTGTTAATCCTTTCTACTGCTTACAGTCTATCCAGTCTGACAGAGTGGAAAATTGTGGGTGAAAGGGTTAGTCCCCTCCCCTGCGTACAGACACCCTGATGTCCAACTGTGAGTGGGGAACAGTATATGAAAGCGGTTGAGTCCCTGCCCAAGGTACAGTCTGTCTGGTGAGTGGGAGGGCAGTGGGTGAATGGCTGCTGCTCAGCTGTGGGTGTGGAGGTGAGGAGGGCTGCCTACACCCTGTTTCCTGACGAGGTGACTTCCCTTCTCCCCACAGATGGGAAGTATGTGAAGATCGGTTACTACGACAGCACCAATGACAACATGTCCTACTTCGGCACTGATCGCTGGTTTGGTGAGTGGCTCGCCCCTCAGTGGGTTGTAATCGACCGGTTTCTGCGGCTCAGCTATCCTTACTATCTACTGCATCCTATTCTGCTGTTCTGCTCAACGGGCATTCAGATCCCAGACAGCCTGGTGTCTGACTCTTTGTGTGAGGATTATTCCACTTCTCGGAGAACAGGCTGCCCTATGTATGACTGAGTGGGGAGTGGTACTTAGTTGAAAGCGTTGATCCCTTCTGGAACATGCTGCTCTATATCTGACTCTGAGTGGGGAGTGGTGTTTAAGGGGTTAATCCCATCTGGACGAGGCTGCTCCTGTCTGACTGTGAGTAGGGAGTGGTGTTTAAGGGGTTAATCCCACCTGGAACAGGCTGCTCCAGGTCTGACTGTGAGTGGGGAGTGGTGTTTAAGGGGTTAATCCCATTTGGACGAGGCTGCTCCTGTCTGACTGTGAGTAGGGAGTGGTGTTTAAGGGGTTAATCCCACCTGGAACAGGCTGCTCCAGGTCTGACTGTGAGTGGGGAGTGGTGTTTAAGGGGTTAATCCCATCTGGACGAGGCTGCTCCTGCCTGACTGTGAGTGGGGAGTGGTGTTAAGGGGTTAATCCCACCTGGAAGAGGCTGCACCTGGCTGACTGTGAGTGGGGAGTGGTGTTTATGGGGTTAATCCCACCTGGAAGAGGCTGCACCTGTCTGACTGTGAGTGGGGAATGGTGTTTAAGGGGTTAATCCCATCTGGAATAGGCTGCACCTGTCTAACTGTGAGTAGGGAATGGTGTTTAAGGGGTTAATCCCATCTGGACAAGGCTGCACCTGTCTGACTGTGAGTAGGGAATGGTGTTTAAGGGGTTAATCCCATCTGGAAGAGGCTGCCTCTGTCTGACTGTGAGTGGGGAGTGGTGTTTCAGGGGTTAATCCCATCTGGAAGAGGCTGCGCCATGTCTGACTCTGAGTGGGGAGTGGTGTTTATGGGGTTAATCCCATCTGGAACAGGCTGCACCTGTCTAACTGTGAGTGGGGAGTGATGTTTAAGGGGTTAATCCCATCTGGAAGAGGCTGCATCTGTCTGACTGTGAGTGGGGAGTGGTGTTTCAGGGGTTAATCCCCAGCCTGGGAATAACAGCTGTGGTGAGAGAGAGAGAGAGACACACACACACACACACACACACACATCTGATGCTCTGGTCTATGGCCCTCCACTGGAAACTTCCTCAGTTCCGATGAGGCACCATTGACCTGAAACGTGAACTGCAGTTCTCTCTTCACAGATGCTGTCCAACCCGCTGAGTACCAGTAACTGGTTCATCATTAGACCATAACACACAGGAGCAAAAAATAGGCCATTCATCCCATCGAAGCTGATCTGCCATTAGATCATGGCTGATTTATTTTCCCTCTCCCTGTTACCTTTGACACCCCCTTACGAATGAAGAACCCATCAACCTCTGCTTTAAATACACCCAGTGTGTTTTGTTGCATGTACTCAGATACAGTGAGAAGCTTTGCTTTGCACGCTATCTGGACAGATCACTTCAAGACGCAGCGAAGGTAGTAATGATGGAAAAGCACAAACAGAATGCAGAATATGGTGTTAGTTACAGATAAAGCAGAGTGCAGGAAAACAATAAACACAAAATGCTGGAGGAGCTCAGCAACTCAGCATGTCAGTCTTCGGCTCTTCAACCATGTGTCCACCTATCATCTGCCAGTTTGTACTCCTGCCCACCCTCACTTTTCTATTCTGGCTTCTGTCCCATTTCCAGTCCTGATGAAAGGTCTCGGCCCGAAACATCAACTGTTCATTCCCCTCCATAGATGCTGCCTGCCCTGCTGAGTTCCTCCAGCCGTTTATGTGTGTTTCTCAAGATTTCCAGAATCAGTGGAATCTGAATGCACTTTCTTTGCTTTTTGCCGGCTGCTGGTCTCCTATCCTGCACTGCTCTGTTCACCCATCACCACGACCCACGTCCTCTCACGCCGTCCGTCCCTTGTGATCGAAGTCCACTCAGATCTGGTTTATAGGAAAAGGTGGAATAGGTCAGCATTTTATTCCCCAGAACGAAGGGAGATTCAGATTTATTTATTTATTGCATGTAATTCAAAACATAGTGAAATGCACCGTTTACGTTTATGCACATCAAAAGATGTGCTAGGGGCAGCCCGCGAGTCTCAACTCACATTCCAGTAGATGCCCACAATTTTCAGAACAGCTCAAGTAGCAGCAACAACTGAGCAAAAGTTAAACCAAATTATGAGGGGTAAGAGTAGGGTGAATGCATGCAGCTTTATCCCCTCATGATGGGTGAGACAAGAACTGGAGGTCATGGGCTAAGGGTGAAAGGTGAAACATTTAAAGAGAACCTGAGGGAAAACTTCTTCACTCAGAGGATGGTGTGAGTGTGGAATGAGCTGCCAGCAGAAGTGGCGAATGTGGGTTTGATTGTCACACTTAAGAGAATTTTGGATTTGTACATGGAGGGCAGAGGTGTGGAGGACTGTGGCCCAGGTGTGGGCGAATGGGACTAGGCAGAGAAACAGTCTGGCATGGACTAGACGGGCCAACAGGCCCGTTTTTATAGTGGGGCCTGATGTGGTGATGGTGTGGGGGCCACAGATAGGAGCTGGATGGAAGGGTGTTTGATGTGAAGGACGGGTGGGCAGAAGGTAAGAAGTTGCACTCAGGACCCCCTGTGCATGGCCCTGAGGTACTCAATACCATCCTGAATGCTTATCCTTCACTTTCAGCAGTCATGAAACAGATTCACAGGTGTCTCCAGATATTTTCACGTCAATAAGGCTGTTGTGAAATACTGAACAGATGATTGTCAAATTTCATTTCCCCTTTTCAAATCCATGCTCTTGCTGCTCCCTACATACGTAATCTCCTCCAGCTCTATCATGATATGGGTATCTAAAACCAGAGGGCATGGATTTAGATTAAAGGGAAAGAGATTTAGAGGGGATTTGAGGGGGAATTCTTTCTCTCGGTGATCTTTTGTGCCTGTTTGAGGGGGTGGTGGCAGAAAGTCTTAAAATATTGGTATTAGTTTATTCCAAATCAAAATCAGTCTTGTTATCACTGACATATGATGAAATATGGCAGCTGTACAGTGCAAGACATAAAATAGACTATAAATTACAGAAACAAATGAAGTGTAAAAGAGGAGTAGTGAGGAAGTGCTCATGGTCTGTTCAGAAATCTGATGGCGGAGGGGAAGAAGCTGTTCCTAAAACATTGAGTGTGTGTCTTCAGGCTCCTGTACCTCCTCCACAATAGTAGTACGGAGAAGAGAGCATGTCCCAGATGGTGAGGGTCTTCAATGATGGATGACGCCCTCCTTGAGGCACCGGCACTTGAAGATGTCCTCAATGGTGGGGAGGGTTGTGCCTGCGATGAACTGTAACCCTTTGAAGAATCTTTTCATCCTGTGCACTGGAGCCTCCATACCAGGTGGTGACACAACCAGTCAAAATATTCTCCACGGTGCATTTGGAAACACATGCTAGAATCTTCAGTGACGTATCAAATCTTCTCAAGCTCCTAATGAAATAAGCTGGCTGGCGTGCCTTCTTCACAATTGCATCAATGTGTTGAGTTCAGGATAGATCCTCTGGGGTGTTGACTTCCAGGAACAGGAAGCTGCTCACCCTTTCCATTGCTGAGTCCTCGATGAGGTCTGGTGTGTGCTCTCCTGACTTCCCCTTCCTGAAATCCACAGTCAATTCCATGGTCTTGCTGACATTGAGTGCAAGGGGGGCACATGCGACACCGTTCAATCTATCTCATTTCTGTAAGCTTCCTTGTCACCATCTGAGATTCTGCCTTTGACAGTGATGTATTGTCACATGAACCAATATACAGTAAAAAGCTCTGGTTTTGTGCCATCTACGCAGATCATGCCGTACATTGAGGTAGTGAAAAGAAAATAGAATATGGTGTTACAGTTACAGAGAAAGTGAAATGCCGGTAGACAAATAAAGTGCTAGGGCCACATCGAGTTAGCTTGGGGTGGATCAATTATTCATCTTTAGAGTATGAGAATTCCATTCAATGGTCTGAAAACAGCAGGATAGAAACTATCCTTCAGCCTGGTGTTATGTGTTCTTGGGCTTTTTTATCTTCTGCCACTTGGAAGGGGGAAGGAGAGAGAATGGCCAGGAAGGGAGCCATCCTGGATATGTTGCCTACTCCCCCGAGACAGCAGGTAGTTTATGCAGTGTTAATGGAGGAAACTGACGCTGGTTTGCGTGATGGACATTTAAGAGGTCTGAACAAGCACTTGAATCACTAAAGCATACGGATCAAGTGATGATACTGACATTAGTCTAAGTGGGTATGTAATGGTCAGCATAGGAACACATGTTTCTGTCATTGTAGTCACCTGCGATCTCCATTCTGGCTTTTTGACCAATCCAAATTTCCATCACTCTATCCTTGCTGACCATTCCATCAAAGCCCTAAAATTTTGCATCCAAACCACTCCCCCCCTCCCCCGTTCCTGGAAGACTTACATTAAAATTTGGCCCTGATCATGTCATTTCCTCTGAAGTGTCAGAGGCTAAAGGGAGACCTGATGGAAGTTTATATTATTATGAGAGGCATGGGTGAGATAGAAGATCAGAACCTTCCTTGCCAGGATGGAAATGTAAAATACTAGAGACACAAGAGATTCTGCAGATGCCGGAAATCTAGAGTAACACACAAAATGCTGGAAGAACTCTGCAAGTCAGGCAGCATCTATGGAGAGGAATAAACAGTTGGTGTTTTGAGCTAAGACCCTGTCCTGATCTTGATGAAAGGTCTTGGTCCAAAAAGTTGACTGTTTATTCCTCTCCATAGGTGCTGCCTGACCTGCTGAGTTTCTCCAGCATTTTGTGTGTGTTACTCAAATACCAGAGGTTGTGCATTTAACGTGAGAGGGGGGAAAGCTTAAGGAGGATTATGAGGCAGGTTTCCTTTCACACAGTGAGAGGTGGGTGTCTGAAACAGGCTGATCCCTGTGAGACACAAGGTTAAATATTTTCAAAACGCTTTCATCAATAGCCTTGTGTCCCAAGACCATGGTAAAGGGATGGGATAGAATGTGAGTTCCTGTTTGGTCGGTCGGTGGGGTTTACATTGGGACTGAATCAGAGCTTTGCAGTGAAAGGGTTACTGCTGCAGATCAGTAAGGAGTTAACACGTCACAGGACTCGGGTGAATCTCAGCAGTTTGCGCTAACAGCTCTGTCTGTCTGTGTGGAAATTAATCACATTAGTCATGCAGCGTTGAAAGCGGAAAAAAAAGACGGAGGGAATTGGAGCAAGTGCACTGTGTGAACTGGAAAAGGCACAGCCTGGATCGGATGTATGACAGCCTGTTTGGTGCAGGGAGACGTCAGCAAGCGCTTACTGCAGGGACTCCTGACCGCGAGACCGGATACACTCCAGAGCCCGGCTCTGCCAGGTAGCAGGCCCTCTGTTGCCAGGGTACTAGAGCCCATCTCTGCCAGGGCACCAGAGACCCCTCTGCCAGGTGGACAGGAGCTCTCTATTCCAGGACACCAGTTCCCTCCCTCCATCTGAGGACCATTCCCCTCCCCTCTATCAGGGGACCAGTTCCCTCTTCTCCATCAGAGACCAGTTCCCTCCCTCCATCAGGGTCTAATTCCCTCCCCTCCATCGGGGACCAGTTACCTCCCCTCCATCAGGGTCTAATTCCCTCCCCTTCATCAGGGTCTAGTTCCCTTTCATCCATCGGGGACCAGAGCCCTTTCCTCTACCAGGAGACCAAAGCCCTCTCCTCTGCCAGGAGACCAGGAAAATGGTGGATACAGCACAGTTCATCGCAGGAAAAACTTTCCCCACCATTGAGCACGTCTACAAGGAGTGTAGCCACAAGAAATCAGTATCCGTCAAAAAGGACCTTCATCATCCTGGCCAAGCTCTCTTTGCACACTTTCCATCAGGAAGAAGGTACAGGAGCATGAGGTCCCACACCACCAGGTTCAGGAACAGTTATTACCCTTCAACCGTCAGGCTCATGGACCAGTGTGGATAATTTCACTCACCACAACAGTGAACTGTTGAACTAATCAATAAGCTTCAAGACCTTGGCCTCAACACCTCGTGTGCAATTGGATCTCCTCCACAATCTCCATCAGCCGTGTGCTTAGCCCCTGCTCTATTCGTTTTATATTTATGACTAACAAGAAAATCTGCAGGTACTGGAAACCCAAGCAACACACAAAATGCTGCCCGAAACGTCGACCGTGCTTTTTCCCATAGACAGTACCTGGCCTGCTGAGTTCCTCCAGTATTTTGTGTGTGTTGCTTACAGTTATGACCGTGATGCTAAGCACAGCTCCAATACCATACTCAAGTTTGCTGATGTTACTGCTGTCCTTGGCCGAATCAAAGGTGGTGACAAATAAACATGTTTGAGAGGGATTGAAAATTTGTCTGAGTTGTGCCAAAAGAACAACTTCTCACTCAACGTCATCAATAATGGCATTATTGGCTTTAGGAGCAGGAAACTGGAGTTTCACATGTCTGTCCTCATTGGAGGATCAGCGGTCGAGAGAGTCAGCAACTTTAAATTCATTGCTGTTATCATTTCAGGGGACTTGTCCTGGGTTCAGCATGTAAGTGTCATTACGATGAGAGCATGCCAGGGGCTCTATTTCCTTAGAAGTTTGCAACGATTTGGCATGACATCTGGATCTTTGACAAACCTCTATAGATGTGTGGTGGAGAGTATAATGACTGGTATGGAAACACCAATGCCCTTGAACGGAAAATCACAGGTAAAGCCCTCCCCACCATTGAGCACATCTACAAGGAGCGCTGTTGCAAGAAAGCAGCACCCATCTTCAGGGACTCCCCACCACCCAGGTCATGCTCTCTTCTTGCTGCTGTCATCATGAAGAAGGTACAGGAATCTCATGACTCATACCTCCAGGTTCAGGAACAGTTGTTACCTCTCAACCATCAACCTCTTGAACCAGAGGGAATAACTCCACTCACTCCATCATTGGACTGTTCCCACAACCTATAGAGCCACTTTCAAGGAGTCTTCATCTCATGTTCTCGATAATTATTGCTTATTTATTTATTCGTCTTTTGTATTTGCACAGTGTGTTGTCTTTTGCACATTGGTTGTCTGTCCATCCGTTTGGGTGTGGGTTTTCATTGATTCTACTGTGTTTCTTGGATTTACTGAGTATGCCTGCAAGAAAATGAATCTCGGAGTTGCAAATGGTGACACATATGTACTTTGTTTCTTTTATTTGCACCGTTCGTCTTCTTTGCACAGTGGTTGTTAGTCTTTGTGTGTAATTTTTCATTGATTCTACTGTGAACTCCTGCAAAACAGTGAATCTCAGGGTAGTCCCTGGTGACATATATGCACTTTGATAATAAATTTACATTGAACTTTAAACTTTGAACCAGTGACCTCCTCTCAACCGGGAGAGCCTTACCAATCCAACCATCCCACACCAGTCCAGGCCAAGCATGTTGCTCCAATCCTGAGCCAGTGCCTGAACCCACATGGCCCACTACCATTTCACACGTGCTGCTCACCTACTGTAACACTGAAGCGGACAAAATGTGGGACCAGACCAGTCCCTTCGGGTACACACCCTGATCCTGACCTCACCCATGAAGCCTCATCCTGCAGGATCACGTAAGGTCGCTGGCAGTGAGGGGGGGTAGAAGAGAGCCTTGATTTTCTCCCCCTTTTACGGGGAGGGTGATGCTGCTGGTTAGGGGCCCTGGAACCAGAGGTCACGGGTGTCTGTTATCTGGAGTAGAAACTTCTTCATTCTGCAGATGATGAATCATCGTGTCACAGAGCTACACAGCACAGAGACAGACCCTCATCACAGTTTCTGTGTTGGCCCATCAGTGGAATTCATTCCTCCCCCCCTGCACGAGGCCCGTGGAGACTCGGTCACTGAGTTCACTCAAATCAGAGAGGGACTAGGGTCACGTGGGGAGGACAGGTTCTTGAGCCAGGACATTGACCCTAACCTTGGTGAAGGTCAATGGGCCCAAATGACCTGCACTTAATCAGTTTCTTGGGGTCACAGTGTCAGCCCAACTTCATGCTGAATAAAATTCCCATCTAAGCTAATCCCATTTGGTCCATATCCCTCTAAACCTTTCCGCTCCATGTACGTGTCCAAGGTCCTTTTAAATGTTATTAATGTACCTACCTCAACCTCTTCCCCTGGCAGCTTGTTCCATGTACTGACTTCTCTCTGGGTGTTAAAGCTGCCCCTCAGGTTCCACTCAAATCTCTCTCCTCTCCCCTCTCACCTTATACCCGTGCCCTCTCACTCTGGGGAAAAGCCTGTGCTCCTACACCCTATCTACAGTATGCCCCTTGCGACTTTGTACACCTCCCCCCTACAAGATTACCCCTCAGTCTCCTATGCTCTAATGAAAAATATCCCAATCTGCCCAACCTCTCTCCATAACTCAGTTCCTCGAGTCCCGGCAACATTCTTGAAGATCTCTTCTGCACTCATTCTTTATCCAATCCTGATCCAAAAGATAGCACCTCCAGCCACACAACGGTTCCCACTGGGAATATCGGCTAATGTCAGAGACTGCAGAGAGTTGGTCCTCCTGGCTATAGCGAATTGGACATGGTTTGCTATTGTCACGTGTACAGGGAGACAGTGAAAAGCTTGTCTTGCATACTGTTCATACAGATCAGATCATTACACAGTGCATTGAGGTAGAATGAGGAAAACAATAACAGAATGCAGACTTTAGTGTTGGAGCTATAGAGAAAGTAAGGTGCATGATCTTGACGAATTAGATTATGAGGTCAGGGTCCATCTTATCATCCAGGAGTTTGTTAGCCATCGTTGGTTCATGCGTCAGGCTTTTGTATCCTCCGCCCCATGGGAGAGGGGGAGGAGAGAGAATGTTGGGGTGGGTGGGGTCTCCGATCATGCTGTTTTACTGAGGCTGCCAACCGGTGGTGTAGTGGCATCAGCACTGGACTTCGAGGCGGGTGGTCCCAGGTTCGAACCCAGCCAGCTCCTTGCACCCTTTCCATCCGCGCCGGGTTGAGCGTCGAGCTGGCAACTCGGCCTCGTAAAAGCAAACAAAACGCTAAGGAAATGGCAAAAAAAATGCCGCCCGGTGCACCACAAGGAACAGCAAGAGAAGTTTAGCCCTCACATAATTGGAATTGATATTGGTTTATCATTGTCACGTAGCAAAATCCAGTGAAAAGCTTGTCTTGTATACTGTTCATAGCTATCACAGTGCACTGAGGTAGAACAAGGTAAAACAATAACTGTAAGCGGAATGAAGTGTAACAGCTGCAGAGGAAGTGCAGTGCAGGCAGACAATAAGGTGTAAGATCATAATGAGACAGATTGTGAGGTCATCTTATCTAACAAGAGGTCCATTCAATAGTATTATGCCAGTAAACTGTAGCTGAGATCTAGGGTTAACTCCTGGATAGGCAAAGGGAGGGAGGACACACTGTGTAGCCCCTCGTGCTCTACTCCCACAGAATCTAGGCCTGGGGAGATCCCACTGTGGCTGGAACCAGGAGAGCAGGTTGGTACCTCTGTGTGAGTCTTCAGCACCACGAAGGTGATTACAGATCAGGCAGCTGCCTGCGGTGCTGTGCACAGATCGAAGCATCATGGAGCTCACTACAGCAGGCTGGAGCTCCAGTAATTAGCCGGAGATTCTGCTACTCATCAGTATGGCAGCCATCAGAGCATCCCAGCTCCGTACGACCCCCGCTTCAGGAACTGCGTCCATCCGCATTGTAAATCAGACCCCAGCTTGTAAACCAGTCTCCGTAACTGCTATTCTACACAGAGTTCAGATCCTGAACTCCTGGATTAAATCCCAGCCTGTAACACCCTCCCATGTCCACTACTCTGTGTATAAAGCCCCAAATCCCTTACTCAGATCTCAGCCTTTAACTCACTACTGGAGACCTGTTATACCATATATAAGCCCCTTTGACCCCTGAATTAGATCCCAGCCTGTAACTAACTCCCAGGAATCGATTATTCTATATATATCAACCTGGTGAAACCGTGGATTGGATCCTAGCCTGTAATTCACTCCCAGGGCTCGAGTACTCCATGTGTAAACCACCCTGATCCCCTGGATTAGCTTCCAGTCTATATCTCACTCTTGAGTATCGATTTTTTTGTATTAGACCTCAGACTGTAACTCAGCGATCTGTTACTCTATATTTTGACCTCCGGAACCCCTGGGTTGGATTTCAGCCCAGAACACATTCCTATGGATTTATTAGCCTATGGCTCTGAACCCCATGTTGGATCCCCCTCCCCGTTGATGTCACTCTGAGGATGGGGAGTTGTTTGGTTTGCATGGTAGAGATGGGGCAGCTTTGTTCCTGGGAAGGTGGTTGGGTGGCTGAGGCTAGTGGAGACCCCAGTGCTGCCAGCCGGTCTGGACGAGGGACCCTGTCTGTACCGAGCCATCACTGGGAGCGTGGGAGGAAGGGGCCCGTGTGTCAGAGCTCTGTCCTTCTGTTCCCATGGAAACCACTCGCAGTCGCACTGGCGCCCAGCCCGCTCATTTGGGTCGCCATGGCAACCTGGTGGATTGCCGCAGAGACTCTGTGGGCCGTTGCCATGGTGAATTCAATGCCGGAGAGCAGTTCAGAGCCGAGCTCCACAATGGGCTCCCTTCAACGCCACGGGATAAAGGGCATCATCCTCAGGGTTCCTGCAGCCTCCGCTCCAGCCCATGTGTTCCCGGGGTGGGATATTAACTCTTCCCCCTTACTGCTCCCTACTCACAGTCGGACACTGGCCTGTAGCCAGGGCAAGGATTAACCCTCACCCACCAGTCTCCAATCACAGTCAGACCCCGCCTGGACCCAGGGCAAGGATTAATTCATTTCCCCACCACTCTCCAATCACAGTCAGACCCCGCCTGGACCCAGGGCAAGGATTAACCCTCTCCCACCAGTCTCCAATCACAGTCAGACCCCGCCTGGACCCAGGGCAAGGATTAACCCTCTCCCACCAGTTTCCAATCACAGTCAGACCCCGCCTGGACCCAGGGCAAGGATTAATTCATTTCCCCACCACTCTCCAATCACAGTCAGACCCTGCCTGGACCCAGGGCAAGGATTAACCCTCTCCCACCAGTCTCCAATCACAGTCAGACCCCGCCTGGACCCAGGGCAAGGATTAACCCTCTCCCACCAGTCTCCCATCACAGTCAGACCCCGCCTGGACCCGGGGCAGGAATTGACCCCCTCCCCACCACTCTTCAATCACAATTGGACCCAGGCTGTACCCAGGGCAAAAAATAGCTCTCTCCCCACCACTCTCCAGTCACAGTCAGCTCCAGCTTGTACCCAGGGCAGGAATTGACCCTCTCCCCACCATTCTCCAATCACAGTCAGACCCAACCTGTACCCAGGGCAAAGATTAACCCCCTCCCTACCACTTTCCAATCACAGACAGACCCAACCTAAACCCAAGGCAGGGATTAACTCTAACTCTTCCCCCCCCCCACCACCCTCTACTCACACTTGAACCTGGCTTGTACCCAGGGCAGAGGATTAACCCCTTCCCCATCACTTTCCAATCACAGTTGAACCCAACCTATACCTATGGCAGCGATTAACTCTACCTACCCCGGCCCCCCCCCCAACCACTGCCTACTCACAGTTGGATCAAGTTTATATGCAGGGAAGGGATTAACCCTGTTCTTCTTCATGTGCCTGCGTGCTACACGCTTGGGTGATCATGGTTTTCCACATCGAACGATCCCTCGCAGCGTCAATATCTCATACACTCAGATCTGTTAGTTCTTTCACAGTGTCCATATATTTTCTTCTTTGCCTTCCTCTTCCGTGTTTCCCGGGCATGCGGCCTTGTAATGTAAGGCATTCTATTTCTCCCTTTCTGATGACATGGCCCAGGAATTTAAGTTTCTTCTCATTTAATGTTCTCATTAGAGATCTTTTTGTATGGGCACATTGGAGTACTGTCTCATTAGTTACCCTATCTCTATATGATATTTTCAGCATTCTTCTAAGAAAACACGTTTCTGTTGCTTCTAAGTTTCTTTGGAGTTCTGGTGTTATAGTCCATGTTTCGGAAGCAAACAGCAAGATTGGCCAGATGTTACGTTTTAGTAGCCTAAGCCTTGTTGTCATAGAAATGTGTCTATTGGTAAAAATGGGTTTCAGTTTTTGGAAGTTGGTTTTGGCAATGGCAATTCTTCTTTTTATTTCTACTTCTACCCTGTAACCCACCACTATCCACTCACAGCAGGACCCAGCCCATAACTAGAGAGGATTTAACCCTCTCACACACTACTTTCCAGAGCGGGACTCTGGTCTGTACCCAGAGGAGGGGATTAACCCTTTCTCCCACTACTGCTCCCCCATTCAAAGTCAGAACCAGCCTGTACTCAGGGAAGGGACTGACCCTCTCCCCTCACCCTAACTCTTCAATCACAGTCAAACACTGGCCTGTACTCAGGACAGGGATCAATCCTCTTCTCTACCGTCACTCTCCACTCACAGTCAGAGACAGATTGTACTCAGGGAGGGATTAATTGTCTCCCTGACCCCAGTCTCCAATCACAGTCAGACCCAGCCTGTATGCAGGCCAAGGATTAAACCCCTTCCTGCCCCCAGTCTCCAATCACAGTTGGAGACAGCCTGTACGCAGGGGAGCAATTAAACCTCTCCCCCACCATCGCTCTCCATTCAGAGTCAGACGTACTCAGGAAGAAATTAATCCTCCCCACTGACAGTTAGACACATCTTGAACTCAGGGAGGATTAACCCTCTCCCTCACCACCACTCTCCACTGAGAGTCAGACACAGATCGCAGGTTTAAAGTTTCCCTTTATTTGTTATATGTGCATAGCAATATCCGAACATACAGTGAAGTGCGTTGCTTGCGTCAAATCAAATCGGCGAGATTGTGCTGTGTCAGCCCGCAAGTGATGACACGTTTCCAGTGCATAGCATGCCCACAACTTACTAACCCTAACCTGTACGTCTGTGGGATATGGGAGGAAACGGAGTCCCCAGAGGAAACCCACAGTCATGGGGAGAACGTACAAACTAACAGGCAGCTGCAGCTGCAACACCTAACGGGTGTTGCCAGCACTATAGTAGCATCATGTTCACCACTGTGCTGTCCAGGGTTGGTGAATAACCCTTTCACCCATTGCTCGCTACTCACAGTCAAACACCGGGCTGCCTGTTCCTCGCAAAGTAATGTACTCCTCTCCCCACTCTGTGTAGCATGGATCACCCTGTTCAACACATAGTCATCGACCCGATGAATTAAACATGAATCAAATATCAACGAGGAAGTTAATAAAAATCCAGAGATTATAAATTGAATCTGATCAAGGAAATTGGATATGTAATATACATGTAGAACAATGGGTATGAGAGAGTGTATTGCGGCTGGAATGTAATTACGGGGTTCTGGGGATTTATATATAGATTAATGAATACATGAGGTGTCACAGGCTGGAGTCTGGTTGAGCTGAGAGTGATGGTTCCACTAATTACACCTTCATACCCTGTTCTCTAAAGTCTATAATGCTGTGACATAGTGCGAAAAGCTGTTAAAATACTTGTTTCTTCCTTCCCCTTTTATTTCTTACCTTTCCCTAGTAATTTTATTTCATGGATATACTTGATTCATAAAAAAATCTGTATAGAAAATACAAATTCAGGTCAATACATATTTTGCAGTTGGATCAATGATGCCATAGAACCATAGAACACTACAGCACAGAAAACAGGCCACTCAGCCCTTCTAGTCTGTGCTGAAACATTATTCCGCTAGTCCCATTGACCTGCATCCAGTCCATAACCCTCCAGACCTCTCCCATCTGTGTACCTATCCAATTTATTCTTAAAGCTTAAGAGTGAGCCCACATTTACCATTTGCCTTTACTTCCTCTCTCAATTCTTGTCATCTCTTATCCCTTTCTGTCTCTATATTGCTTTTTCCCTCCTTCTCGCTTTCTGCCTTTATCTCTTTCTCTCTTTCCATTCCTCTATCTCTCTCTCTTCCTTTCTCTCTATTTCTCTATATCTCGTTCTCTTTCCCTTTCACTCTCATAGCTCACTCTCTTTCCTTTTCTTATTCTCTCTCTCTTTGAAGTATCAGCAGTGGACCCTTTCTCTTGACAGTCAAACAAGCTGCTGTAAGGACTCAGCAAGCTGAGCAGCATCTGTGGGGGGAGAGGAATGGTCATCATTTCAGGTTGAAACCGTGCATCAGATCCTAAACTTTCTACACACTCCTCACACTCCTTGAATCCCAGTCCTGATGTGGGGTTTTGACCCAAAACACCGACAAACCCCACCGGTTGCTGTTTGAATCTGAGACCGTCCAGCAGTCCCTCGTGTCTCCAATCCCTTGACCTCTCTTGTCCTCTGTTCACAGGTGGTGTCCCACCTGCCGACCACACCAAGGTCATCCCTACATTCCGGTACCTATCACAGAAGCTCTTTGTGTCTGTCTCTGTCTTGGCTGGGCTCGGGATTTTGCTGGGAATCATCTGCCTGACCTTCAACATCTACAACAGTAACGTGCGGTGAGTAGGCGCCGGGGAAGAGGCTTCACCGAATGTGTCAAAATCAGAATCAGGCTTAATATCACCGACTTAATGGGTGAGGCAGCAATGTAATGCACAGAAATGATATCGCTATAAATTTAAAATAAATGAAATGTGCAAAAGAAAGGAATGGAGAGGTCATGGACATTCAGAACTCTGATGGTGGAGTGGGTGGGGGGAAAGAAGTTTTATTTATTTATTTATTGGGGGTTTTTTTGTCACATGTACATCAAAACATGCAGTGAAATTCAAAGCATACAGTTTGAATCAAATAGAATCAGTGAGGATTGTGGTGGCAGCCCGCCACACTTCTGGTACGAACAAAGCATGCCTGCAACTTACTAACCCTAACCCGTACGTCTTTGGAACGTGGGAGGAAACCGGAGCATCCGGAGAAAGCTGTTCCTAAAATGTTGAGTGTTCATCTTCAGGGTCCTGTATCTCCTCCCCAATGGTAGTAATGAAAAGAGGACATGTTCTGGGTGGTGACAGTCTTTAGTAATGGACGCTACCTTCTTGAGCACCTTACCTGAAGATGTCCTTAGTGGTGGGGAGACTAGTAGCCGTGATAGAGCAGGGTGGATCTGTAAGCCTCTGTTAAGGTAGCCTCTTACGATCCTCTGCATTGCAGCCTCTGTACCATTACCGATGGGCCAAATTAACCAGAATCCACTGGTTATGTCTATATATACAGTGGATTAATTGGGCCATCAGCTAATTGGGACATTCGCTTATTCGGGACAACTCTTAAAGAATAAAAACAAATCGAGAAAATAGATGGGATCCCTTTAGTTTATTGGGACACTATGCCACTTAACTGGGGCAGGAGAAGGCCAGTTATGTGCACTTGTGTGGCCATTAGAAACTACACTGTGCTTAGAGTGAACAGTTGTGTCAGTTGCGTGTGCTTGTGTTATGTTATCTATTAGGCACGTCAGATGCTGATTCTAAAAGCTGTCTATATACAGTAGATTCTAGTTAATTGGGCCATCAGTTAATTGATATATTTTTTAAAATTTTGACTTAAAAAAAAATTGAGACCCTTGCCAAGATGCCTCGAAAAGATTTGACACTAACCCAAAAAAATACCCTGCTAGACCAAATTAAAATCCATCTGCCTAACACCACTCATTGTTAGCTGGCAGAGATAACGGGAGTGCTGAAATCTACAATTGCACACACGATACATCAGCAAGATAAACTGCGAGAAGAATGGGCATTGCAAGAGGGACAACAGGGAACACCCCAAAAACGTAAGCATGAAGCAAAGGATCCAGCTGTTTGAAGTGGCCCTCAATCGATAGCTTTTCATTGTAACTGGATGGGGTGTGCATTTCAGTGGACCAATGTTAAAATGCAAGTCAGAGGAGTTAGCTAAAAAGCTGGGTCATGAAGATTTTAAAGAAATAGATGGTTGTCTTGATGGAACTGTAAGCACCACATTAGATTCAAGAAGGCACATGGCAAGAAGGGTAGTGCTGATGTTGCAAGTGCAGAAACATGGAAATTTACAAAACTCCCCGACTTGCTTCAAAAATTTTGCGTAGATGATTCTACAATGCAGATAAAACAGGCCATTTTTAAAAATCGTGCCAGGCTGGATGGTTCCCTTTGCTACAAACACACAACACAGTTAGGTTCAAAGAAAGCAATGGATCGTATAATAGGATTGTGCAAATATGTCAGGAACTGATAAAAAAAAAAAGTTGGTTATTGGGGAAAGCTCGATGCTTCAAGGGACTACGAATGAATGGTTTACCAGTCAGGTACTCTGCTAATAAGAATGCGTGGATAACTTCTGAAATTTCTAGAAAATGACTGATGAGTTGGGATATGGAACTACAGTGGAAATCAAGCAAAATTCTTCTGCTTGTTGACAATTATGCAGCACTCCCTGATGTAGAATGTTTGCGAAACATCCAGCTGGAATTTCTGCCTACTAATGCAACATCCTTGGTGCAACCAATGGATATGGGAATCATAAAAAAATGTTAAAACGTATTGCGGAAAGTTGGTGAACCACATTCTCAAAGCAATTGAAGAAAATGTACTAATACCTTTAACAGCCAAGGAAGTAAATGCAAGGGTTAACCTTCTACAGGCTGCACTGTTTGACAATGATAGGTGAGAAGTAAACAGCAAGATACTGTGGTCTCAAGCATTCAAGCTTGGAGGTGCTGAAAACAGCCGGGAATAAAATGAAACGATTTCACGACTTCAACAAGTTAGGAACTATGTAGAACTTGAAGGTATCAGCAGTCATTTTAAATGTTACAATGAAAATGAAGATTTGGGGATTCATTCGTCAAAAGCATTGTATCAAAGCACCAAGGCCAGGAATATGAAGGTGAGGAAAGTGATTAGGATGACACAACTGAACCAGGGCTAGGAAATTTATTGTTTGATTATGACACTGCTTCAAGCAGGAAGGCAATGAAGACACTGGGTGCCTATACTGATTTTGTTCATTTACAATCAAAAGAATGCACTGGCGTATACTTGAAGAATTCCTCCGTCAGTAGCTATTAGTAACCAATACACAGCTTTAGAGTACTGTATTAGTTTTGTTTATATCCTAATTTGTTCTGTATTTCATTTAAGTAGATACTTTGTTACTCAGTTTAATGGTAATTTGTCTTTCTTACACCGTTTTAACTTTCCCTAAAACTTTGGATAATTGTGGCAGCCACTTAATTGGGCCAAAACATATTGGTCCCGATGTGTCCCAATTAATCAGAATCCACTGTATTAATTGGGGCAGTACATTGATACCAGTACATTTTGGCCCACTTAAGCAGCTGTCCCAGTTAGATGAAGTTTCATGAAAATAGTTGAAAAGGCATAAAAAAGACAAACAACCAGTTAAGTGAGCAACAAAATATCCATTTAAATGAAATACAGAACAAATTAGCACACTCTCAATGCTACTACAGTACTATAAAATTGTGTAGTTGTTCCTAATAGTTATCAAAGGAGGAATTCATCCTGTCGTGTAGGACGCGTCCAGGGAGAGATAGCACCTCTGGTTAAAGGGCTTGTTATTGTCTCCATTCTGGAGCAGATCACTCACCTTTGGTTCCCATCGGAAGCTTACCTCTCATCTGTGGCTCCAAGTGGATGTTTGCATGTGACGGCAGCCGCATCCCGGTACACTGACAGGCGGGGTAAACCAGGTGAGGGTAGCCAGTGGGTATCATACCCCAGTAAAATAGGGACATGCATGTGAGGTCATATCCCGCAGATTGGATGGATGAAATCAGTAGTGAGATGCAATGGCCAAGAAGGCAATTGTACAATGTTTTGTGCTGAGCAAAGGCAATGACAAGGCACAGAAGTCATGGTTATCCACTGCAACTAAGGAAGACTTCAGTCTGTGACAACTATTTGTACCACTGGACCCAGACTTCCGAGGTCAAGAGAGTGGATCTGTCCCAGTGCAAAGGCTTTTCCACTTTAAAAACCCTCCCGCACAGGTTTCGCTGCCATCGTTGAATATGATGGACAACCAGCACACTGTCGTGTTCTTTTGATTGATTATAAGTGAATAAAATTAGCACAGACAGCTAGTGCAGATAATGGACTGCCTTCATACAATACTTTCAACAATTGTATCCCCCAAATCTTCATTTTTATTGTAACGTTCAAGATGAATGTTGAAAACATTAATAATTCCTACCTTGTTGAAGTAGTGAAATACAAAAGATGCAAAAGTTTGGGCACCCCTTGTCAAAATTTCTGTTACTATGAATAGCTAAATGAGTAAAAGATGACCTGATTTTCAAAAGGCATAAAGTTAAAGATGACATATTTGTTTAATATTTTAAGCAAGATTACTTTTTTATTTCCATCTTTTACAGTTTCAAAATAACAAAAAATGAAAAGGGCCAGAAGCAAAGGTTTGGGCACCCTGCATGGTCAGTACTTAGTAACACCCCCTTTGGCAAGTATCACAGCTTGTAAATGGTTTCTGTAGCCAGCTAAGAGTCTTTCAATTCTTGTTTGGGGGATTTTTGCCCATTCTTCCTTGCAAAAGGCTTCTAGTTCTGTGAGATTTTTGGGCCATCTTGCATGCACTGCTCTTTTGAGGTCTATCCGCAGATTTTCAATGATGTTTAGGTCGGGGGACTGTGAGGGCCGTGGCCAGCTTGTGCCTCTGGTAGTCCATTGTGGAGTTTGAGGTGTGTTTAGGATCATTATCCTGTTGTAGAAGCCATCCTCTTTTCATCTTCAGCTTTTTTTTATATCAGACGGTGTGATGTTTGCTTCCAGAATTTGCTGGTTGAATTCATTCTTCCCTCTACCAGTGAAATGTTCCCCGTGCCACTGGCTGCAACACAAGCCCAAAGCATGATCGATCCACCCCTGTGCTTAACAGTGGGAGAGGTGTTCTTTTCATGAAATTCTGCACCCTTTTTTCTCCAAAAAATTCATGAATTTCTCACCACGAAATTCAGCGTCAGAAGTTTGCAAAGGAACATCTAAACAAGGCTGATGCATTTTGGAAACAAGTCCTGTGGACTGATGAAGTTAAAATAGAACTTTCTGGCTGCAATGAGCAAAGATATGTTTGGAGAAAAAAGGGTGCAGAATTTCATGAAAAGAACCCCTCTCCAACTGTTAAGCACGGGGGTGGATCGATCATGCTTTGGGCTTGTGTTGCAGCCAGTGGCACGGGGAACATTTCACTGGTAGAGGGAAGAATGAATTCAATTAAATACCAGCAAATTCTGGAAGCAAACATCACACCGTCTGTAAAAAAGCTGAAGATGAAAAGAGGATGGCTTCTACAACAGGATAATGATCCTAAACACACCTCAAAATCCGCAATGGACTACCAGAGGCACAAGTTGGCCACGGCCCTCACAGTCCCCCGACCTAAACATCATTGAAAATCTGTGGATAGACCTCAAAAGAGCAGTGCATGCAAGACGGCCCAAGAATCTCACAGAACTAGAAGCCTTTTGCAAGGAAGAATGGGCAAAAATCCCCCAAACAAGAATTGAAAGACTCTTAGCTGGCTACAGAAAGCGTTTACAAGCTGTGATACTTGCCAAAGGGGGTGTTACTAAATACTGACCATGCAGGGTGCCCAAACTTTGCTTCGGGCTCTTTTCCTTTTTTGTTATTCTGAAACTGTAAAAGATGGAAATAAAAAAGTAACCTCGCTTAAAATATTAAAGAAATGTGTCATCTTTAACTTTAAGCCTTTTGGAAATCAGGTCATCTTTTACTCGCTTAGCTATTCACAGTAGCAGAAATTTTGACCGGGGTGCCCAAACTTTTGCATGCCACTGCAGTTTCATTTTCACTCCTGGCTGTTTCTGGCATCACCAAACCCCGAATGCTTGAAACTATAGTGAGCAAAACAATACTAATACAGTCAAGGGAAACCCAGCTATCTTCTCGATTAACACACATCAAAGTTACTGGTGAACGCAGCAGGCCAAGCAGCATCTATAGGAAGAGGCGCAGTCGACGTTTCAGGCCGAGACCCTTCGTCAGGACTAACTGAAGGAAGAGTGAGTAAGGGATTTGAAAGCTGGAGGGGGAGGGGGAGATGCAAAATGATAGGAGAAGACAGGAGGGGGAGGGATAGAGCCAAGAGCTGGACAGGTGATAGGCAAAAAGGGATACGAGAGGATCATGGGACAGGAGGTCCGGGAAGAAAGACCGGGGGGGGGGGTGACCCAGAGGATGGGCAAGAGGTATATTCAGAGGGACAGAGGGAGAAAAAGGAGAGTGAGAGAAAGAATGTGTGCATAAAAAAGAGTAACAGATGGGGTACGAGGGGGAGGTGGGGCCTAGCGGAAGTTAGAGAAGTCAATGTTCATGCCATCAGGTTGGAGGCTACCCATACGGAATATAAGGTGTTGTTCCTCCAACCTGAGTGTGGCTTCATCTTTACAGTAGAGGAGGCCGTGGATAGACATGTCAGAATGGGAATGGGATGTGGAATTAAAATGTGTGGCCACTGGGAGATCCTGCTTTCTCTGGCGGACAGAGCGTAGATGTTCAGCAAAGCGGTCCCAGAGAAAGCAGGATCTCCCAGTGGCCACACATTTTAATTCCACATCCCATTCCCATTCTGACATGTCTATCCACGGCCTCCTCTACTGTAAAGATGAAGCCACACTCAGGTTGGAGGAACAACACCTTATATTCCGTATGGGTAGCCTCCAACCTGATGGCATGAACATTGACTTCTCCAACTTCCGCTAGGCCCCACCTCCCCCTCGTACCCCATCTGTTACTCTTTTTTATGCACACATTCTTTCTCTCACTCTCCTTTTTCTCCCTCTGTCCCTCTGAATATACCTCTTGCCCATCCTCTGGGTCACCCCCCCCCCCCCGGTCTTTCTTCCCGGACCTCCTGTCCCATGATCCTCTCGTATCCCTTTTTGCCTATCACCTGTCCAGCTCTTGGCTCTATCCCTCCCCCTCCTGTCTTCTCCTATCATTTTGCATCTCCCCCTCCCCCTCCAGCTTTCAAATCCCTTACTCACTCTTCCTTCAGTTAGTCCTGACGAAGGGTCTCGGCCTGAAACGTCGACTGCGCCTCTTCCTATAGATGCTGCTTGGCCTGCTGCGTTCACCAGTAACTTTGATGTGTGTTGCTTGAATTTCCAGCATCTGCAGAATTCCTGTTATCTTCTCGATTAGTTTTTGTTTTTTGAGAGTTGTCCCAGATAAGCAGCTGCCCCAATTAACCGAAAAACCAATTAACTGGAATGTATATGAGTAAATGATTTTTTATCCATATTAAGGGTAACTTAAATGAGAGGTCTTAGGTTCAAAGTGAGAGGTAGAAGGTTTTGAGGGGGATTTTCTTTTCCCTAGAGGGTGGTCGGAATGAATGGGGGTGTAACATAGGCAGAGATATGGAGATCATCGTATTTAAGAAACAGCTGGACATGGATGGCAGGGGTAAGTGAGATCAGATTAGATTGGCACAACTAACAGCATTGACTTGGTGGGCCAAATGGTCTGTTTCTATGCTCTACAGCTCCATGACTCAAACCCCTGTGTGATGTTCCCCAACCCGTCTCTGTCACCCCATCCGGCCCCACAACCCTCCCCTCCTATCAGAGAACAACAAATCCTCAGAATCCCTCCTGGACTGGGATGCTGACCACATTCGAGGCAGGGAGTATTAGAAAACTGAAGGATGTGGGGTTAGTGCAGGTAAGGAGAGCTGAGGTAAAAGATCAGCCATGTTGTTACTGAAGGGAAGTGTTAAATGACCTGCTGCCGATGTGTTCAGGATTGTCTATGCTGTTGTGTGTTTGTGGCTCTGTTGTTGTCAACATTCATGGTCCAGGTGCAGATCAATAGGCATGGGTAGAATAACAGTTCAACACAGAACAGGTCGGCTGAATGGCTTGTTTCTGAGTTGTGGTGATCTATTACACTATTGTGTTTTTTACGCTGCTCGTTGTATGTTGTTGACATTCACAGTGGAACAAAGAAACACAATACAATGAAAAACTAGTTGGTTGGTTGGTATCTGTCTGTCTCAAAGCCTGGGCAGAAGATATGGAGATCCCGAGATGCCCGGTTGTCAAGATCCCCTTCTCGGCCTCACTAGTGTAGTCCAAAGGAAAGCTTATGAAGCAATACGTTTGGCACCAGCTTGGTGCAGGAGCTGCCAGAAGGATGTTCATTGACATCCAGCTAACTTAGGGGCTCCACTCTGGATTTGCTATCTGGGTTTACTCCTGAAGCCTTTGTCTCTCCCAAGGCTGCCCACAAGGCAGTGAGGCTATTTATGCATAGCTGGGGATCTGGTTCACGAGCTCCAGTAGGCCTGCGTGCTACATGTCCAGGAGCCAGGCCTCCTCCACGTCCCCTGTAGTTCAGCCTAGGTCCGAAAGGAGTTCAGTTTCCGTATGTCGCCAGCGGGGAGGCACTACCTGAGGCTTGCTGTTGGAGAGGTTACGTACTGGGAGGGAGAGACTTGCACATTCAGCTCTCCTTTTCACAAGACTGCCTGCCAGCGGTGGAAGCTGAAAGTGAGAGTGACAAGCACTACTCACTACACTACCACACTAGACACATCACGACAAAGTCAATGAAAAACTACACACAAACAAAAGCAATCAGTTTGTCTTCCTTGGCACATTCATTGTTTGTCCGTCTTTGCTTGTGTGTAGTTCTTCATTGATTTTTGGATTTCTTTGTTCTACTGTGGATCTTGGGATTGTATATGGTGACATATATGTACCTTGATAATAAATTTACTTTGAACTTTGGTACTGCTGGAGTTTTATTGCTCATTGATAGTGTAGTTGTTTTTGCTACTGTTGTTAGTCCTGGTGTTCTGCTGTTCTGTTTCATTCTGTTGCTGTTGTCTGTGTTATTATTGCTGTTGCTGTCAATGTGTGGTTTGATTTTGGTGATGCCATTGGTGTTGTGGCCTGTCGTTATTAACTCTTTGTTTTGTCCTCACTACACCCGTTGTTACTTCTGTTGTTTCCTTGTCACCATTGTTGTTGTACTGATGATTTTATTGGTCATTTTTATTGCTCTAGTTGCATCTGTTGTTGCCTGTGTGTCTACATGTGATGTTGCTGTTGTTACGCCGGTACTGTTGTGATGTTGGTGTTCCTCTTTAAGTTGCCAAGTTCCTCTTATTGTTTCCATTGTAGATATTATTGTTGGTGATGACGTTTGACATTGGTGATGACGTTTGACATTGTTGCTGGCAATGTTGTTACTTTCGGCATTGTTACTGTTGATATTGGTGTTATTGTTGGTATTATTGCTGTAGTTTGTGTTGTTAGTATTGCTGGCAATGTTGCTGGCGATGTGTTGTTATTGTTGTTAGTGTTGGTGTTACTCCTGTTGGCCTTTTTGCTGTTGACATTGTCTTTGCTGTTCTTGGTGTTGTGGTTGTTGGTGCTGTCATTACTGCTGTTATTGGCATCGTTGCTTTTGGTGATCTTGGTATTGGCATTATTGATGTTGGTGGTGTAGCTGGCATTCACATCTTTGCTGTTATCACTGTCATTGGCATTGTTAACGTTGTTGGTGTTGGCATTGTTGTTATTGGCACTTACGTTGCTGTTGTTCTTGTTGGCATTGGAATTGCTGTTCTTATCGTTGGTGTTGACATTGCTGTTCTTATTGGCATTTGCAACTGTGTTGCTGTTGAACACCATTGCTGTTCTTGGCAATGCTTTTGGCATTGTTGTTATTGTTGGTGCCGTTGCCATTGTTTGTGCTGTTGGTGTTGTTATTGTTTTCATTGGCGTTGCTGCTGTTGCTGGCATTGTTTTTGCTGTTGTTGGCATTATTGTTGCTTTCGTTGGCAATGCTTTTGGCATTGTTGTTTTTGGTATTGTTGATGTTTGTGTTGCTGTTGGTGTTGTAGTTGTAGTTGTTAGCATTGTCATTGCTAGTGTCGGTGTTGTTTTGTTGGCTTTGTCGCTGCTGTTGTTTGCATTGTTTTTCCTGTTATTTTGCTGTTGTTGGCAATGCATTGTTGCTGTCATTGGCATTGTAGTTATTGCCATTGCTGCTATTGGCATTGTGGCTGTTGGATTTGTTACTGTTGATGCTTTGTGACTGTTATTGGTATTGTCATGGGTGTAACTATTGGCATTGTTGTTCTTGTTGGTGTTGTTACCAATGTTGGTATTGTTGCAGTTGGCAAATTGTTGGCATGGTTGTTTCTGTTGTTGGTGAAGCTGTTTTTGTCATTGATGTTGCCAATGGTGTTATTGCAGTTGGTTTTGTTGCCATTGTTGGTGCTGTTTGTATTATCGGTATTATTGTCATTGACGTTGCTGCCATTGTTGGTGTTGTAGTGATTGTTGTTGGTGTTGTTACTGATGTTGGCGTAGTTTCTGTTGGTGAACTTGCTGTATCATTGCTGTATTTGTCATTACTATTGTTTTTGCTGTTGGCATTGTTGCAGTTGGTGCTTTTGTTGTTGGTGTTGTATAGCTATACTGTGACTGTCCCCCTCTCTCCCACACTCCAGGTATATCCAGAACTCGCAGCCCTACCTGAACAACATGACAGCAGTGGGTTGCACCTTGGCTCTGGCTGCCGTGTTCCCCCTTGGTCTGGATGGCTACCACATCCGCAAGTGGCATTTCCCCCTCGTCTGCCAGGTGAGTCGCTGGGGGTGGCGGGGGGACGGGAGGTCTACGAGGAAGGAAGGAATGGGCATGAAGTGAACCTCACCCACTCCTCCACCTCTACACACACTCTCACAAGGCCAATCAGCCAGTCAATTTACTGACAACTGAATGAGGTTCCTTTCAGTCCCATTCCCAGTAACCCACCACCCACAGACTGGGGGATGTGAAAGAAAATCAGAACACCCGGGGGAAGCTCAAGTGGTCTCAGGGTGAACACTCAGGGATGGAGGCAGGGATCGAACCCAGGTCCCTAGGAGCCACGAGACGTCATTTGTACCCTCTGTGCCACTGGCCTGGCAAAGGTAAACCTGGCTCATTGTGCTTCTCTCTGCAGGCTCGCCTTTGGCTCCTGGGTCTGGGCTTCAGCCTGGCCTATGGAAGCATGTTCACTAAGATCTGGTGGGTCCACACCGTGTTCACCAAGAAAGTGGAGAAGAAGGAGAAGCGGAAGGTAGGGAGAGGGTGTGGGAACTCGGGGACCCCCAGCCACTTAGGGTCTCGGACACACAACACCCACTCTTTACCCTTGGTTCAATCTCTTCTTCTTAACTGGTATTAGAATAGGTTTAACATTGTCGCAAGTACTGAGATACAGTGAAAAACTTGTCTTGCATACGGTTCATGCGGATCATATCATTGAGCATTGAGTAAGGATAAGGTATTGGAAGTAGGCATGATCGGGTGTTTAAGAGGCTGATAGGCACATGAACAAGCCTAATGGAGCACGTACAGGCAAAAGAGATTAGTTTCATTTGGCCACATGGTGGGCACAGACATTGTTTGCCGAAGGGATAAGACCATAAAAGACTTAGGAGAAGAATTAGGCCATTCGGTCCATCAAATCTGCTCCAATATTCCATCATAGTTGATTTAACGTACCTTGCAACTCCACTCCCCTGCCCTCTCCCTGTAACTTTTGGTACCCTCACTAAATCAAGAACTTATCATCCTCCATTTTAAATATACCCAATGACTGGGCCTCCATCGCGGTCTGTGGCAATGAATTCCACACATCCACCAGCCTTTGACTAAAGATAACCCCTAACCCTCCTCCAGCCTGCCCCTTCCCGTCACCCTCTTTCCCTCGCTTCTCTCATCTCACCTCCTCCTATCTGCACCATTGTCCCTTTGAGGAGAGGTTCCCAACCTGGGGTTGGTAACCCATTAATACAGGCTCCATGGCATGAAAAGGGGTTGGGAACTCATCTTTTAAGGGATCTTGATACATGACTGATCAGAGAGAGTTTGGGGCCAGAATAGGAAGTCTAGCAATTGTCTGTGCTGTGAAAGGACTTGCAATCTGGCAGTGAATCACAGTTAAAAGCCACATTATATTATTAACAAGTGTCCACTCTAGCTATAAACACAAGAGATCCTGCAGATGCTGGAAATCCGGAGCAACACACTAAAAATGCTGGAGGAGCTCAGCAGGTCAGGTGGCATCCATGGAAATGAATAAACTGTTGATATTTCGGGCCGAAGCCCTTCATCATGAGTCCTGACAAAGGATCTCAGCCAAAATGTCAACTGCCTATTCCCTCCGTTGATGCTGCCTGACCTGCTGAGTTCGTCCAGCATCTTTTGTGCATTGCTCCACTTCAGCTGCTATGAGGGCGGGAGTTACATAGCACCACCATACAGTGGCTGAAAGCGGCACTGCAGTCGCTGTTTACACAGCGATGAAAAAGTAATCAAATACAGTAAAGTCCTGGTGATCCCAAACCAGCTCCAGGTTAGCCAGTTTCCCAGGATTGGTGGGCTTGAGTTATAAGGAGAGATTGGATAGGCTTGGACTGTTTTACCTGGAGGCTGGCAGGTGACCTTTTAAAGGTATACCTGTACAAGATTGTGAGATTCCAATTTAGACTTAGGTATACTTACCACATGTACGTCTAAACATGAGATTCTTCGTTTGCATTAACAACCAATACACCTAGAGGGATGTGCTAGGGGTATCCCACAAGTGGGGCACAGATAAGGTGGTTAATCACAGGTATAAGGTCCAAAACTATAGGGTATAGGTATAAGGTGAGAGAGAAAAGATGTCAAGGGGAGCTGAGGGACAACTGTTTGACAAGGGTTGGTGGATACGTGGAACCAGCTGCCAGAGTAGGTAAAGTTACAACATTTAAAAGGCATGGGTAGGTATGTGGATAGGAAATGTTTAGAGGTATATGGACAAGCATGGATGGGCACTTTGCTTGGCATGGACTAGATGGGCGAAGGGACTATTTGCTCTATCATTCTACTTAATGTTGATCTTATCAGTCCCTCAACACAAGTTCATTTCACCTTTTTTTTCCATGTTGCTCAAATGTTTTTAACCAACTCAACGAACATACACAAATAACACGCGGGATAGCCAAAGGAGAATCGGTTGATGTGGTGTACTTGGATTTTCAGGAAGCCTTTGACAAGGTCCCATATATGAGGCTGCCTAACAACCTACAAGCCCATGGTATTACAGGAAAGATTCTAGCCTGGATAAAGCAGTGGCTGATTGGCAGGAGGAAAGAGTGGGAATAAATGGAGCCTTTTCTGGTTGGCTGTAGATAAGACACCTGGACCAGATGGTGTACACCCCAGGGTTCTGAAAGAGGTGGCTGAAGAAATTGTGCAGGCATTAGTAATGATCTTTCAAGAATCACTAGATTTTGGAATGGTTCTGGAAGACTGGAAAATTGCAAACATTCCTCTCTTCAAGAAGGGAGAGAAGCAGAAGAAAGGAAATTATAGGCCAGTTAGTCTGACCTCAGTGGTTGGGAAGATGTTGGAGTCGATTGTTAGTGATGTGGTTTTTGAGTGCTTGAAGGCACGTGATAAACTAACACAAAATAACAAGCAGGATAGACAAAGGACAATCAGTTGATGTTGTGTACTTGGATTTTCAGAAGGCCTTTGACAAGGTCCCATACATGAGGCTGCTTAACAAGCTACGAGCCCATGGTATTACAGGAAAGATAAAGCAGTGGCTGATTGGCAGCAGGCCAAGAGTGGGAATAAAGGGAGCCTTTTCTGGTTGGCTGCCAGTGACTAGTGGTGTTCGACAGGAGTGTGTGTTGGGACCAATTCTTTCTACATTATATTTCAATGATTTGGATGATGGAATTGATGGCTTTGTTGCAAAGTTTTCAGATGATATGAAGTTAGCTGGAGGGGCAGGTACTTTTGAGAAAGTAAAGAGGCTACAGAAAGACTTGGAACAGATTAGTAGAATGGGTAAAGAAATGGTAGACGGAATACAGTGTCAGGAAATGTATAGTCATGCACTTCAGTAGAAGAAATGAAAGGATTGACTATTCTCTAACTGGAGAGAAAATACAAAAACCTGAAGTGCAAAGGGATTTGGGAGTCCTTGTGCAGGATTCCCTAAAGGTTAATTTGCAAGTTGAGTCTGTGGCGAGGATGGCAAATGTAATGTCAGCATTCATTTCAAGAGGACTAGAATGTAAAAGCAAGGATGTAATGTTGAAACTTTATAAAGTACTGACGAGGCCTTGCTTGAAGTAATGTGAGCAGGTTTGGGCCCCTTATTTCAGAAAGGATGTACTGAAACTGGAAATGGTTCAAAGGAGGTTCAGGATTGAATAGTTTGTCATATGAAGAGTGTTTGATGGCTCTGGGCCTGTATTCACTAGAATTCAGAAGAACGAGGGGTGAGCTCAATGAAGTTTATTGAATGGCGAAAGGCCTTGATAGAGTGGTTGTGGAGAGGATGTTTCCTATGCTGGGAGAGTCTAAGACCAGGGGACACAGCCTCAGAATAGAGGGGTGCATTTGTGGAGTTTTTTGCCAGACAGCTGTGGAGGCCAAGTCTTTATGTATATTTAAGGCAGAGGTTAATAGATTCTTGATTTGTCAGGGCATGAAGGTATATGGGCAGGAGATTGAGGCCGAGAGGAAAATTGTATCAGCCATGATGAAGTGCCAGAGCTGGCTTGATGGCCAAGTGCCTAATTCTGCTCTTGTATCTTATGGTGTTATAGTCTTAAATATCAGCCTCTCCCGTATCATCTCTGTCTATACCTCCTCCTGCCTCAAGAAAGCAGCCAATGTAACCCCTCCCACCCTGGGTATTCTCTCTTCTCGCTCTTGGGCAGAAGATACAGAAGTCTGAAACACATATCACTAAACTCGAAACTGAAGGACAGCTTCTATCGCGCTGTATTCAGATGAAACTCTTCAAAGTTCAAAAGATGAACTCTTGATCTCCCATTCTACTTTGTCTTGGTCCTTTCACCTTATTGTCTCCCTGCACTGCACTTTCTCTGTAAATGTAACATTATATTCTGCAGTCTAGTTTGGTACTACCTCAATGTATTTATGGTTGATCTGAATGAATGGCACACAGACATTTTTTTTTAACTGTATTGTGTTACATGTGACCATAATAAACCAGTCAAAAACACTCCAGACCATCTCCGAACACAAACACGCAAGTATTCCTGTTGCCTGGTGTTCCTCAAGTTTCTCCCAGCCTTGGTCACACACTTGTCCCACATTCCAGATGCCTGATCATACTTCGACTAAAGAGTGTCCCATGTTGGGAAGCCAGGGGTTCCAGAACAATCGGGTACCAGAGTAACTGGCCCCATGTTGCTGGCCACAGAGCCAGCAAACCTGGGAGTCGTCACACCCTGGTTGCTAAGAAGGTGACTGATCTTCCACCTTGTCCTCTGTAACTTCAAGGTCATTTCGAGGGGCATGTTCTTGGAATGAGAGGGACAGGCAGGGTGGGTGTAAGGAGACTGGGGAGGGTGCTAGGGGAAGGGGCTCAGGGTGAGAGGTCAGCCATTTGGGACAGGTGAAGAGAAACACAAGAGGAGGCCATTCTGCTCATAGTAGCCATGTTGGTTCCTGGGTGGGGGTCAATACCACAAGGGCCATTCTCCCTCTCTCTATTTCCCTGGGTCCTCCAACTTACTCTCTGTCTCACTTTCTTTTTATCTTTCTGCCTCTCTTTCTCTCTCTCTCCCTGTCCCCTTCTCTCTGACCATCTCACTGTCTCGCAGTTTCTGTCCCTGTCTCTCTCTCTCTCTCCCCTCTCTGACCATCTCGCTGTTTCTGTCTCTCTCTCTCTCACTCTGTTTCTCTCTCTCTCCTCTATTTCTCTCCCTCCCTCCCTCTCCCCCTCCCTTATACCCTTCTCCTCTCCCACTTCTCCTCTCCCCCTCCCAGGGAGGGAGAATGTGTAAATGCAAGATTTGACCCAAACTTTGGCTATTCCTTCACCCCCCAGATTCTGCTCAAGTTTCTCTAGCAGGTTGTTTGTTGCTGGATAGTGAGAGACAGCCTCGTACATTAAGAATAGGTACGTTTATGGAATAAAAGCATGTGAATGGTTTTATTTGGTTTCCCAGTTGAGGGTAGACAGTGCTGGAGACGAGAACTTCTCCCCAAGCTCCCGAATGAGGTGAGTGAGTGAGTGAGTATATATGTGTGTGTGTGTGTGTGTGTGTGTGTGTGTGTGTGTGTGTGTGTGTGTATACGCGCGCGCACGGTGGATGGACAGTGTGCAGATTTAATTGGTTGCCTCACTCAGTGGGAAACACCATTAGAGGGGCAAAAAGAGGACAACTTTGGTCCATGGTACTCGGGGGTGGGAGGGGGAGAGAGGACAATGTGTGACTTATTGCCCCAACAGCGGGGTAGAGGACACAATGCTGCACATCCAACTCTGTGGGTGTGACTAACTTTCTTTCACCCTGAGTGTTTACACTAACTGCGCTCTGCTCTCCCGCAGCACCTGGAGCCCTGGAAGCTGTACGCCACGGTCAGCGTGCTGCTGGCCATCGACGTCATCACCCTGGCCATCTGGCAGCTGGTCGACCCGCTTCACCGCACCGTTGAGGTGAGGTCGGGGGGGGGGGTGCGATCCAATACAGAGTACCGGTGTCAGGGAGATGCTCAGAAGGAAAAGGGGAATGGACTTATGGTAGCAGTGTGTCCCCTGACACAGAGGTAGTGGGTCTGCGGAAGGAGTGCACCGCTGGGAGAAGAGCAACAGATAGTGGTGCGCCTATAGAAAGTAGAGATACGTACAGAAAAACTGTTTAAAAGTATGTGAAGAAGGAACATAGAACAGTACAGCACAATCCAGGCCCTTCAGCCCACCATGTTGTGCTCATCTACTCCAGGATCAATCTAACCCTTTCCTCCTACAGAACCCTCCATTGTTCTGTCATCCATGTGCCTATCGAAGAGTCTATTAAATGTCCCTGCTTCCCCAGGCAGTGTATTTCACTGATCCACTACTCACCCCACCTCTGACATCCCCCTTATACTTCCCTCCAAAGTTCTAAGTACATTTATTATCGAAGTATGTACTGTGTGCTATACATAACCTTGAGTTTCGTCTCCTTACAGGCAGCCACAAAACAAAGAAATCCAATAGAACCCAGTAAAAAGAAGAGCCAATTTGCAGGGGGGAAAAAAACAAATTGTGCAAACAACAAAAGTAAGCAAATAACATTCAGAACTGAAGCTCATGAATACACAGCCACGAAGCCAGTCACAGACAATCCAGGAGCCTGTTAGTCGCTGGCCACAGCCTCAGTTCAGTGCAGAACGTGCCCCCAGGCCTGGGCCCCTCCAGCTCGATTCAGCCCAAACACGCCATGCCACAATCGTCCTGCAGCCTCAAGACTTCAGCTCACACTGCAGAGATGCCAAGTCATACAGGCTGTTCAAAAGCTCAGCTCTGAAAGGGAAGTTACATGCTATTGATTGCAGTTATCACTTTAGAGAAAAACTGTGATTAATAAAGCAGTTAGTAGTTTTGTTTGCTACCAGCAAGCCGTCGCTGTACTTCTCCAGCGCCAATTTAAACTTTAAAAGTATATCTTCTTATATTAGCCATTGCCACCCTGGGATAAAGGCACTTGCTGTTCACTCCACTCTTATCATCTTACAGATAGCTAGACACTTTATTGATCACAAAGGAAATTACAGTGTCACTGTAGCATTACAAGCACACAGATATACAAATATACTAATAATAGAAGAGAAGTAAGAAAGAATAAATAAATAAGTTACCTCAAACAGTCTGACAAGGGGGGAGGGGGTCATCACTTCCCCTTATATAGCTTGATTCATTATAGAGCCTAATGGCTGAGAGTAGAAATGACCTCGTAATAGCGCTGTCTATTACTATACATGCTCCTCTGTTCAGCCAAGGTGGCATGCAGAGGATGAGAAACATTGTCCAGAATTGTCAGAACTTTCTGTAGGGCCTTTTGTTCTACCACAGCCTCCAGTGTGCCCAGTTTGATTTTAATAACTGCCAGCCTTTCTAATCAATTTATTGAGCCTGTTGTCATCACCCGTGTTGATATCAATGCCCCAGCACACCACTGCATAGAAGATTGTACTGGTGACAACAGGTTGAACATGTGAAGGAGAGGCCTGTATACTCCAAAGGACCTCAGTTTCTTCAGGAAGTAGAGACAACCCTGGCCCTTCTTGTACACAGCCTCTGTGTTGGTGTTCTATTTGTCTGTCATCCAGACGCACCTCCAGGTACTGGTAGGTCCTCACCACATCCTCACCATCAATAGAAACAGGGAGCAATGCAGGCTTAGTCTTCCTAAAGTCTATCATCATCTCCTTTGTCTTGCTGATGTTGAGCTGCAAATGATTCAGCTTGTACCATTTGACAATGTCCTCCACTAAGGGCTCTGTGTTCATCCTCCCGTCCTCCCTTCATATACCCAACTGTTGCAGAGTCTCTTTCAAGTCTCCTTTCATTCTCCAAAGACAAAAGCCCTAGCTCACTCAATCTTTCCTAAGAAGACATGTTCTCTAATCTAAGCAACATCCTGGTAAATATCCTCTATACCCTCTCCAAAACTTCTACATCCTTCCTATAATACATTTGTTCAATTCTGCTCACCCTGGCCGTCTGGTAGATAGTCAAACCACTTCATCACATCATCGAGCTGACTGGGTAGTCTGACCCACTTATGGAGAATTGAAAGGACGTGGAAACCTCAGAGAAGGTTAAGAGAAGGATGATGCTTGGATTAGATAGCATGTCTAATGAGGAAAGATTGAGCGAGCTCGGGCTTTTCACTTTAGAGCAGCGGAGGATGAGGCAACTTGATGGAGGTGATGAAAGGCTTAGATAGAGTGGACAGCCAGCGCCATTTTCCCAGAGTCACACCACTTAATACCAGAAGGTGAATGGCAGAATGTATAGGGGGATGTCAGAGGTAGGGGTTTTACACAGAGAGTGGTAAGTGTGTGGAATGCATTGCCAGAGGAGGTGGTAGAGGCTAATATATTAGGGAATTTAAGAGGCTCTTAGATGGGCACATGGATGAAAAGAAAGCGAAGGGCTTTGTGGGGGAAATTGTCTGGTGGTGCAGTGGCATCTGCACCAGACTTGGAAGCAAATGGTCCTGGGTTCAAATCTGTCCGGCTCATTGCACGCTTTCCATCCATGTTGGGTTAAGCATCAAGCTAGCAACTGGTCCTCGTAAAAAGCAGACAAAAATGCTAAAAAATAAATGGCAAGGTTGCTGCCGGTGCATCACAACACACAAAGTGGGAGGAAAGTGTTAGGTTGATCATGGAGGAGGTTAAAAGGTCAGCATAGGTTGCGGCCCAAAGGGCCGTTACTGTGCTGTAATGCTCTATGTCCTATGGACAGAGATAGGGATAGAAAATGTTTAGACTTAACTCATGAGTACTTTGGTCAGCATGGACAAGTTGGGCCAGGGGCTTTTCCCGCATTGACTCCACGGGAGATGGGAGTCCTTTAGGGTGATACTGAACTAACTGGCCACTGTCAGCCACCTCCTAAGTGCAGGTGAGTGGTAGGCACCATTGCAAACATAGGAAGAATAAAATGAGACTGATGGGATGTAGAGGTAATGGAAATGTGCGGTTGATAACGGCACAGTCTTGGTGGGCTAAGGGGGCCCTGAGTCTCCCTCTGACTACATGGATGAACAGGAGGGGTCTGACATCCCCTTTGCTGTGTTTGGGGGTTGATGGAAGGGCACCGTGCGGTGAATAAGCCAATCGCCAGGAAGGGGTTGATTCAGGGGGTCTAGGTGAGGCTTGGCAGCTGGGTCTGGATTTGAGCCCCTGACATCTCCTGCCTGCTTCTCCTGGCAGGAATTCACCAAAGAGGCTCCCGCCGGAGATCAGGACGTGCTGATCCTACCGCAGCTGGAGCACTGCAGTTCCAAGAAGATGAACACCTGGCTCGGTGAGTGGCCTAGTTACATGTGGAGGGGACGGGAAAAGGCAAAGGGGCTTCCACACCTTGACACTGACTCCTTGCCTCCTCATCTTGAATGCCGTGCACCCCACCTATCATAACTCCTTTCCCCTCTCTGCCCTGCAGGAATTGTTTATGGATACAAGGGTTTGCTGCTCCTCCTGGGGATCTTCCTGGCCTACGAGACGAAGAGCGTTTCCACGGAGAAGATCAATGACCACCGGGCCGTGGGCATGGCCATTTACAACGTGGCCGTAAGCATTAGGGTTAGGGTTAGGAGATCCCTTCCCAACCTCCAGCCATTCCTGGTTCTTGATCTCCAGAAATCCCTCACCCCCACAATCCTCTCCATCTTCCTATCCATTTATGTGGCCAAACCTCTAGACACCTGCTCTGGTGCTTCCCATTAGAAACCCTAGAGGTCCTTTAGATCCCTGTAGTTCACCATAAAATACCATAGAGATCACGAGAAGCTCTGTAGGTCCCTGTAGCTCACCTATAGATTCAATAGAACACACACGAAGTGCTAGCGTAACTCCGTGTGTGGGGCTATGGAAGGGAATAAACGTCAATGTTTCAGGCTGATCAGGATTGGAAAAGGGCACAAACCATTAGAACCCCTATGGATCCCCACAGAACCCTATATATCCATAAAAATCCCCATTGATCCCCACAGAAAGCATCAGAAGCATCTTAGATCCCCACAGATCTTCATGGAAGCCTTATAGATTCATTAGAAGTCCTGTAGATCCCTACAAAGGCCAATAGATCCAGCAGAAGCATATAAATCGCCATAGGTCCCCATGGAAACAGTGAAGATCCACAAGGGACATAGACAATCCCTACAGATCCCCGTAGAAACCCTGTAGATCCATTCAGATCCCACATATCCCTGCAAATCCCTGTGGAAACCTATAAATCCATTACAAGACCTGCTCCTTGCAGATCCCTATAGAATTCATATATCTATTAGAAACTCATAGATTGACAAATTTCCATAGAAACCCCATAGATTCATTAGAAGCCTGAAGATCCCCATAGAAATGGTTATGTCAGTGGTCACATAACCAGGTCCTGTGATACGTACTAGCTGCTCATTAACCACTGTACATCCACTACCTGCTCCCCATGGCTTCACATGACCCTGATCGAGGGGCTAATCAGGTGCTGCACCTTGCCCAAGGGTGACCTTCAGGCTAGCGGAGGGAAGGAGCATCTTACATCTCCTTTGGTAGAGACGTATCTCCACCCTGCCACCCAGAATAGATCCATTAAAACCTCATAAATACCCTCCATTAGAAACCTTGTAGATCCCCATAGAAACATCCATTAGAAATCTTGTAATTTCCTACAGAGAACCCATAAATAGATATAGATTGTCATAGATCCCCAAAATTTCTCAAAGAACCCTGTATTAGAGCGTCTGAGAGACCCACCATTCTGTTCCTTCAAAGCGGCTAGTTAATTTGCTGTGTAACTTGGTACTGTCTCCAGCCATCTTGTGACTTTGGTAGGGTCGGGAGTGAGGGCACTGAGCAGGGGGAAGGCTGGTGTGAGAAACAGGAGACACTCCGGATGACATGCAAATTCCCATCAGGCTGGAGTCTACCAGCATGAGTATCACAATCTTTGAAATCCAGTTGTAGAGTTGTACAGCACAGAAACTAGTCCTTCACCCATCATGTTCATCCCAACTCACCCATACTCACCCCATTTGCCTGCACAATCCAATTCCATTTGTGCCACAGCACTCCACTGGAATTTAACTCACTTTTGAGAATCTATTGTTCTATGTATAAACCACCTGAAGCCCTGAATTAGATCCCAGCCTGTAACTCACTCCCAGGATATATTATTCTATATATATAAACCCCCTGAACCATAGTCATAGTCATACTTTATTGATCCCGAGGGAAATTGGTTTTCGTTACAGTTGCACCATAGAGAATTAAATAGTAATAAAACCATAAATAATTAAATAGTAATATGTAAATTATGCCAGGAAGTAAGTCCAGGACCAGCCTATTGGTTCAGGGTGTTTGACCCTCCAAGGGAGGAGTTGTAAAGTTTGATGGCCACAGGCAGGGATGACTTCCTATGATGCTCAGTGTTGCATCTCGGTGGAATGAGTCTCTGGCTGAATGTACTCCTGTGCCCACCCAGTACATTATGTAGTGGATGGGAGACATTGTCCAAGATGGCATGCAACTTGGACAGCATCCTCTTTTCACACCACCGTCAGAGAGTCCAGTTCCATCCCCACAACATCACTGGCCTTACGACTGAGTTTGTTGATTCTGTTGGTGTCTGCTACCCTCAGCCTGCTGCCCCAGCACACAACAGCAAACATGACAGCACTGGCCACCACAGACTCGTAGAACATCCTCAGCATCGTCCGGCAGATGTTAAAGGACCTCAGTCTCCTCAGGAAATAGAGACGGCTCTGACCCTTCTTGTAGACAGCCTCAGTGTTCTTTGACCAGTCCAGTTTATTGTCAATTCATATCCCCAGGTATTTGTAATCCTCCACCATGTCCACCCTGACCCCCTGGATGGAAACAGGGGTCACCGGTACCTTAGCTCTCCTCAGGTCTACCACCAGCTCCTTAGTCTTTTTCACATTAAACTGCAGATAATTCTGCTCACACCAAGTGACAAAGTTTCCCACCGTAGCCTTGTACTCAGCCTCATCTCCCTTGCTGATGCATCCAACTATGGCAGAGTCATCGGAAAACTTCGGAAGATGACAAGACTCTGTGCGGTAGTTGAAGTCCAAAGTGTAAATGGTGAAGAGAAAGGGAGACAAGACAGTCCCCTGTGGAGCCCCAGTGCTGCTGGTCACTCTGTCAGACACACAGTGTTGCAAGCACACATACTGTGGTCTGCCAGTCAGGTAATCAAGAATCCATGACACCAGGAAAGCATCCACCTGCATCGCTGTCAGCTTCTCCCCCAGCAGAGCAGGACGGATGGTGTTGAACGCACTGGAGAAGTCAAAAAACATGACCCTCACCGTGCTCGCTGGCTTGTCCAGGTGGGCGTAGGCACGGTTCAGCAGGTAGACAATGGCATCCTCAACTCCTAGTCGGGGCTGGTAGGCGAACTGGAGGGGATCGAAGTGTGGCCTAACCATAGGCCGGAGCAGCTCCAGAACAAGTCTCTCCAGGGTCTTCATGATGTGGGAGGTCAATGCCACCGGTCTGTAGTCATTGAGGCCACTGGGGGCTTGATAGGGCAGATGTTGAAATGTTTCCACCGGTCATGAACAAAGGGACGTGGTTATATTAAAGAGAAGGGGACAGTCTTTTAACACCGAGATGTTCAGAAATGTCTTCATTCTGAGGGTGATGAAATTCTTGAATTCTCTGTCCCAAGGAAGCTGGAATTAGATATTAATAAGGTGGAGAGAGATACTTATTTGAAAGATTGAGGAATTGTTGGTTTTTGGGTAATGGCACAGAAGAGAAGAAGAGGCAAACATAGATCAGTCATAATTGCTTTGAAAGGTGGCCAAGTGGCCTTCACCTATCCTCATCTTCTTATCTTCTTGAGAGGTCCACAGATGCTATGTAAATGAAGGTATTTTATGACAAGGCTAATCTCTCTCTCCCCTGCTCCCCCATCCTCTTCCCTCTCCTCTCCCCCACCTCTCCCTGTTGCTCTCCTCCATTCTCCCTCCCTTATTCCTATTCTCCTCCTCTCATTCTCTTTTATTGTTTCTCTCTCTCTGCCCTTCTCCCTCTACCTCAACCCCTCCCCATCTCCACCTCCCTCTCTTTCCCATTTTCTCTCCACCTTTCATCCTCTCCCATTCTCTCTCCATCTTTCACTCTCACCCTTTTTTAACCCTTCCCTTTCCCTCTCGCTCTCATTTCCTCTCCCCTCTTCACCTCTCCTCCGTGTTCATCTCCTCCCCTTCCCCTCTCTACTCCCCTCTTTCATCCCTCTCCCTCTGCCCCTCTCCACTCCTCCTCCATCTGCCCCCTCGCCCAACCCCTGTCCAGGTGCTCTGTATGATCACGGCCCCGGTGACAATGATCGTCAGCAGCCAGCAGGATGCTGCCTTCGCCTTCGCCTCCCTCGCTGTCGTGTTCTCCGTCTACATCACCCTGGTGGTTCTCTTCGTCCCAAAGGTTTGTGACTCCCTTCTGCCCTCAGCCCTTCCCCAGAGGAACCCAGGCTGAGGGTAGGACAGGCAGTTCTGTCTGCTTGCACCCAGAGGTGTCACTGAGCCCCGGGCAGCCATCCGTGCTGGGAGTGCAGGGAGTGGGGAAGGAAGGTGACCTTTGCAGATGGCATCACGTTGTTGATTCACAGGAAGATTGGGACTATATATGAACACGCAGAATTACAAATTAACCAGAGTGAGGTGTTGCATCCTGCAGGAAGATTTGTACTTGTAAAGTAACCGACTAAAAGGGGGGAATGACGGATACACAGGTCATTAAAAATATGTAAATGAACTCATGAAATGCAAAGCACCGGGGCTCATTTGAACAGGAATAGAATTCAAGCCGATACTAAAAACTACGTTAATGTTATATTGGTAAATCGGTAAATTGATTTATTATTCTCATGCCTACGGAGGTTCACTGAAAGCCATTTATTCATACCGACCATTTCATTAAAGGTTTGCTTCATTTTTCACATGCACTTCGAAACATACAGTGAAAAGCATTGTTTGTGTCGACAACCAACAAGGTCTGAGAATGTGCTGTGGGCATCCCACAAGTGTCACCATACTTCCATAGCATGCCCACAACTCACCGACCCTAACCCCCGTGCCCACAACTCACCGACCCTAAACCCCGTCCCCACAACTCACCGACCCTAACCCCCGTCCCCACAACTCACCGACCCTAACCCCCGTCCCCACAACTCACCGACCCTAACCCCCGTCCCTACAACTCACCGACCCTAATCCCCGTGCCCACAACTCACCGACCCTAAACCCCGTCCCCACAACTCACCGACCCTAACCCCCGTGCCCACAACTCACCGACCCTAAACCCCGTCCCCACAACTCACCGATCCTAACCCCCGTCCCCACAACTCACCGACCCTAAACCCCGTCCCCACAACTCACCGATCCTAACCCCTGTCCCCACAACTCACCGACCCTAACCCCCGTCCCCACAACTCACCGACCCTAATCCCCGTGCCCACAACTCACCGACCCTAACCCCCGTGCCCACAAGTCACCGACCCTAACCTGCATGTCTTTGGGATGTGAGAGGACAGCAGAGCACCCAGGGGAAACCCATCCGGTCACAGAGAGTGTAAAATCTCCTTACAGACAGAGGCGCGAATCAAACCGTGCTCCCCTCCCTCCTCGTGTATCAGAATAGTGCATTGAGGGAGTGCAAGGACGAGCAATAACAGAATGTAGAATAAATAAAGTGTTACAGTTACAGAGACAGACAATACAGTGCAAGGTCATGATGAAACATTGTGAGGTCAAGAGTCCATACTATGATAGAAAACAGTGCACAGTTACATTAACATTCGTAAATAAGAAAAGAAAGATTTACAAAATATTTACCTGGGTTCAGGGGTTAGAACAACCTGGAAGGTCAGTGTTAATGTTAGTGACATTTCAGAAACTCTTAGCCATGTTAATGTATGGAGAATGCAGAGATGCAGATCACATGCAGGCAACGGGCGTTCATTCGTTGAAAGTGACTGCCCAGCTCGATAGGATGGAAAAGTACACATATGGCTTGCTTGCCTTTATTATTTAAGACTTTCAACCTAAAATTTAGGGTTAATTTGTAGATTTATAAAACATTGGTCAGACCGCATCTGGATATTTGCTACACAAATGCAAGATTGTCCCATCCCTGAGTCACGATGGGAGCTCAACACTGCACCTTCAACTTCATTGTAGGTGCGGAACCAGTGTAATTTCAATTTACTCATTCAAGGACAAGAAAAATAGTTGGGGAGATGAGAGGGAGTAGGCCACAGTGGCGGGGTGGGACTACTCTGGGAGCTGGCATAGACTCAACGGGGTGAATGGCCTCGCTCTCATAAAGCGTACAACATAGCAGCAGGTCCATCTTATTCATATCAATCACCATCTACACCAATCCCGATTGCCAGTACTTGGTCCGTTGCCTTCCCTGCTCTGGCAGTTCAGGTGTTCATTCAGATACCTCAAACATCATGAGAGTCTCCGCCTCCACCACCCCTTAGGCAATGAGTTCCAGATTCCAGCACCCTCTGAGTGAAAAACTCATTCATTAGATGCCCTCTAACCCTCTTACACCTTTACCCACTCTAATTTCTCCATAGAGTCATCGAAATAGGTCCTTCACCCAGTATGGTCCATGCCAATCTAAGCCTCTATACCAGAGGTTCCTATCCTGGAGGTGTACAAACCCCTCGGTTCATTGTAAGGGTTAGAAACCCCTACTCTAAACGTATCCTATCCATGTATTTATCCAAATGTCTTTTAAATATTGTTAATGCACCTGCCTCTACCACTTCGTCTGACAGCTCATTTCACCTATTGACCATCCTCCAGGTGGAAGAGTTAACCCTCAGGTTCCTCTCCCCTCAACCTATACCCTATTCTGGAAAGAGGACTGGGTGCATTGACCCCATGATTTTATACACCTCTCTAAGGTCACCCCTCTGTCTCCTACACTCCAGTGAAGATAGTCCCAGTCTGCTTAAGCTCTTTCCATAACTCAGTCTCCCAAAATCTAGCAACATTCTCGTCAATCTCCTCTACATTCTTTCCAGCTTCACAGCATCTTTCCTACAGCAGGGTGACTGAAACTGAACACAATATTCTAAATGCTACCTCTCCAGCATCTTGTATAATTCCAACATAACATCCCAATTGCTTTAGATACCACTTCTATAGAGAGCAGTTTTCTATTATCTCCCCTATCTATATCTCTCACAATTTTGTACCCCTCTACCAGATTCTTCTCCACCACGCCCCCCCCCCACCATTCCAGGGAATCTAAACTTACACCGTCCAGTCTCTACTCTCCATCCGAGCAATGTCCTGGTGATTCTACTTTGCAAACTCTTCAGAGGAATCACATTCTTCCTATTGTGGTGACCAGAACTGCACCCAGAATGCCAGCTGTAGCCTAGCCAAAGTCTAATAAAGTTGTACCACAAGGGAGTAAGCAAATATGAGACCTCCTCTCTACAGCCTCACTCCACTGACATTGAACAGTACAGCACAAGAACAGAACCTTCTGCCTGCACAAAGTCCAGGTCCCTCCATTCTCCGCACACCCATCTGTGCGCTTGTGTCTCCCTGCAGATGCGGAGGTTGATAACACGTGGGGAGTGGCAGTCCGAGCAGCAGGACACAATGAAGACGGGCTCGTCGACCAACAATAATGACGAGGAGAAGTCACGGCAGCTGGAGAAGGAGAACAGGGAGCTGGAAAAGATCATTGCTGAGGTAAGGGGCAGCGCACGGGGTGTCTGTCAGCGTAAGCACTGCAGATACGCAACTCCAGAGCAAAACTTTATAAGGTGATGGTCAGAGCATTGCCAGTAGTTTTGGACCCCTTATGTGCTGGCATTGGGAAGGGTCCAGAGGATGTTCACAAGAATGATCCCAGGAATGAAAGGACTAATGCATTTAACAGCTCTGAGTTGAGAAGAATGAGAGGTGAGAATGTTTCCATTAGTGTGAGAGTCCAGGATCAGAGGCACAGCCGCGGAATGGGATGTCCCTTTGGAACAGATGTGGTGAATCTGTGGAACTCATTGCCACAGAGGGATGTGGAGGCCAAGCCAATGGGTATATTTAAAGAGGAGGTTCCTATGTTCTGGATTAGTATGAGCATCAAAGGTTACAGGAAGAAGGCAGGAGAATGGGGTAGAGAGAGAAAATAAATCAGCCATGACCAAATGGCAGAGCGGCTTCGATGAGCCAAACAGCTTCATTCTGCTCTGCTTCATTGTTAAAAACCAACACTATCTCCCCTCCCCTCCACACTCCTCTCCACACCGGAGATCACTCCCCTCCACACCGGAGATCTCTCTCCTCTCCACACCAGAGATCTCTCCCCTCTCCTCTCCACACCGGAGATCTCTCCCCTCTCCCCTCCACACCGGAGATCTCTCTCCTCTCCACACCGGAGATCTCTCTCCTCTCCTCTCCTCTCCACACCGGAGATCTCTCTCCTCTCCACACCGGAGATCTCTCTCCTCTCCACACCTCCACTCCTCTCCACACCGGAGATCTCTCTCCTCTCCCCTCCACACCGGAGATCTCTCTCCTCTCCACACCGGAGATCTCTCTCCTCTCCACACCGGAGATCTCTCTCCTCTCCACACCGGAGATCTCTCTCCTCTCCCCTCCACACCGGAGATCTCTCTCCTCTCCCCTCCACACCGGAGATCTCTCTCCTCTCCCCTCCACACCGGAGATCTCTCTCCTCTCAACACAGGAGATCTCTCTCCTCTCCTCTCCACACCGGAGATCTCTCCCCTCTCCCCTCCACACCGGAGATCTCACCCCTCTCCCCTCCACACCGGAGATCTCTCCCCTCTCCCCTCCACACCGGAGATCTCTCCCCTCTCCCCTCCACACCGGAGATCTCTCTCCTCTCCTCTCCACACCGGAGATCTCTCCCCTCCCCTCTCCTCTCCACACCGGAGATCTCTCCCCTCTCCCCTCCACACCGGAGATCTCTCTCCCCTCCACACCGGAGATCTCTCCCCTCCCCTCTCCTCTCCACACCGGAGATCTCTCCCCTCTCCCCTCCACACCGGAGATCTCTCTCCTCTCCACACCGGAGATCTCTCTCCTCTCCACACCGGAGATCTCTCTCCTCTCCACACCGGAGATCTCTCTCCTCTCCACACCGGAGATCTCTCTCCTCTCCACACCGGAGATCTCTCTCCTCTCCACACCGGAGATCTCTCTCCTCTCCACACCGGAGATCTCTCTCCCCTCCACACCGGAGATCTCTCTCCTCTCCACACCGGAGATCTCTCCTCTCCACACCGGAGATCTCTCTCCTCTCCACACCGGAGATCTCTTCCCTCCACACCGGAGATCTCTCTCCCCTCCACACCGGAGATCCCTCTCCTCTCCACACCAGAGATCTCTCCCTTCCCCGCACCGGGGATCTCTCCCTTCCCCACACCGGGGATCTCTCCCCTCTCCTCTCCACACAGAAGATCTCTCTCCTCTCCACACCGGAGATCTCTCCCCTCTCCTCTCCACACCGGAGATCTCTCTCCTCTCCACACCGGAGATCTCTCCCCTCTCCTCTCCACACCGGAGATCTCTCCCCTCCCCTCTCCACACCGGAGTTCTCTCCCCTCTCCTCTCCACACCGGAGATCTCTCTCCTCTCCACACCGGAGATCTCTCCCATCTCCTCTCCTCTCCACACCGGAGATCTCTCCCCTCTCCTCTCCACACCGGAGATCTCTCTCCTCTCCACACCGGAGATCTCTCTCCTCTCCACACCGGAGATCTCTCTCCTCTCCACACCGGAGATCTCTCTCCTCTCCACACCGGAGATCTCTCTCCTCTCCCCTCCACACCGGAGATCTCTCCCCTCTTCTCTCCTCTCCACACCGGAGATCTCACTCCTCTCCTCTCCACACCGGAGATCTCTCTCCTCTCCCCTCCACACCGGAGATCTCTCCCCTCTCCTCTCCACACCGGAGATCTCTCCCCTCTCCTCTCCACACCGGAGATCTCTCCCCTCTCCTCTCCACACCGGAGATCTCTCCCCTCTCCCCTCCACACCGGAGATCTCTCCCCTCTCCTCTCCACACCGGAGATCTCTCCCCTCTCCTCTCCACACCGGAGATCTCTCTCCTCTCCACACCGGAGATCTCTCCCCTCCACACCGGAGATCTCTCTCCTCTCCACACCGGAGATCTCTCTCCTCTCCACACCGGAGATATCTCTCCTCTCCCCTCCACACCGGAGATCTCTCCCCTCTCCTCTCCTCTCCACACCGGAGATCTCTCTCCTCTCCACACCGGAGATCTCTCCCCTCTCCTCTCCACACCGGAGATCTCTCTCCTCTCCTCTCCACACCGGAGATCTCTCTCCCCTCCACACCGGAGATCTCTCCCCTCCCCTCTCCTCTCCACACCGGAGATCTCTCCCCTCTCCTCTCCACACCGGAGATCTCTCCCCTCTCCTCTCCACACCGGAGATCTCTCCCCTCCCCTCTCCTCTCCACACCGGAGATCTCTCCCCTCCACACCGGAGATCTCTCTCCTCTCCACACCGGAGATCTCTCTCCTCTCCACACCGGAGATCTCTCTCCTCTCCACACCGGAGATCTCTCTCCTCTCCACACCGGAGATCTCTCTCCTCTCCACACCGGAGATCTCTCTCCCCTCCACACCGGAGATCTCTCCCCTCTCCTCTCCACACCGGAGATCTCTCCTCTCCACACCGGAGATCTCTCCCCTCTCCACACCGGAGATCTCTCTCCTCTCCACACCGGAGATCTCTCTCTCCTCTCCACACCGGAGATCCCTCTCCTCTCCACACCAGAGATCTCTCCCTTCCCCGCACCGGGGATCTCTCCCTTCCCCACACCGGGGATCTCTCCCCTCTCCTCTCCACACAGAAGATCTCTCTCCTCTCCACACCGGAGATCTCTCCCCTCTCCTCTCCACACCGGAGATCTCTCTCCTCTCCACACCGGAGATCTCTCCCCTCTCCTCTCCACACCGGAGATCTCTCCCCTCCCCTCTCCACACCGGAGATCTCTCCCCTCTCCTCTCCACACCGGAGATCTCTCTCCTCTCCTCTCCACACCGGAGATCTCTCCCCTCTCCTCTCCTCTCCACACCGGAGATCTCTCCCCTCTCCTCTCCACACCGGAGATCTCTCCCCTCTCCCCTCCACACTGGCGATCTCTCCCCTCTCCTCTCCACACCGGAGATCTCTCCCTTCCGCACACCGGGGATCTCTCCCCTCTCCTCTCCACACCGGAGATCTCTCTCCTCTCCTCTCCACACCGGAGATCTCTCCCTTCCCCTCTCCACACCGGAGATCTCTCACCTCCCCTCTCCACACCGGAGATCTCTCCCCTCGCCTCTCCACACCAGAGATCTCTCTCCTCTTCCCTCCACACCGGAGATCTCTCCCCTCTCCTCTCCTCTCCACACCGGAGATCTCTCCCCTCCCCCCCCCACACCGGAGATCTCTCTCCTCTCCACACCGGAGATCCCTCCGCTCCCCTCTCCACACCAGAGATCTCTCCCCTCTCCTCTCCACACCGGAGATCTCTCTCCTCTCCACACCGGAGATCTCTCTCCTCTCCACACCGGAGATCTCTCTCCTCTCCACACCGGAGATCTCTCTCCTCTCCTCTCCACACCGGAGATCTCTCTCCTCTCCCCTCCACACCGGAGATCTCTCCCCTCTCCTCTCCACACCGGAGATCTCTCCCCTCTCCACACCGGAGATCTCTCTCCTCTCCCCTCCACACCGGAGATCTCTCTCCTCTCCCCTCCACACCGGAGATCTCTCTCCTCTCCACACCGGAGATCTCTCTCCTCTCCTCTCCACACCGGAGATCTCTCTCCTCTCCTCTCCACACCGGAGATCTCTCCCCTCTCCTCTCCACACCGGAGATCTCTCCCCTCTCCTCTCCACACCGGAGATCTCTCCCCTCTCCTCTCCACACCGGAGATCTCTCCCCTCTCCCCTCCACACCGGAGATCTCTCCCCTCTCCCCTCCACACCGGAGATCTCTCCCCTCTCCCCTCCACACCGGAGATCTCTCTCCTCTCCACACCGGAGATCTCTCTCCTCTCCTCTCCACACCGGAGATCTCTCTCCTCTCCACACCGGAGATCTCTCTCCTCTCCACACCGGAGATCTCTCTCCTCTCCACACCGGAGATCTCTCTCCTCTCCACACCGGAGATCTCTCCCCTCCACACCGGAGATCTCTCCCCTCCACACCGGAGATCTCTCTCCTCTCCACACCGGAGATCTCTCTCCTCTCCACACCGGAGATCTCTCTCCTCTCCCCTCCACACCGGAGATCTCTCTCCTCTCCACACCGGAGATCTCTCTCCTCTCCTCTCCACACCGGAGATCTCTCTCCTCTCCTCTCCACACCGGAGATCTCTCTCTCTCCTCTCCTCTCCACACCGGAGATCTCTCCCCTCTCCCCTCCACACCGGAGATCTCTCTCCTCTCCTCTCCACACCGGAGATCTCTCCCCTCTCCTCTCCACACCGGAGATCTCTCCCCTCTCCCCTCCACACCGGAGATCTCTCCCCTCTCCCCTCCACACCGGAGATCTCTCCCCTCTCCCCTCCACACCGGAGATCTCTCTCCTCTCCACACCGGAGATCTCTCCCCTCCACACCGGAGATCTCTCTCCTCTCCTCTCCACACCGGAGATCTCTCTCCTCTCCTCTCCACACCGGAGATCTCTCTCCTCTCCTCTCCACACCGGAGATCTCTCTCCTCTCCCCTCCACACCGGAGATCTCTCCCCTCTCCTCTCCACACCGGAGATCTCTCCCTTCCCCACACCGGGGATCTCTCCCCTCTCCTCTCCACACCGGAGATCTCTCCCTTCCCCACACCGGAGATCTCTCTCCTCTCCACACCGGAGATCTCTCCTCTCCACACCGGAGATCTCTCTCCTCTCCACACCGGAGATCTCTCTCCTCTCCACACCGGAGATCTCTCTCCTCTCCACACCGGAGATCTCTCCTCTCCACACCGGAGATCTCTCTCCTCTCCCCTCCACACCGGAGATCTCTCCCCTCTACTCTCCTCTCCACACCGGAGATCTCTCCCCTCTCCTCTCCACACCGGAGATCTCTCTCCTCTCCTCTCCACACCGGAGATCTCTCCCCTCTCCCCTCCACACCGGAGATCTCTCCCCTCTCCTCTCCACACCGGAGATCTCTCCCTTCCCCACACCGGGGATCTCTCCCCTATCCTCTCCACACCGGAGATCTCTCCCCTCTGCCCTCCACACCGGAGATCTCTCCCCTCTCCTCTCCACACCGGAGATCTCTCCCTTCCCCACACCGGGGATCTCTCCCCTCTCCTCTCCACACCGGAGATCTCTCTCCTCTCCTCTCCACACCGGAGATCTCTCTCCTCTCCACACCGGAGATCTCTCTCCTCTCCACACCGGAGATCTCTCTCCTCTCCACACCGGAGATCTCTCCCCTCCGCACCGGAGATCTCTCTCCTCTCCACACCGGAGATCTCTCTCCTCTCCACACCGGAGATCTCTCTCCTCTCCACACCGGAGATCTCTCCTCTCCACACCGGAGATCTCTCTCCTCTCCACACCGGAGATCTCTCTCCTCTCCTCTCCACACCGGAGATCTCTCTCCTCTCCTCTCCACACCGGAGATCTCTCTCCTCTCCACACCGGAGATCTCTCTCCTCTCCTCTCCACACCGGAGATCTCTCTCCTCTCCTCTCCACACCGGAGATCTCTCCCCTCCCCTCTCCTCTCCACACCGGAGATCTCTCCCCTCTCCCCTCCACACCGGAGATCTCTCTCCCCTCCACACCGGAGATCTCTCCCCTCCCCTCTCCTCTCCACACCGGAGATCTCTCCCCTCTCCCCTCCACACCGGAGATCTCTCTCCTCTCCACACCGGAGATCTCTCTCCTCTCCACACCGGAGATCTCTCTCCTCTCCACACCGGAGATCTCTCTCCTCTCCACACCGGAGATCTCTCTCCTCTCCACACCGGAGATCTCTCTCTCTCCTCTCCACACCGGAGATCTCTCTCCTCTCCACACCGGAGATCTCTCTCCTCTCCTCTCCACACCGGAGATCTCTCTCCTCTCCACACCGGAGATCTCTCTCCTCTCCACACCGGAGATCTCTCTCCTCTCCACACCGGAGATCTCTCTCCTCTCCACACCGGAGATCTCTCTCCTCTCCTCTCCACACCGGAGATCTCTCTCCTCTCCACACCGGAGATCTCTCTCCACACCGGAGATCTCTCTCCCCTCCACACCGGAGATCCCTCTCCTCTCCACACCAGAGATCTCTCCCTTCCCCGCACCGGGGATCTCTCCCTTCCCCACACCGGGGATCTCTCCCCTCTCCTCTCCACACAGAAGATCTCTCTCCTCTCCACACCGGAGATCTCTCCCCTCTCCTCTCCACACCGGAGATCTCTCTCCTCTCCACACCGGAGATCTCTCCCCTCTCCTCTCCACACCGGAGATCTCTCCCCTCCCCTCTCCACACCGGAGATCTCTCTCCCCTCTCCTCTCCACACCGGAGATCTCTCTCCTCTCCTCTCCACACCGGAGATCTCTCCCCTCTCCCCTCCACACCGGAGATCTCTCTCCTCTCCACACCGGAGATCTCTCTCCTCTCCACACCGGAGATCTCTCTCCTCTCCACACCGGAGATCTCTCTCCTCTCCACACCGGAGATCTCTCTCCTCTCCACACCGGAGATCTCTCTCCTCTCCACACCGGAGATCTCTCTCCTCTCCACACCGGAGATCTCTCACCTCTCCTCTCCACACCGGAGATCTCTCTCCTCTCCACACCGGAGATCTCTCTCCTCTCCACACCGGAGATCTCTCTCCTCTCCACACCGGAGATCTCTCTCCTCTCCACACCGGAGATCTCTCTCCTCTCCACACCGGAGATCTCTTCCCTCCACACCGGAGATCTCTCTCCCCTCCACACCGGAGATCCCTCTCCTCTCCACACCAGAGATCTCTCCCTTCCCCGCACCGGGGATCTCTCCCTTCCCCACACCGGGGATCTCTCCCCTCTCCTCTCCACACAGAAGATCTCTCTCCTCTCCACACCGGAGATCTCTCCCCTCTCCTCTCCACACCGGAGATCTCTCTCCTCTCCACACCGGAGATCTCTCCCCTCTCCTCTCCACACCGGAGATCTCTCCCCTCTCCTCTCCACACCGGAGATCTCTCCCCTCTCCTCTCCACACCGGAGATCTCTCTCCTCTCCTCTCCACACCGGAGATCTCTCCCCTCTCCTCTCCTCTCCACACCGGAGATCTCTCCCCTCTCCTCTCCACACCGGAGATCTCTCCCCTCTCCCCTCCACACCGGAGATCTCTCCCCTCTCCTCTCCACACCGGAGATCTCTCCCCTCTCCTCTCCACACCGGAGATCTCTCCCCTCTCCTCTCCACACCGGAGATCTCTCTCCTCTCCTCTCCACACCGGAGATCTCTCCCCTCTCCTCTCCACACCGGAGATCTCTCCCCTCCCCTCTCCACACCGGAGATCTCTCCCCTCTCCTCTCCACACCGGAGATCTCTCCCCTCTCCTCTCCACACCGGAGATCTCTCTCCTCTCCCCTCCACACCGGAGATCTCTCCCCTCTCCTCTCCTCTCCACACCGGAGATCTCTCCCCTCCCCCCCCCACACCGGAGATCTCTCTCCTCTCCACACCGGAGATCCCTCCGCTCCCCTCTCCACACCAGAGATCTCTCCCCTCCCCACTCCACACCGGAGATCTCTCCCCACTATCTCCCCACCCCTCTCCTCTCCACACCGGAGATCTCTCTCCTCTCCACACCGGAGATCTCTCTCCTCTCCTCTCCACACCGGAGATCTCTCTCCTCTCCTCTCCACACCGGAGATCTCTCCCCTCTCCTCTCCACACCGGAGATCTCTCCCCTCTCCACACCGGAGATCTCTCTCCTCTCCCCTCCACACCGGAGATCTCTCTCCTCTCCCCTCCACACCGGAGATCTCTCTCCTCTCCACACCGGAGATCTCTCTCCTCTCCTCTCCACACCGGAGATCTCTCTCCTCTCCTCTCCACACCGGAGATCTCTCCCCTCTCCCCTCCACACCGGAGATCTCTCCCCTCTCCCCTCCACACCGGAGATCTCTCCCCTCTCCCCTCCACACCGGAGATCTCTCCCCTCTCCCCTCCACACCGGAGATCTCTCCCCTCTCCTCTCCACACCGGAGATCTCTCTCCTCTCCACACCGGAGATCTCTCTCCTCTCCACACCGGAGATCTCTCCTCTCCACACCGGAGATCTCTCTCCTCTCCACACCGGAGATCTCTCCCCTCCACACCGGAGATCTCTCTCCTCTCCACACCGGAGATCTCTCCCCTCCACACCGGAGATCTCTCTCCTCTCCCCTCCACACCGGAGATCTCTCTCTCTCCTCTCCTCTCCACACCGGAGATCTCTCTCCTCTCCTCTCCACACCGGAGATCTCTCTCCTCTCCTCTCCACACCGGAGATCTCTCCCCTCTCCTCTCCATACCGCAGATCTCTCCCCTCTCCCCTCCACACCGGAGATCTCTCCCCTCTCCTCTCCACACCGGAGATCTCTCCCCTCTCCTCTCCACACCGGAGATCTCTCCCCTCTCCCCTCCACACCGGAGATCTCTCCCCTCTCCCCTCCACACCGGAGATCTCTCCCCTCTCCCCTCCACACCGGAGATCTCTCTCCTCTCCACACCGGAGATCTCTCCCCTCCACACCGGAGATCTCTCCCCTCTCCTCTCCACACCGGAGATCTCTCCCCTCTCCTCTCCACACCGGAGATCTCTCTCCTCTCCTCTCCACACCGGAGATCTCTCTCCTCTCCCCTCCACACCGGAGATCTCTCCCCTCTCCTCTCCACACCGGAGATCTCTCCCTTCCCCACACCGGGGATCTCTCCCCTCTCCTCTCCACACCGGAGATCTCTCCCTTCCCCACACCGGAGATCTCTCTCCTCTCCACACCGGAGATCTCTCCACACCGGAGATCTCTCCTCTCCACACCGGAGATCTCTCTCCTCTCCACACCGGAGATCTCTCTCCTCTCCACACCGGAGATCTCTCTCCTCTCCACACCGGAGATCTCTCTCCTCTCCACACCGGAGATATCTCTCCTCTCCCCTCCACACCGGAGATCTCTCCCCTCTACTCTCCTCTCCACACCGGAGATCTCTCCCCTCTCCTCTCCACACCGGAGATCTCTCTCCTCTCCTCTCCACACCGGAGATCTCTCCCCTCTCCCCTCCACACTGGAGATCTCTCCCCTCTCCTCTCCACACCGGAGATCTCTCCCTTCCCCACACCGGGGATCTCTCCCCTATCCTCTCCACACCGGAGATCTCTCCCCTCTGCCCTCCACACCGGAGATCTCTCCCCTCTCCTCTCCACACCGGAGATCTCTCCCTTCCCCACACCGGGATCTCTCCCCTCTCCTCTCCACACCGGAGATCTCTCTCCTCTCCTCTCCACACCGGAGATCTCTCCCCTCCACACCGGAGATCTCTCTCCTCTCCACACCGGAGATCTCTCTCCTCTCCACACCGGAGATCTCTCTCCTCTCCACACCGGAGATCTCTCTCCTCTCCACACCGGAGATCTCTCTCCTCTCCACACCGGAGATCTCTCTCCTCTCCTCTCCACACCGGAGATCTCTCTCCTCTCCTCTCCACACCGGAGATCTCTCCCCTCTCCCCTCCACACCGGAGATCTCTCCCCTCTCCCCTCCACACCGGAGATCTCTCTCCTCTCCCCTCCACACCGGAGATCTCTCTCCTCTCCACACCGGAGATCTCTCTCCTCTCCTCTCCACACCGGAGATCTCTCTCCTCTCCACACCGGAGATCTCTCCCCTCCACACCGGAGATCTCTCTCCTCTCCACACCGGAGATCTCTCCCCTCTCCTCTCCACACCGGAGATCTCTCTCTCCTCTCCACACCGGAGATCTCTCTCCTCTCCACACCGGAGATCTCTCTCCTCTCCTCTCCACACCGGAGATCTCTCTCCTCTCCTCTCCACACCGGAGATCTCTCTCCTCTCCACACCGGAGATCTCTCTCCTCTCCTCTCCACACCGGAGATCCTCTCCTCTCCACACCGGAGATCTCTCCCCTCCCCTCTCCTCTCCACACCGGAGATCTCTCCCCTCTCCCCTCCACACCGGAGATCTCTCTCCTCTCCTCTCCACACCGGAGATCTCTCCCCTCCCCTCTCCTCTCCACACCGGAGATCTCTCCCCTCTCCCCTCCACACCGGAGATCTCTCTCCTCTCCACACCGGAGATCTCTCTCCTCTCCACACCGGAGATCTCTCTCCTCTCCTCTCCACACCGGAGATCTCTCTCCTCTCCTCTCCACACCGGAGATCTCTCTCCTCTCCACACCGGAGATCTCTCTCCTCTCCACACCGGAGATCTCTCTCCTCTCCACACCGGAGATCTCTCTCCTCTCCACACCGGAGATCTCTCTCTCCTCTCCACACCGGAGATCTCTCTCCTCTCCACACCGGAGATCTCTCTCCTCTCCACACCGGAGATCTCTCCTCTCCACACCGGAGATCTCTCTCCTCTCCACACCGGAGATCTCTCTCCTCTCCACACCGGAGATCTCTCTCCTCTCCACACCGGAGATCCCTCTCCTCTCCACACCAGAGATCTCTCCCTTCCCCGCACCGGGGATCTCTCCCTTCCCCACACCGGGGATCTCTCCCCTCTCCTCTCCACACAGAAGATCTCTCTCCTCTCCACACCGGAGATCTCTCCCCTCTCCTCTCCACACCGGAGATCTCTCTCCTCTCCACACCGGAGATCTCTCCCCTCTCCTCTCCACACCGGAGATCTCTCCCCTCTCCTCTCCACACCGGAGATCTCTCCCCTCTCCTCTCCACACCGGAGATCTCTCTCCTCTCCTCTCCACACCGGAGATCTCTCCCCTCTCCTCTCCTCTCCACACCGGAGATCTCTCCCCTCTCCTCTCCACACCGGAGATCTCTCCCCTCTCCCCTCCACACCGGAGATCTCTCCCCTCTCCTCTCCACACCGGAGATCTCTCTCCTCTCCTCTCCACACCGGGGATCTCTCCCCTCTCCTCTCCACACCGGAGATCTCTCTCCTCTCCTCTCCACACCGGAGATCTCTCCCTTCCCCTCTCCACACCGGAGATCTCTCACCTCTCCTCTCCACACCGGAGATCTCTCCCCTCTCCTCTCCACACCGGAGATCTCTCTCCTCTCCTCTCCACACCGGAGATCTCTCCCCTCTCCTCTCCTCTCCACACCGGAGATCTCTCCCCTCTCCTCCCCCCACACCGGAGATCTCTCTCCTCTCCACACCGGAGATCTCTCCCCTCTCCTCTCCACACCGGAGATCTCTCCCCTCTCCTCTCCACACCGGAGATCTCTCCCCTCTCCTCTCCACACCGGAGATCTCTCTCCTCTCCACACCGGAGATCTCTCTCCTCTCCACACCGGAGATCTCTCTCCTCTCCTCTCCACACCGGAGATCTCTCTCCTCTCCCCTCCACACCGGAGATCTCTCCCCTCTCCTCTCCACACCGGAGATCTCTCCCCTCTCCACACCGGAGATCTCTCTCCTCTCCCCTCCACACCGGAGATCTCTCTCCTCTCCCCTCCACACCGGAGATCTCTCTCCTCTCCACACCGGAGATCTCTCTCCTCTCCTCTCCACACCGGAGATCTCTCTCCTCTCCTCTCCACACCGGAGATCTCTCCCCTCTCCCCTCCACACCGGAGATCTCTCCCCTCTCCCCTCCACACCGGAGATCTCTCCCCTCTCCCCTCCACACCGGAGATCTCTCCCCTCTCCCCTCCACACCGGAGATCTCTCCCCTCTCCCCTCCACACCGGAGATCTCTCTCCTCTCCACACCGGAGATCTCTCTCCTCTCCACACCGGAGATCTCTCCCCTCTCCACACCGGAGATCTCTCCCCTCCACACCGGAGATCTCTCTCCTCTCCACACCGGAGATCTCTCCCCTCTCCTCTCCACACCGGAGATCTCTCTCCTCTCCCCTCCACACCGGAGATCTCTCTCCTCTCCTCTCCACACCGGAGATCTCTCTCCTCTCCTCTCCACACCGGAGATCTCTCTCCTCTCCTCTCCACACCGGAGATCTCTCCCCTCTCCCCTCCACACCGGAGATCTCTCCCCTCTCCCCTCCACACCGGAGATCTCTCCCCTCTCCTCTCCACACCGGAGATCTCTCCCCTCTCCTCTCCACACCGGAGATCTCTCCCCTCTCCCCTCCACACCGGAGATCTCTCCCCTCTCCCCTCCACACCGGAGATCTCTCCCCTCTCCCCTCCACACCGGAGATCTCTCTCCTCTCCACACCGGAGATCTCTCTCCTCTCCACACCGGAGATCTCTCCTCTCCACACCGGAGATCTCTCTCCTCTCCACACCGGAGATCTCTCTCCTCTCCTCTCCACACCGGAGATCTCTCTCCTCTCCCCTCCACACCGGAGATCTCTCCCCTCTCCTCTCCACACCGGAGATCTCTCCCTTCCCCACACCGGGGATCTCTCCCCTCTCCTCTCCACACCGGAGATCTCTCTCCTCTCCTCTCCACACCGGAGATCTCTCTCCTCTCCTCTCCACACCGGAGATCTCTCTCCTCTCCACACCGGAGATCTCTCTCCTCTCCACACCGGAGATCTCTCTCCTCCACACCGGAGATCTCTCTCCTCTCCACACCGGAGATCTCTCCTCTCCACACCGGAGATCGCTCTCCTCTCCCCTCCACACCGGAGATCTCTCCCCTCTCCTCTCCTCTCCACACCGGAGATCTCTCCCCTCTCCTCTCCACACCGGAGATCTCTCTCCTCTCCTCTCCACACCGGAGATCTCTCTCCTCTCCTCTCCACACCGGAGATCTCTCCCCTCTCCTCTCCACACCGGAGATCTCTCCCTTCCCCACACCGGGGATCTCTCCCCTCTCCTCTCCACACCGGAGATCTCTCCCCTCTCCTCTCCACACCGGAGATCTCTCCCCTCTCCTCTCCACACCGGAGATCTCTCCCTTCCCCACACCGGGATCTCTCCCCTCTCCTCTCCACACCGGAGATCTCTCTCCTCTCCTCTCCACACCGGAGATCTCTCCCCTCCACACCGGAGATCTCTCTCCTCTCCACACCGGAGATCTCTCTCCTCTCCACACCGGAGATCTCTCTCCTCTCCACACCGGAGATCTCTCTCCTCTCCACACCGGAGATCTCTCCTCTCCACACCGGAGATCTCTCTCCTCTCCTCTCCACACCGGAGATCTCTCTCCTCTCCACACCGGAGATCTCTCCCCTCTCCCCTCCACACCGGAGATCTCTCCCCTCTCCCCTCCACACCGGAGGTCTCTCTCCTCTCCCCTCCACACCGGAGATCTCTCTCCTCTCCACACCGGAGATCTCTCTCCTCTCCACACCGGAGATCTCTCTCCTCTCCACACCGGAGATCTCTCCCCTCCACACCGGAGATCTCTCCCCTCTCTCTCCTCTCCACACCGGAGATCTCTCTCCTCTCCTCTCCACACCGGAGATCTCTCTCCTCTCCTCTCCACACCGGAGATCTCTCTCCTCTCCCCTCCACACCGGAGATCTCTCCCCTCTCCTCTCCACACCGGAGATCTCTCCCTTCCCCACACCGGGGATCTCTCCCCTCTCCTCTCCACACCGGAGATCTCTCTCCTCTCCACACCGGAGATCTCTCTCCTCTCCACACCGGAGATCTCTCCTCTCCACACCGGAGATCTCTCTCCTCTCCTCTCCACACCGGAGATCTCTCTCCTCTCCACACCGGAGATCTCTCTCCTCTCCACACCGGAGATCTCTCCTCTCCACACCGGAGATCTCTCTCCTCTCCCCTCCACACCGGAGATCTCTCCCCTCTCCTCTCCTCTCCACACCGGAGATCTCTCCCCTCTCCTCTCCACACCGGAGATCTCTCTCCTCTCCTCTCCACACCGGAGATCTCTCCCCTCTCCTCTCCACACCGGAGATCTCTCCCCTCTCCTCTCCACACCGGAGATCTCTCCCTTCCCCACACCGGGGATCTCTCCCCTATCCTCTCCACACCGGAGATCTCTCCCCTCTGCCCTCCACACCGGAGATCTCTCCCCTCTCCTCTCCACACCGGAGATCTCTCCCTTCCCCACACCGGGGATCTCTCCCCTCTCCTCTCCACACCGGAGATCTCTCTCCTCTCCACACCGGAGATCTCTCCCCTCCACACCGGAGATCTCTCTCCTCTCCACACCGGAGATCTCTCTCCTCTCCACACCGGAGATCTCTCCTCTCCACACCGGAGATCTCTCTCTCTCCTCTCCACACCGGAGATCTCTCTCCTCTCCACACCGGAGATCTCTCTCCTCTCCTCTCCACACCGGAGATCTCTCTCCTCTCCACACCGGAGATCTCTCCCCTCTCCCCTCCACACCGGAGATCTCTCCCCTCTCCCCTCCACACCGGAGGTCTCTCTCCTCTCCCCTCCACACCGGAGATCTCTCTCCTCCACACCGGAGATCTCTCTCCTCCACACCGGAGATCTCTCTCCTCTCCACACCGGAGATCTCTCCTCTCCACAACGGAGATCTCTCTCCTCTCCCCTCCACACCGGAGATCTCTCCCCTCTTCTCTCCTCTCCACACCGGAGATCTCTCTCCTCTCCTCTCCACACCGGAGATCTCTCTCCTCTCCCCTCCACACCGGAGATCTCTCCCCTCTCCTCTCCACACCGGAGATCTCTCCCCTCTCCTCTCCACACCGGAGATCTCTCCCTCTCCTCTCCACACCGGAGATCTCTCCCCTCTCCTCTCCACACCGGAGATCTCTCTCCCTCCCCACACCGGAGATCTCTCTCCTCTCCACACCGGAGATCTCTCCTCTCCACACCGGAGATCTCTCTCCTCTCCACACCGGAGATCTCTCTCCTCCACACCGGAGATCTCTCTCCTCTCCACACCGGAGATCTCTCCCCTCTCCTCTCCACACCGGAGATCTCTCCCCTCTCCCCTCCACACTGGCGATCTCTCCCCTCTCCTCTCCACACCGGAGATCTCTCCCTTCCGCACACCGGGGATCTCTCCCCTCTCCTCTCCACACCGGAGATCTCTCTCCTCTCCTCTCCACACCGGAGATCTCTCCCCTCTCCTCTCCACACCGGAGATCTCTCCCCTCTCCTCTCCACACCGGAGATCTCTCCCCTCTCCTCTCCACACCGGAGATCTCTCTCCTCTCCCCTCCACACCGGAGATCTCTCCCCTCTCCTCTCCTCTCCACACCGGAGATCTCTCCCCTCCACACCGGAGATCTCTCTCCTCTCCACACCGGAGATCCCTCCGCTCCCCTCTCCACACCAGAGATCTCTCCCCTCCCCACTCCACACCGGAGATCTCTCCCCACTATCTCCCCACCCCTCTCCTCTCCACACCGGAGATCTCTCTCCTCTCCACACCGGAGATCTCTCTCCTCTCCTCTCCACACCGGAGATCTATCTCCTCTCCCCTCCACACCGGAGATCTCTCCCCTCTCCTCTCCACACCGGAGATCTCTCCCCTCTCCACACCGGAGATCTCTCTCCTCTCCCCTCCACACCGGAGATCTCTCTCCTCTCCCCTCCACACCGGAGATCTCTCTCCTCTCCACACCGGAGATCTCTCTCCTCTCCTCTCCACACCGGAGATCTCTCTCCTCTCCTCTCCACACCGGAGATCTCTCCCCTCTCCTCTCCACACCGGAGATCTCTCCCCTCTCCTCTCCACACCGGAGATCTCACCCCTCTCCCCTCCACACCGGAGATCTCTCCCCTCTCCCCTCCACACCGGAGATCTCTCCCCTCTCCCCTCCACACCGGAGATCTCTCTCTCCACACCGGAGATCTCTCTCCTCTCCACACCGGAGATCTCTCTCCTCTCCACACCGGAGATCTCTCTCCTCTCCACACCGGAGATCTCTCCACACCGGACATCTCTCCCCTCCACACCGGAGATCTCTCTCCTCTCCACACCGGAGATCTCTCTCCTCTCCACACCGGAGATCTCTCTCCTCTCCCCTCCACACCGGAGATCTCTCTCCTCTCCACACCGGAGATCTCTCTCCTCTCCTCTCCACACCGGAGATCTCTCTCCTCTCCTCTCCACACCGGAGATCTCTCCCCTCTCCTCTCCACACCGGAGATCTCTCTCCTCTCCCCTCCACACCGGAGATCTCTCCTCTCCTCTCCACACCGGAGATCTCTCCCCTCTCCTCTCCACACCGGAGATCTCTCCCCTCTCCTCTCCACACCGGAGATCTCTCCCCTCTCCCCTCCACACCGGAGATCTCTCCCCTCTCCTCTCCACACCGGAGATCTCTCCTCTCCACACCGGAGATCTCTCCCCTCCACACCGGAGATCTCTCTCCTCTCCACACCGGAGATCTCTCTCCTCTCCTCTCCACACCGGAGATCTCTCTCCTCTCCCCTCCACACCGGAGATCTCTCCCCTCTCCTCTCCACACCAGAGATCTCTCCCTTCCCCACACCGGGGATCTCTCCCCTCTCCTCTCCACACCGGAGATCTCTCCCTTCCTCCACACCGGAGATCTCTCTCCTCTCCACACCGGAGATCTCTCTCTCTCCACACCGGAGATCTCTCTCCTCTCCACACCGGAGATCTCTCTCCTCCACACCGGAGATCTCTCTCCTCTCCACACCGGAGATCTCTCCTCTCCACACCGGAGATATCTCTCCTCTCCCCTCCACACCGGAGATCTCTCCCCTCTCCTCTCCTCTCCACACCGGAGATCTCTCCCCTCTCCTCTCCACACCGGAGATCTCTCTCCTCTCCTCTCCACACCGGAGATCTCTCCCCTCTCCCCTCCACACCGGAGATCTCTCCCCTCTCCTCTCCACACCGGAGATCTCTCCCTTCCCCACACCGGGGATCTCTCCCCTATCCTCTCCACACCGGAGATCTCTCCCCTCTCCCCTCCACACCGGAGATCTCTCCCCTCTCCTCTCCACACCGGAGATCTCTCCCTTCCCCACACCGGGGATCTCTCCCCTCTCCTCTCCACACCGGAGATCTCTCTCCTCTCCTCTCCACACCGGAGATCTCTCTCCTCTCCACACCGGAGATCTCTCTCCTCTCCACACCGGAGATCTCTCTCCTCTCCACACCGGAGATCTCTCTCCTCTCCACACCGGAGATCTCTCTCCTCTCCTCTCCACACCGGAGATCTCTCTCCTCTCCACACCGGAGATCTCTCCCCTCTCCCCTCCACACCGGAGATCTCTCCCCTCTCCCCTCCACACCGGAGATCTCTCTCCTCTCCCCTCCACACCGGAGATCTCTCTCTCTCTCTCCACTCCACACCGGAGATCTCTCTCCTCTCCACACCGGAGATCTCTCCCCTCTCCTCTCCACACCGGAGATCTCTCCTCTCCACACCGGAGATCTCTCTCCTCTCCCCTCCACACCGGAGATCTCTCCCCTCTTCTCTCCTCTCCACACCGGAGATCTCTCTCCTCTCCTCTCCACACCGGAGATCTCTCTCCTCTCCTCTCCACACCGGAGATCTCTCCCCTCTCCTCTCCACACCGGAGATCTCTCCCTTCCCCACACCGGAGATCTCTCCCCTCTCCTCTCCACACCGGAGATCTCTCTCCTCTCCTCTCCACACCGGAGATCTCTCTCCCTCTCCTCTCCACACCGGAGATCTCTCTCTCTCCTCTCCACACCGGAGATCTCTCTCCTCTCCACACCGGAGATCTCTCTCCTCCACACCGGAGATCTCTCTCCTCTCCACACCGGAGATCTCTCCTCTCCACAACGGAGATATCTCTCCTCTCCCCTCCACACCGGAGATCTCTCCCCTCTCCTCTCCTCTCCACACCGGAGATCTCTCTCCTCTCCACACCGGAGATCTCTCCCCTCCACACTGGAGATCTCTCCCCTCTCCTCTCCACACCGGAGATCTCTCCCTTCCCCACACCGGAGATCTCTCCCCTCTCCTCTCCACACCGGAGATCTCTCCCCTCTCCTCTCCACACCGGAGATCTCTCCCCTCTCCTCTCCACACCGGAGATCTCTCCCTTCCCCACACCGGGGATCTCTCCCCTCTCCTCTCCACACCGGAGATCTCTCTCCTCTCCTCTCCACACCGGAGATCTCTCTCCTCTCCACACCGGAGATCTCTCCCCTCCGCACCGGAGATCTCTCTCCTCTCCACACCGGAGATCTCTCTCCTCTCCACACCGGAGATCTCTCTCCTCTCCACACCGGAGATCTCTCTCCTCTCCACACCGGAGATCTCTCTCCTCTCCACACCGGAGATCTCTCTCCTCTCCACACCGGAGATCTCTCTCCTCTCCACACCGGAGATCTCTCTCCTCTCCTCTCCACACCGGAGATCTCTCTCCTCTCCTCTCCACACCGGAGATCTCTCCCCTCTCCCCTCCACACCGGAGATCTCTCCCCTCTCCCCTCCACACCGGAGGTCTCTCTCCTCTCCCCTCCACACCGGAGATCTCTCTCCTCTCCACACCGGAGATCTCTCTCCTCCCCTCTCCTCTCCACACCGGAGATCTCTCCCCTCTCCTCTCCTCTCCACACCGGAGATCTCTCCCCTCTCCTCTCCACACCGGAGATCTCTCCCCTCTCCTCTCCACACCGGAGATCTCTCCCTTCCCCACACCGGGGATCTCTCCCCTCTCCTCTCCACACCGGAGATCTCTCCCCTCTCCCCTCCACACCGGAGATCTCTCCCCTCTCCTCTCCACACCGGAGATCTCTCCCCTCTCCACACCGGAGATCTCTCCCCTCTCCTCTCCACACCGGAGATCTCTCTCCTCTCCTCTCCACACCGGAGATCTCTCTCCCCTCTCCTCTCCACACCGGAGATCTCTCTCCTCTCCACACCGGAGATCTCTCTCCTCTCCACACCGGAGATCTCTCCCCTCTCCTCTCCACACCGGAGATCTCTCTCCTCTCCTCTCCACACCGGAGATCTCTCTCCTCTCCACACCGGAGATCTCTCTCCTCTCCACACCGGAGATCTCTCCTCTCCACACCGGAGATCTCTCTCCTCTCCACACCGGAGATCTCTCTCCTCTCCACACCGGAGATCTCTCTCCTCTCCTCTCCACACCGGAGATCTCTCTCCTCTCCACACCGGAGATCTCTCCCCTCTCCTCTCCACACCGGAGATCTCTCCCCTCTCCTCTCCACACCGGAGATCTCTCTCCTCTCCACACCGGAGATCTCTCTCCTCTCCACACCGGAGATCTCTCTCCTCTCCACACCGGAGATCTCTCTCCTCTCCACACCGGAGATCTCTCTCCTCTCCACACCGGAGATCTCTCTCTCTCCTCTCCACACCGGAGATCTCTCTCCTCTCCACACCGGAGATCTCTCTCCTCTCCACACCGGAGATCTCTCCCCTCTCCTCTCCACACCGGAGATCTCTCTCCTCTCCTCTCCACACCGGAGATCTCTCCCCTCTCCTCTCCACACCGGAGATCTCTCCCTTCCCCACACCGGGGATCTCTCCCCTCTCCTCTCCACACCGGAGATCTCTCCCCTCTCCTCTCCACACCGGAGATCTCTCCCCTCTCCTCTCCACACCGGAGATCTCTCCCTTCCCCACACCGGAGATCTCTCCCCTCTCCTCTCCACACCGGAGATCTCTCTCCTCTCCTCTCCACACCGGAGATCTCTCTCCTCTCCACACCGGAGATCTCTCCCCTCTCCTCTCCACACCGGAGATCTCTCCCCTCTCCCCTCCACACCGGAGATCTCTCTCCTCTCCACACCGGAGATCTCTCCCCTCTCCTCTCCACACCGGAGATCTCTCCCCTCTCCTCTCCACACCGGAGATCTCTCCCCTCTCCTCTCCACACCGGAGATCTCTCCCCTCTCCTCTCCACACCGGAGATCTCTCCCCTCTCCTCTCCACACCGGAGATCTCTCTCCTCTCCACACCGGAGATCTCTCCCCTCTCCTCTCCACACCGGAGATCTCTCTCCTCTCCACACCGGAGATCTCTCTCCTCTCCTCTCCACACCGGAGATCTCTCTCCTCTCCACACCGGAGATCTCTCCCCTCTCCTCTCCACACCGGAGATCTCTCCCCTCTCCCCTCCACACCGGAGATCTCTCTCCTCTCCACACCGGAGATCTCTCTCCTCTCCACACCGGAGATCTCTCCTCTCCACACCGGAGATCTCTCTCCTCTCCCCTCCACACCGGAGATCTCTCTCCTCTCCACACCGGAGATCTCTCTCCTCTCCACACCGGAGATCTCTCCCCTCTCCCCTCCACACCGGAGATCTCTCTCCTCTCCTCTCCACACCGGAGATCTCTCCCCTCTCCTCTCCTCTCCACACCGGAGATCTCTCCCCTCTCCTCTCCTCTCCACACCGGAGATCTCTCCCCTCTCCTCTCCACACCGGAGATCTCTCTCCTCTCCTCTCCACACTGGAGATCTCTCCCCTCTCCCCTCCACACTGGAGATCTCTCCCCTCTCCTCTCCACACCGGAGATCTCTCCCTTCCCCACACCGGGGATCTCTCCCCTATCCTCTCCACACCGGAGATCTCTCCCCTCTCCCCTCCACACCGGAGATCTCTCCCCTCTCCTCTCCACACCGGAGATCTCTCCCTTCCCCACACCGGGGATCTCTCCCCTCTCCTCTCCACACCGGAGATCTCTCTCCTCTCCTCTCCACACCGGAGATCTCTCCCCTCTCCTCTCCACACCGGAGATCTCTCCCCTCTCCTCTCCACACCGGAGATCTCTCCCTTCCCCACACCGGGGATCTCTCCCCTCTCCTCTCCACACTGGAGATCTCTCCCTTCCCCACACCGGGGATCTCTCCCCTCTCCTCTCCACACCGGAGATCTCTCTCCTCTCCCCTCCACACCGGAGATCTCTCTCCTCTCCTCTCCACACCGGAGATCTCTCTCCTCTCCTCTCCACACCGGAGATCTCTCCCCTCTCCCCTCCACACCGGAGATCTCTCCCCTCTCCCCTCCACACCGGAGATCTCTCCCCTCTCCCCTCCACACCGGAGATCTCTCCCCTCTCCCCTCCACACCGGAGATCTCTCTCCTCTCCTCTCCACACCGGAGATCTCTCTCCTCTCCTCTCCACACCGGAGATCTCTCCCCTCTCCTCTCCACACCGGAGATCTCTCCCTTCCCCACACCGGAGAACTCTCCCCTCTCCTCTCCACACCGGAGATCTCTCCCCTCTCCTCTCCACACCGGAGATCTCTCCCTTCCCCACACCGGAGATCTCTCCCCTCTCCTCTCCACACCGGAGATCTCTCCCCTCTCCTCTCCACACCGGAGATCTCTCCCCTCTCCTCTCCACACCGGAGATCTCTCTCCTCTCCACACCGGAGATCTCTCCCCTCTCCTCTCCACACCGGAGATCTCTCCCTTCCCCACACCGGGGATCTCTCCCCTATCCTCCCCACACCGGGGATCTCTCCCCTCTACACCGGAGATCTCTCCCCTCTCCTCTCCACACCGGAGATCTCTCCCTTCCCCACACCGGGGATCTCTCCCCTCTCCACTCCACACCGGAGATCTCTCCCCTCTCCCCTCCACACCGGAGATCTCTCTCCTCTCCACACCGGAGATCTCTCTCCTCTCCACACCGGAGATCTCTCTCCTCTCCACACCGGAGATCTCTCTCCTCTCCACACCGGAGATCTCTCTCCTCTCCACACCGGAGATCTCTCTCCTCTCCACACCGGAGATCTCTCCCCTCTCCTCTCCACACCGGAGATCTCTCCCCTCTCCTCTCCACACCGGAGATCTCTCTCCTCTCCTCTCCTCTCCACACCGGAGATCTCTCCCCTCTCCTCTCCACACCGGAGATCTCTCCCCTCTCCTCTCCACACCGGAGATCTCTCCCTTCCCCACACCGGGGATCTCTCCCCTCTCCTCTCCACACTGGAGATCTCTCCCTTCCCCACACCGGGGATCTCTCCCCTCTCCTCTCCACACCGGAGATCTCTCTCCTCTCCCCTCCACACCGGAGATCTCTGTCCTCTCCTCTCCACACCGGAGATCTCTCTCCTCTCCTCTCCACACCGGAGATCTCTCCCCTCTCCCCTCCACACCGGAGATCTCTCCCCTCTCCCCTCCACACCGGAGATCTCTCCCCTCTCCCCTCCACACCGGAGATCTCTCCCCTCTCCCCTCCACACCGGAGATCTCTCTCCTCTCCTCTCCACACCGGAGATCTCTCTCCTCTCCTCTCCACACCGGAGATCTCTCCCCTCTCCTCTCCACACCGGAGATCTCTCTCTCCTCTCCTCTCCACACCGGAGATCTCTCCCCTCTCCTCTCCACACCGGAGATCTCTCCCCTCTCCTCTCCACACCGGAGATCTCTCCCTTCCCCACACCGGAGATCTCTCCCCTCTCCTCTCCACACCGGAGATCTCTCCCCTCTCCTCTCCACACCGGAGATCTCTCCCCTCTCCTCTCCACACCGGAGATCTCTCCCCTCTCCTCTCCACACCGGAGATCTCTCTCCTCTCCACACCGGAGATCTCTCCCCTCTCCTCTCCACACCGGAGATCTCTCCCTTCCCCACACCGGGGATCTCTCCCCTCTCCTCTCCACACCGGAGATCTCTCTCCCCTCTACACCGGAGATCTCTCCCCTCTCCTCTCCACACCGGAGATCTCTCCCTTCCCCACACCGGGGATCTCTCCCCTCTCCACTCCACACCGGAGATCTCTCTCCCCTCCACACCGGAGATCTCTCCCCTCTCCCCTCCACACCGGAGATCTCTCTCCTCTCCACACCGGAGATCTCTCTCCTCTCCACACCGGAGATCTCTCTCCTCTCCACACCGGAGATCTCTCTCCTCTCCACACCGGAGATCTCTCTCCTCTCCACACCGGAGATCTCTCTCCTCTCCACACCGGAGATCTCTCCCCTCTCCCCTCCACACCGGAGATCTCTCTCCTCTCCACACCGGAGATCTCTCTCTCTCCTCTCCACACCGGAGATCTCTCTCCTCTCCTCTCCACACCGGAGATCTCTCTCCTCTCCTCTCCACACCGGAGATCTCTCTCCTCTCCTCTCCACACCGGAGATCTCTCTCCTCTCCTCTCCACACCGGAGATCTCTCTCCTCTCCTCTCCACACCGGAGATCTCTCTCCTCTCCTCTCCACACCGGAGATCTCTCTCCTCTCCACACCGGAGATCTCTCCCCTCTCCCCTCCACACCGGAGATCTCTCCCCTCTCCCCTCCACACCGGAGATCTCTCTCCTCTCCCCTCCACACCGGAGATCTCTCTCCTCTCCACACCGGAGATCTCTCTCCTCTCCTCTCCACACCGGAGATCTCTCTCCTCTCCACACCGGAGATCTCTCTCCTCTCCACACCGGAGATCTCTCTCCTCTCCTCTCCACACCGGAGATCTTTCCCCTCCACACCAGAGATCTCTACCCTCCACACCGGAGATCTCTACCCTCCACACCGGGGATCTCTCCCCTCTCCTCTCCACACCAGAGATCTCTCCCCTCTCCTCTCCACACCGGAGATCTCTCCCCTCTCCCCTCCACACCGGAGATCTCTACCCTCCACACCGGAGATCTCTACCCTCCACACCGGAGATCTCTACCCTCCACACCGGGGATCTCTCCCCTCTCCTCTCCACACCAGAGATCTCTCCCCTCTCCTCTCCACACCAGAGATCTCTTCCCTCTCCCTTCCATACCAGAGATCTCTTCCCTCTCCCTTCCACACCAGAGATCTCTCCCCTCCCCTCTCCACATCGGAGATCTCTCCCCTCCCCCCCCCCCACACCGGAGATCTCTCTCCTCTCCACACCGGAGATCCCTCCCCTCTCCTCTCCACACCAGAGATCTCTCCCCTCTCCACACCAGAGATCTCTCCCCTCCCCACTCCACACCGGAGATCTCTCCCCACTATCTCCCCACCCCTCTCCTCTCCACACCGGAGATCTCTCCCCACTATCTCCCCACCCCTCTCCCCTCCACACCGGAGATCTCTCTCCTCTCCCCTCTCCTCTCCACACCGGAGATCTCTCTCCTCTCCCCTCTCCTCTCCACACCGGAGATCTCTCCCCTCTCCCCTCCACACTGGAGATCTCTCCCCTCTCCCCTCCACACTGGAGATCTCTCCCCTCTCCTCTCCACACCGGAGATCTCTCCCTTCCCCACACCGGGGATCTCTCCCCTCTCCTCTCCACACCGGAGATCTCTCTCCTCTCCTCTCCACACCGGAGATCTCTCCCCTCTCCTCTCCACACCGGAGATCTCTCCCCTCTCCTCTCCACACCGGAGATCTCTCACCTCCCCTCTCCACACCGGAGATCTCTCCCTCTCCACACCGGAGATCTCTCTCCTCTCCACACCGGAGATCTCTCCCCTCTCCTCTCCACACCAGAGATCTCTCCTCTCCACACCGGAGATCTCTCCCCTCCCCTCTCCTCTCCACACCGGAGATCTCTCCCCTCCCCTCTCCTCTCCACACCGGAGATCTCTCCCCTCCCTCTCCTCTCCACACCAGAGATCTCCCCCCTCTCCTCTCCACACCGGAGATCTCTCTCCTCTCCACACCAGAGATCGCTCACCTTCCCTCTCCACACCGGAGATCTCTCCCCTCCCCTCTCCTCTCCACACCAGAGATCTCTCCCCTCCCCTCTCCACACCGGAGATCTCTCCCCTCCCCTCTCCACACCGGAGATCTCTCCCCTCCCCTCTCCTCTCCACACCGGAGATCTCTCCCCTCCCTCTCCTCTCCACCTCAGAGATCTCCCCCCTCTCCTCTGCCCACCGGAGATCTCTCCCCTCCCCTCTCCACACCGGACATCTCTCCCCTCCCCTCTCCTCTCCACACCGGAGATCTCTCCCCTCCCCTCTCCTCTCCACACCGGAGATCTCTCCCCTACCCTCTCCACACCAGAGATCTCTCTGCTCTCCTCTCCTCACCGGGGATCTCTCTCCTCTCCCCTCTCCACACCGGAGATCTCTCTCCTCTCCCCTCCACACCAGAGGTCTCTCCCCTCCCCTCTCCTCTCCACACCGGAGATCTCTCCCCTTCCATCTCTCTTTACTGGATATATCCCCTCTCCTCTCTATATCAGATTTCTCTATACTGGATCTATCTCCTCTCCATACCAGAGATATCTCCCCTCCCATCTCTCTATACCGGATATCCCCCCTCCCCTCCCCTCCACCTGTACCGAATATCCCCCCCCCCGCCATACTCAGCGCTAATGCAGTGCGGAAATGTGGAAGATTGTGCAGGAAGACAGTAAGGTGTAGGTTCATATTGAGGTAGATTATGTGGCCAGGAGTCCACCTTATCACACTAGGAAACCATTCAATAATGCAGCTTGGATCCTTATCTAAGAATAGATGTGCTGGCATTGGAGAGGGCCTGGTCCAGAGGAGGCTAACCAGATTCCAGGAATGGGAGGGTTAAAGTATGAAGAGCTCTTGATGGCTCTGGGCCTGTACTGCTGGAGTTTAGAAGAAATGGGGTCAAGGTCTTATTGAAACCTATTGAATATCAAAAGGCCTAGATAGAGTGGATGTTTCCAATAGTGGAGTCTGGGACGAGAGAGCACAGCCGTGGAATAGAGGGACGTCCATTTAGAACAGAGAAGAGGAGGAATATTTTTCTGGACGGGGGTGGTGAATCTGTGGAATGAAGTGCCACAAACTCTGTGGGGACCAAGTCATTGCATACGTATAAAGCAGCGGTCCATTGCTTCTTAATTAATCAAGGCATCGAAGGTTATTGGGAGAAGACAGGAGGATGGTGTTCAGAGGAATAGTAAATCAGTCATGATGGAATGGTGGCGCAGATTCGACAGGCCGAATGGCCAAATTCTGCGTCTATGTGTTTCAGTCTTGTGACTAAGTGTTGAAATCACTCTCCTCTGACGCAGAAAGAAGAGCGGATCTCCGAACTGCGGCAGCAGCTCCACGAGCGACAGCAGTTGAGGTCGCGGAGACGGCCCTCCGCTGCGGCCAAGGAGACCCTCACCGACAATCACTACGGCAACTCGGCGGGGACTGTGCCCTCGCTTTACCAGCCGCACATGCCCCTGGTGAAGTGCCTGGTCTCGTCCGAGCAGGGCAGCAAGCTCGGCAGGAACAACTGCGAGGGTAGCAGGGTCCACCTGCTCTACAAGTGATGGTGGGGCCCGGCGTGGCGGCAGGTCCCGAAATCGATGGTGCCCCTCAGCAAGAGGGCCCGGCAAAGCTCCACACTGGTCAGGAAATGATTGGACTATTCACTATCTCCCACTCACTCAGAACCGGACCGAGACGTCCAGTCGAACCCTCCCAACACTGCCTCGCACCAGCCACTACCCCAGAGCACGCCCGCGGCTGTGTTGTATTTGACTGTTAAAATGCAGGGTTTAATCTTAAAGAGGAAATGAGTCCTCTTTTTTTTCCCATGTTCAACACCAGTGGGAATCCTTCCCAGTGGCACACAAAACCAGGAACCCCCCCCCCTCCCCGCCCCGTTTACAGTCATGTGTTAACCTTGCAACTGAATTCTATAACTGAGGAACTATGTGTTTACGATGCAACTACCCCATACAACCAGAGGATTATCCCTCTTTCCAAAGTAACTGATCTATAACGCTGACAGAATCTCCCCTTGTTTGCGAATTAAATGCCCTGTAAATCCAAAGGAACCGTCCCTGTGCTTAACCAGTGTACTGGACAAACTGTCCAGTTTACGATGTAACTTTTCCATAAAACCAGAAAAAAATGCCCCAATGTTTACGGTGTAACTGATCCATAAATTCGGAAGAACTGTCCCTGTCTTTGTGATATAACTAAACATATATCCAGAGGAACTGTCCTTGTCCTTACCACGTAACTGGCCTGTAAAACCCAGAGGGACCAGCTCCATGTTCATCGAGTCGCCAGCCTCCAGAACGTTCAGGACTCCTGCCCCATGTCTTTGAACACGCTTCCACCAGACTAGTTTTCCCCTCTGTTATCATCGCCCCATGCCCACATTCTGTCCGAAATCTCTTGTGAAATGATTCGAGGGTGGGAGTGAAAGGTGTTCAGGAATGAACCCCTCTCCGTTCCAGGAGCAGCCCTTCCCTTTCTGGGGCGTGTCGTAGCTTTTACTGTTGTACCTCTGGCAAAGGTCGCCCGGTCAGTGTCTTCCATTGAGACTGGGGAACGGGAACAGGGACGATGTTGCCCCCTCGTGGGTTGTGGTTGTAATTGAAACATTAACTGTAATTACTTCTGACTTATGTACAACATTTACGAAGGACTTCTCCAGAATAACTGGCGGCCAGATTTAGAGTTACATTCAGAGAACCTCCTCAGCTTTAACATTACACTGTCAGTGTAACTTAGTGCAGCCTGATGCAGTAAATTTTGTGAATGATCTGCTGTCCTCTCCCCTATCAGCCAACTAGGGCAAGAAGAAAGCAAAACCCTGCAGATGCCAGAAAGCACTGCAGGTCGGGTAGATATAGAACATTAAACACCCACTTCTAGCACCGGCCAGTGCCGAGTTCAGCGTGGGGCCCTGGGGCTGCAACACCTCTAGTCAGAAGGTGAGGCATCACCGGAGGCTTCATCTGGAACAGATGAGTGGTGTTGGGAGACCAGGGTGAAGTGGGGGTGGAGATTTACAGCTCAGGGTCATTTCTGAGAAATGGTTTCTCTGTCCTGTGTAAGACCGTATTGTGAGGAGTGAACTGAAGGGAACACAGGTGAATCCGTGTGGTCAAAGACTCACCTCTGAGGGGGGATTTAATGAAGGTGCCGCCCCCGTGTCCCATCTGGGAGAGGAACCACCCAAAGGAACTGTGGAACATGAACGGTACCAACTCAGCTCTGACAGTCTGGGTGGGTTGTGAAATGTGGGGAGAGTGGGAGGAGGGGACTGCAGATTGGTGCCAACACACCCAACCTGTCGATTTGAATTTTGCAACACACAAGATGGGGGAGGGGTGCACTGAATGACAAAAGCGCCTGTCCTCAGCAGTCGTGCCCCCGTCCCCCATTGCAGATCTGCCTTTGCGTTAGAATGATACCTGCTGTTCTAAACGAGTCCCATCCGATTCTCGTTCCACACCGTCTCGGGCCGTACAAGCTACCGGCTGGCAGGGTGGGCTCACCAACCTGTGTTGTTCCACATTACAAAGTGAGTGGTGATTGTTTCCCATGTTGTATCTCGCACTGACCACTTAGAATTTGCACTCGCAAGATGCATGGATGGTTTCATTCACTATAGCCAACAAGGATGTGTTTATAATAAAAGTGTTACTCTCTATTCTGTTACAGTGGCTTGAAGTTCCTGGTGTAGTATTAATAACAGCCAGAGAGAGGCAGGAGTCTTAATCATGATCTAAGTAACACTGGACAAGACTACAGGCATCTATTCAGGAGTCTCTTAAAAGACCTATTGTTCCCGACTCCACCACTGCCGCCAGCAGCCCATTCCAAGCACTCACCACTCTCTGAGTAAAACTCTTACCCCTGACATCTCCTCTTCCACGCACCTTAAAAATATGCCCTCTTGTGCTAGCCATTTCAGCCCTGGGAAAAAGCCTCTGACTATCCACACGATCAATGCCTCTCATTATCTTGTACACCTCTATCAGGTCACCTCTCATCCTCTGCCACTTCAAGGAGAAAAGGCCGAGTTCACTCAACCTATTCTCATAAGGCATGCTCCCTAATCCAGGCAACATCCTTGTAAATCTCCCCTGCACCCTTTCTATGGTTTCCATGTCTTTCCTGCAGTGAGGCAACCAGAACTGAGCACAGTACTCCAAGTGGGGTCTGACCAGGGTCCTATATAGCTGCAACATTACCTCTCGGCTCTTAAACTCAATCCCACGATTGATGAAGACCAATGCTTTCTTAACTACTGAGTGTAGCAGCTTTGAGAGTCCTATGGACTCGGACCCCAAGATCCCTCTGATCCTCCACACTGCCAAGAGTCTTGCCATGAATGCTGTATTCTGCCATCATATTTGACCTACCAAAATGAACCACCTCACACTTATCTGGGTTGAACTCCATCTGCCACTTCTCAGCCCAGTTTTGCATCCTATCAATTTCCCACTGTAACGACAGCCCTTCACACCATCCACAACACCCCCAACCTTTGAATCATCAGCAAATTTACTAACCCATCCCTCCACTTCCCCATCCAAGTCATTTATAAAAATCACGAAGAGTAGGGGTCCTAGAACAGATCCCTAAGACACACCACTGGTCACCAGCCTCCATGCAGAATATGACCCATCTACAACCACTCTTTGCCTTGACCTCAAAGCAATGTCCCCTTGGATCTCATGCCTCCTTACTTTCTCAATAAGCCTTGCATGGGGTACCTTATCAAATGCCTTGCTGAAATCCATATACACCACATTTACTGCTATTCCTTCATCAATGTGTTTAGTCACATCCTCAAAAAATTTAATCAGGCTCGTAAGGCACAACCTGTCATGCTGACTATTCCTAATCATATTATGCTTCTACAAATGTTCATACATCCTGCCTCTCAGGATCTTCTCCATCAACTTACCAACCACTGAAGTAAGACCCACTGGACTATCCCCACTCCCTTTCTTGAATAAGGGAACATAATCCTCCAGAACCTCTCCCATCTTCATTGATAATACAAAGATCATCACCAAAGGCTCAGCAAACTCTTCCCTCGCTTCCCACAGTAGCCTAGGGTACATCCCGTCCGGTCCCGGTGACTTATCCAACTTGATCCTTTCTAAAAGCTCCAGCACATCCTCTTCCTTAATATCTACATGCTCAAGCTTTTCAGTCCACTGCAAGTCATTCCTACAATCACCAAGATCCTTTTCCATAGTGAATACTGAAGCAAAGTATTCATTAAGTACCTCTGCCATCTCCCCTGGTTCCATACACATTTTTCCACTGTCACACTTGATTGGTCCTATTCTCTCACATCTTATCCTCTTGCTCTTCACATACTTGTAGAATGCCTTGGGGGCTTTCCTTAATCCTGTCCGCCAAGGCCCTCTCATGGTCCCTTCTGGCTCTCCTAATTTCATTCTTAAACTCCTTCCTGCTAGCCTTATAATCTTCTGGATCTCTATCATTACCTATTTTTTTGAACCTTTCGTAAGCTCTTCTTTTCACCTTGACTGGATTTACAACAGCCTTTGTACACCATGGTTCCTGTACCCTACCATCCTTTCCCTGTCTCACTGGAACATATCTACGCAGAACCCCACGCAAATATCCCCTGAACATTTGCCACATTTCTTCCGTACGTTTCCCTGAGAACATCAGTTTCCAATTTATGCTTCCAAGTTCCTGCCTGATAGCCTCATATTTCCCCTTACTCCAATTAAACGCTTTCCTAACTTGTCTGTTCCTATCCCTCTCCAATGATATGGTAAAGGAGATAGAATTGTGATCACTATCTCCAAAATGCTGTCCCACTGAGAGACCTGACACCTGACCAGGTTCATTTCCCAATACCAGATCAAGTACAGCCTTTCTTCTTGTGGGCTTATCTACATATTGTGTCAAGAAACCTTCCTGAACACACCTAACAAACTCCACCCCATCTAAACCCCTTGCTCTAGGGAGATGCCAATCAATATTTGGGAAATTAAAATATTCCACCACAACAACTCCTTTCCAGAATCTGTCTCTCTATCTGCTCCTCAATGTCCCTGTTACTATTGGGTGGTTTATAAAAAATACCCAGTAGAGTTACTGACCCCTTCCTATTCCTAACTTCCACCCACAGACTCCATAGACAACCCCTCCATGACTTCCTCCTTTCCTGCAGCTGTGACACTATCTCTGATCAACAGTGCCACGCCCCCACCTCTTTTGCCTCCCTCCCTGTCCTTTCTGAAACATCTAAAACCTGGCACTTGAAGTAGCCATTCCTGCCCCTGCACCACCCAAGTCTCTGTAATACAGCAAACCTTCAGGAAAGTGTCCACAAGAATCTCACCCGGCTGATACAAATGTTTGGGTGCCTCTTAAACACACCAGTAACAATAAACTCTAACAAAGGGTCTCAGCCCGAAACAACTATTATTTATTCCCTTCCATAGATGCTGCCTGGCCAGCTGGGTTCCTCCAGCATTTTGTGTGTGTTACTCTGGATTTCCAGCATGTGCAGAAATTCTTGTGTTCATAAAAAACAATTAACTATAGTTTCAATGGTTATAATCACCTGCTGAACTTTAGCATCTTGAATATAGTCAGTTAAATTTGCAGAATTACGTATTTATAATGGTAGCACATCCCAACTAGTAGAGCATTCAAAGGGCTCAATATTCAATTCTAGTGTCTATTCCAAAAGCTTACAGAGAGTTCCTGAGTGTATGTTCATGATATTCTGTTGCTATAGCCCATCCACTTCAAGGTTCAACGTGCTGTGTGTTCAGGGTTGCTCTTCTGCACGTCACTCTTGTAATGAGTGGTTATTTGAGTTACCGTCACTTTTCTCTCAGCTTGAACTAGTCTGGCCATTCTCCCCTGAACTCTCTCATTAACAAGCCCTGATCTTGTTCTGAAGATTTCAATGTTCACCAATTAACATCAATGTTCATCTAATGTCTTGATGGATATTGAGCCCTGATGAAGGGTCTCAGCCCAAAATATTGACTGTTTATTCCCCTCCATAGATGCTGCCTGACCTGCCAAGTTCCCATAGCATTTTGTGTGTATCGCACCTGCTTCAACCACTTCCTCTGGGAGTTCACTCCATAATTGTATCAAGTTGCCCCTCAGGTCCCTTTTAAATCTTTCACCTTAAACCTGTGCCCTCTGGTTTTTAGTTCCACTTCTCTGGAAAAAGACTGTGTGGAGCCTCATGGTTTTATGCACTTCTAGAAGTTAACCAGTGTGAGCAGGTGGCCAAGTGGTTAAGGCATTGGACTAGCTACCTGAAGGTCGTGAGTTCCAGCCCCAGCCGAAGGGACGTGTTGTGTGTCCTTGAGCAAGGCACTTAATCACACATTGCTCTGCGACGACACTGGTGCCAAGCTGTGTGGGTCCTAATGCCCTTCCCTTGGACAACATCGGTGTCGTGGAGAGGGGAGACTTGCAGCATGGGCAACTGCTGGTCTTCCATACAACCTTGCCCAGGCCTGCGCCCTGGAGAGTGAAGACTTTCCAGGCGCAGATCCATGGTCTCGCAAGACTAACAGATGCCTATATAGAAGTTAACCCCATAATGTCCTAAGTTCCAAGGAATAAAGTGTTATCATGCCAACCCTGCTTATAACTCAGGCTGTTGAGCCTTGACTTGACCCTGGTGGTGAATCTCTGCCCTCTCTCCATTTTGATGATAACTGAGTAGCCAAAACTGGATCCAACACTTGAACTGCAGTCTCACCAGCACCTAGTACAACTGCAACATAATGTCCCAAGACTCTATTCTCAAGGTTTGCTGATGGACAGCATGCCAAACTTCTGTTTAATCAACAACATCATGAAGCCTTCTGTCCACGGGGATGACGGTTCTCTCCTCCTCTCCCGAGATCTCTGGTTAACCGATGCCCTTTCCCTCTGAGTATCTCAACACTTTTACTGAACTCAGATGCGATGAAGGTTTGCCAAATGCTCCATAAACAAAGAAATAAGACAAATCTTCTGGAACATAAAAAAGTAAGAAAGTACTTGAACTTGAACTCAATGTACTTATGTATGGCATGATCTGTCTGGATAGCACACAAAGTTTTTCCACTGCATCTGGAACACACGTCAACAACAAACCCAACTCTGCAGTGGTAACCCAACAGATCAGCCATGCACAAGTACATGGAGTTCAAATTCAAGTATTATTGTCATCTGATTGTAGGTATATACAACCAAATGAAACAACATTCCTCCAGACCACAGTGCATGGTACACGGTACATGTAGAATATAGTGTTTTCATTTTCAGAGAAAGTGCACTGCAGGCAGGCAGACAAAGACAAAGGACTACAGTCAGGCAGACTGAAAGATCAAGAGCTCTTCTTTAGCGTACTAGGTCCATTCGAGAGTCTGATAACAATGTGATCAAAGCTGTCCTTAAGCCTGGTGGTACGTGTTCTCAGGCTTTCATGAATTTTCTCCCTACGGGAGAGGAGAGAAGAGAGAATGTCTGAGGTCAGAACGGGGGCCTTGAATATGTTGGCTACTTTCCAGATAAATTCTCAATACACAAATCTCAACCACAATTTTTAAAATCCACTGTTACTGCTTCACCTTGATTGAAAGAAACCCTGATTTGGTCTGTGAGAGATTCTATAAAAGACTTCAGCTGAGAACTGGAAAATTCAATTGAATCCAAGGACAAGACAAAGTCAAAGTAAATTTATTATCAAAATATGAAAATATAATGAGATATTACCCTGAGATTCGTTTCCTTGCAGGTATTTACAGGAAAATAAAGACATAACAATAGAATTTCTGAAAAACTACACGTAAACAAGATTGACAAACAGCCATTGTGCAGAGGACAAATTATGCAAGTAAAATAAATAAATAAATGGTATAGCATGTATATGTTACCATAAAAGATTCAATTTCCTGTAGGCATTTAGAGGAAAATAAAGAAATACAAAAAAATTTATGGAAAAAACTACATATATAAATATGACAAACAACCAATTTGCAAAAGATAAATCGTGCAAATTAAGTAATAAATAAATAAGACTGAACATGAATTGTTGAGACCTTAAAGGTGAGTCTGTAGGGTCTGAGTTGTGGTGAATGAAGTTTCTCACCCTAGTTCAGGAGCCTGATGGTTGTGGAGTGATTACTGTTCCTGAACCTGCTGGTGTGGGACGCAAGGCTCCTGTACCTCCTGCCTGATGGCAGCAATGAAAAGAAAGACTGGCCTGGATGGTAGGGAGCATCAAGAAATGTTGGATGCTGCTTTCCTGTGACAGTGCTCCTTGTAAATGGGATACAGTAGAAACATAGAAAACCTACAGCACAATACAGGCCCTTCGGCCCACAAAGTTGTGCCAAACACGTCCCTACCTTAGAAATTACTAGGCTTACCCATAGCCCTGTATTTAACAGTAAAACCTGGTGTTTAAATATAGTCCATCTTACCTTGCAGATTTCAGCAGCTTCTTGTTTGGAAGCTACAAGATGTGTCACGAAAACACAACAATTTCAGACCTTCAGCATCTCCCAAAGTTGCTCAGAAGTTTCAGTCCCTTTGTCATAAACCAGAGTCAGGTTTCAGTTCTGGCATTCCTGAGTTCAAGTTTAATGTCATGGACTCAGATAGCCAGGGTGTAGATGACAGCAGCAACACAGTACATTACAAATGTAATTTAACATAAATTTAAATTAACATGCAGTATGTTATACATTATCTTACGTGACAGAATATACACATCAACGTTAGTGCAAATGGAAGAGAGAAATCTAAGATAGCATTAGGGTTTTTCAGGCCAGTTCGGGAACCTGATGGTAGTGGAGAAGAAGCTGTTGTTGAACTTTGAGGTTGGGAATTCAGGCTCTTGTACCTCCTGCATGAAGAGTGCATGCCCTGATGATTCCTTCCAGGGTCATTAACCCCCCCCCCCCCCAGCCCCACAGATATCCTCAGTGGTGGGAAGAGCTGCTTCTGTGACAGAACTGGCTAAGTCCACCACTTTGTAACCTTGTGCATTCCTGTGTATCCCAGACTCTGGTCTACAGGAACACAGGTTATCCTTTCTGGTTAATTGTGAGGTGTCTTTCCAGAAATTCTTCCCTGTGTTGTGTCAAGAATTAACCCCTTCCTTTCCTCAGTGTTAGAGTGGTCAACAGACTTCAGCAAGAACAGGAATCGGCTCTAAGTAAATTTCTAGTTACTATTAGCTTTCTTTCTCTATCAGTACAAAGGTAGTGCACTGAGAATGGGTCCAGGGCTAGTGATGTTATATGGGAACTCTGAGAGACCTACAGCCTTCCTGATAACTACATCTGCGTGAGATGCACTGAACAGCAGATCCTTAGAGACCAAGTTAAGGAACTGGAGCCGCAGTTGATGGCGTTCGGTTCATATGGGGGAATGAGGAGGTGCAAGCTAGAGGCTACAGGGAGGTAGTCACTGCTAAGTTATGGAAGACAGGTACATGGGTGACAGTCAGGAGAGGGAACAGGAATAGGAATAGGCAGACAGTACAGAGTATCCCTGTGACTGTTCCCCTCAATAATAAGTTTACCGCTTTGGATGCTGTTGGGGTTGGTGGGTGATGACAGAACATGGATAAGCTGCAGAGACCGAGTCTCTGGCACTGAGTCTGACTCTGTGGCTCAGAAGGGAATGGAGGGGGGGTGGGGAGGAGGAAAGACGAAGAGTGCAGTAGTGATAAGGGATTCCTGAGTTAGAGGAGCAGACAGCAGATTCTGTGGACGTGAAAGAGACACCCAGATGGTATATTGCTTTCCAAGTGCCAGGGTCAGGGATGTCTCAGTTCAGGTTCACAGCATTCTAAAGGGGGAGGGGGAGCAGACAGAAGTCATGGTACGCAAGACCATTAGACATAGGAGTAGAATTAGATCATTTGGCCCATCGAATCTGCTCCATTTACTCATGGCTGATCCTTTTTCCCCCTCCTCAGCCCCACTCCCCAGCCTTCTCCCCGTAACTTTTGATGCCATGTCCAATCAAGAACCTATCAAGCTCTGCCTTAAATACACCCAACAACCTGGGCTCCACATTGCCTGCGGTAATAAATTCTACAAATTCACCACCCTCTGGTTAAAGAAATTTCTTTGTGTCTCTTAAATGGATACTCCTCTTTCCTGAGGCTGTGCCCTCTTGTCCTAGATTCCCCCACCATGGGAAACATCCTTTCCACATCGACACTGTCTAGGCCTTTCAACATTCGAAAGGTTTCAATGAGACCCCACCCCTCATCCTTCTAAATTCCAGCAAGTACAGACCCACAGCTATCAAACGTTCCCTGAATGATAACCTTTCATTCCTAGAATCATCCTTGTGAACCTCCTCTGAATCCTCTCCAATGCCAGCACATCTTTTCTTAGATGAGGAGCCCAGACCTGTTCAGAATACTGAAGGTGAGGGTGCCTTATATAGCCTCAGAATCACATCCCTGCTCTTGTACTCTAGACCTCTTGAAATGAATGCTGACTTTGCATTTGCCTTCCTCACCACCAACTCAACTTGCAAGTTAACCTTTAGTGTGTTCTGAACAAGGACTCTCAAGTCCCTTTGCATGTCGGAGTTTTGGATTTTCTCCCCATTTGGAAAATAGTCTGCATATTTATTTCTTCTACCAAAGTGTATGACCATGCATTTTCCAACATTGTATTTCATTTGCCACTTTTCTGCCCATCCTCCCAATTTATCTAAGTCCTTCTGCATCCTACCTGTTTCCTCAACACCATCTTCCCCTCCACCAATCTTGATAACAAAGCCAAAAACAAAGTAGTTTCAAGTTCCTCAGTATACACAACATCAGTGATCTTACCTGGACTGTACACACCAGTTTTATGGCAAAATAAGAAGCACACAGCATCTCTTCCACCTCAGGCAACTGAAGGAGTTCGGCATGGGCTCCCAAATCAAGACCTTCTACAGGGGCATCCTGGGTGTATCACCACCTGGGGGACAGGAACTGCACCAGCCTTGATCGCTGGGCACTGCAGAGAGTGGTACGGACAGCACAGCACATCTGTGGATGTGAACCTCCCTCCATTGAGGACATTAACAGCAGCAGGTGCAGAAAGAAGGCCTGGAAGATCATCAGGGACACCAGTCACCCCAACCATAAACTGTTTCAGCTGCTTCCATCTGGGAAATGGTTCTTCAGAATTAAAGCCAGGACCAACAGGCTACAGGACAGTATCTTTCTACAAGCCATTAGATTTATAAATTCACATGTCTGTACTTTGCAATGGAGTCATAACGCAAAGATTTTTACTCCCTCACATTGTGGAATGGATGTAAGACTTAAATAAATTCTAATCTATTCCATCATCTAAATCAATTGACATACAAAGCATAAAAAGCCGTCCCAACACCAGTCCCTGCAGCACACCACTAGTCACTGGCAGCCAGCCAGAAAAGGATCCTTTTATTCCCACTCACTGCCTCCTACCAATCAGCCAATGCTCTAACCATGTTAGTAACTTTCCTGTAATACCCTGGGCTCTTAACTTGGCAAGCAGCCTCAAGTGTGGCACCTGGTCAAAGGTCTTCTGAAAGTCCAAATATACAACATCCACTGCATCCCCTTTATCTATCCTACTTGCAATCTCCTTAAAGAATTCCAACAGGTTCGTCAGACAAGAATTTCTCTTAAGGAATCCATGCTGACTTTGTACTATCTTGTCCTGTGTCACCAAGTACTCCATCACCTCATCCTTAACAATTGACTCCAACATCTTCCCAATCACTGAGATCAGGATAACTGGTCTATAAGTTCCTTTCTGATGCCTTCCTCCTTTCTTAAAAGTGGAGTGACATTTGCAATTTTCCAGTCCTCTGCCACAATGCCAGAGTCCAATGATTTTTGAAAGATCATTTCTATCTAATGCCACCACAATCTCTAACGTTACCTCTTTCAGAACCCTAGGGTGCAGTTCATCTGGTCCGGGTGACTTATGCACCCTTAGGTCTTTCAGCTTCTTGAGCACCTTCTCCCTTGTAATAGTAACTGCACCCACTTCTCTCCCACACACCCTTCAACATCTGATACATTGCCAAGTGTCTTCCACAGTGACAACTGATGCAAAATACTCATTTAGTTCATCATGCCTTCTCCTTGTCCCCCATTATTATTTCTCCATCCTCATTTTCTAGCGGTCCTATATCCACTCTCATCTCTTTTTTAAAAAAAACAGACTTAAAGAAAGCTTTTACTTTTACTACATTTGGGTACCAATGACATAGGTAGGAAAGGAAGATCCTGAAAAAGAATATAGGGAAATGGGAAAAGCAGGACCTCCTGGATAGTACCCTCTGGATTGCTGCCTGTGCCATGCACCAGTCAGGGCAAGAATAGAACGATTTAGATGATGAATATGTGGCTGAGGAATCGGTGCTGCGACAGGGTTTCCAGATTTTTGGATCATTGGGATCTCTTCTGCGGAAGATGTGATCTGTACGAAAAGACTGGGTTGCACCTGAAACCGAGGGGCACCAATATCCTTGCGGGCAGGTTTGCTGGAGTTACTTGGGAGAATTTAAACTAATCTGACAGGAGAATGGGAGCTGGAGTGATAGGGCTGAGGACGGGCAGTTGCTATACAAGAGGGTGCAGTGTTGTGAGACTGAGAGGACGGACATGCAGATGATAGGGCAAAATTGTAGTGCATGGGATGAGTTGAAGTGAATTGTGATGAATTCAGGACTGAAGGCGTTATGTGTGTAGTATAAGGAATAAGGTAGAAAATTTTGTAGCACAGTTAGAGATTGACAGGTATGATGTGTGTATTGCTGAGACATGGCTGAAAGAAGATCATAGCTGGGAGCTTAAAATCCAAGGATAGACCTTGGATGGAAAGGACATGCAGCAAGGCAGAGGAGGTGGGTGGGGGGGGGCTCTGTTGGTAAAAACTGAAATCAAATCCTTAGAAAGGAAATGATATAGGATCAGAAGATATAGAATTCTTGTGGGTAGAGCAAGAGGTTAAAAGATTCTGATGAGAGTTATATAGAGGTCTCCAAACAGTCGCCAGGATGTGGAATGCAAATTAGAACAGGAAATAGAAAAGGGCACTTTTGCAATAATCATAGGGTATTTCAATATGCATATAGATTTGGAAAATCAGGCTGGTGCTGGACCTCAAGATAGGGAGATTGCAGAAAGCCTACGAGATAGATTTTTTATAGCAGATTGTGATTGAGACCATTAGGAGAAAGGTATTCTGGATTGGATGTTGTGTAGTGAACCAGATTTGATTAGTGAGCTTAAGGTAAAGGAACCCTTAGGAAGCAGTAATCTTAATACGATTGGAGTTTGAGAGGGAGAAGCTAAAGTCAGATGTTTCAGTATGACAGTGGAGTAAAGGGAATTTCAGAAGCATGAGAGAGTTGCTGGCCAAAGTTGATTGGAAGGGAACACTAGCAGGGATGATGGCAGAACGGCAGTGGCTGGAGTTTCTGGGGGCAATTCGGAAGGCGCAGGATAGATGCATCCCAAAGATGAATAAGTATTCTAAAGGAAGGTTGAGGTAACCGATAAGGGAAGTCAAAGACAGCTTAAAAGCGAAAGAGAGGACATGTATTAAACACAAGAGATTCTGCAGATGCTGAAAATCCAAAGCAACATACACAAATGTTGGAAGAATACAGCAGGGTAAGCTGCATCTATGGAAATGAATAAACCGTCAATGTTTTGGGCCAAGACCCTTCATCAGGACTGGAAAGGAAGGGGGAAGAGTCCAAAATAAAAAGGTAGGGGAGGAGAAGGAGGATAGCTAGAAGGTGATGGATGAAGCTTGTTGGGTGGGAAAGGTAAAGGACTGGAGAAGAAGGAACCTGATAAGAGAGGAGAGTGGATCATGGGAGAAAAGGGAAGAATGAGGGTCACCGGGGGGAGGTGATAGAAGAGCTAAGAAGCCAGAGCAGGGAATAGAAGAACACTGAAGGGGTGGGAATAAGAAAAAGTTACTGGAAGGAGAAAGAGGTTGGAGGCGACCGAAATGGAATACGAGGTGTTGCTCCTCCACCCTGAGAGGGGCCTCTTTGTAACAAAAGTAAAGGCCATAGAATGACATGTTGGAATGGGAATGGGGAAGGGTCTCGGCCTGAAACGTCGACTGCATCTCTTCCTAGAGATGCTGCCTGGCCTGCTGCGTTCACCAGCAACTTTGATGTGTGTTATAAGAATTAACATGGTTGGCCACTGGGAAATTCTGCTTTTGGTGGGTGGAGCAGAGGTGCTCGACATAGTAGTGTCCTCCAGTTTATATTGGGTCTCACCAGTACAGAGGGGGCTGCATCAGGAGCACTGCATACAATAGATTTGCAGGTAAAGTGTTGCCTCACCTGTAGGGACGGTTTGGGGCCCTGAGTGGAGGTAGGAGAGGAGGTGAATGGTTAGATGCAGCACTTCTATGGCTTGTAGGGATAGGTGCCAGGAGGGAGATTAGTGGAGAGGAACAAGTGGACAAGGGATTCACAGAAGGAGCAATCCTTGCAGAAAGTGGAGAGGTGGGGGGAGCTAAAGATGTGTTTGGTGGTAGGATCTCATTGGGAAGCTTTTAAAAACCAACACAAAGCAACTAAAAAAAAAATTGGATTTTTAGAAGATTAGCTGATTGGTAGGAGGCTAAGAGTTGGAATGAAGGTGGCCTATTCTGTCTGGCTGTCGGTGACTTGTGGTGTTCCACAGGGGTCGTTATTAGGACCACTTCTTTTCGTGTTACATGTCAACGATTTGGATGACGGAATTGATGGGTTTATGACCAAATTTGCAGATGATATGAAGATAGGTGGAGAGGCAGGTAGTTCTTTGGAAGCAGGGAGTCTGCAGGAGGATTTAGACAGATTTAGAGAATGGGTAAAGAATTAGCAGATGGAATATAGCGTTGGGAAGTGTATGTTCATGCACTTTGGTAGAAGGGATAAAGGTTTGAACTACTTTCTAATATTCAAAAATCAGAAGTACAAAGGAGTCCTCGTGCTGATTCCCTAAAGCAGGGGTTCCCAACCCTTTTTATGCTACGGATCCCTACCATGAACAGAAGGGATCATGGACCCCAGGTTTGGAACCCCTGCTCTAAGGTGAAGTCGGTGGTGAGGAAGGCAATTGCAATGTTAGCATTCTTTTCAAGAGGACTAGAATATAAAAAAACAAGGACGTAATGTTGAGGTTTTATAAGGCATTGGGCAGAAGACACTTTGAGCATTGTGAGCAGTTTTTGGCCCCTTTTCTAAGAAAAGATGTGCTGGCATTGGACAGGGTCCAGAGGTAGTTCACGAAAATGACCCCAGGAATCAAAAGGTTAACATATGGGGTGCAGTTGAGGTCTCTGAGCCTGTCTTCTAGACTGGAGTTTAGAAGAATGAGAGGTGATACCATTGAAAGGACACGATAGAGTGGATGTGGAGAGGATGTTTCCAATAGTGGGGGAGTCTCAGACCAAAGGCACAGTCTCAGAGTTGAGACATCCATTTAGAACAGAGATGAGGAGGAATTTCTGTAGCCAGAGGGTGGTGAATCTGGGGAATCCATTGCCACAGGTGGCTGTGGAGGCCAAGTCATTGGGCATATTTAAAGTGGAGCTTGTTATGTTCTTTATCAGTCAGGGTGTCAAAGGTTACGGGGAGAAAGCAGGAGCATGGGTTTGAGAGGCATAATAAATCAGTCATGGCAAAGCAGGCTTGATGAGCTCCATGGCCTAATTCTGGTCCCACATCCTATGGTCTTATGACCCCAACACTGAGATTCGAGATGGGGAGAAGTACCCACTCCCCAGCCACAATGGACTGGTGTAGCATTCCACGTTTCCTTACAGAGGTGGTGCATCATTCCATTGAGTCTGGGGCCACAGTCTGCAGGTCAGAGGGCCCGCCAAGGCCTGTCCCAGGGTTGGAGACCTTTCTTTGTGTGTGGGTGTGTAGAGATGCAGGAAATGGGTTTGTTTTGTTGTTTACTGTGTTTTGTTTGTGTGTTGCTCTGAACATCATGGATATGCTACACTGGAGTGCCAGAATGTGTGGCAACACTTCCGGATGTCCCCAGCGTGCCTTCAGACTGTGTTCTCAGAAATGAGCTGATCTTAAACATTTCCAAAATAAACTTCATTCATAAACGTATCTACAGAAATTACAATCCCCTCAGTTCCAGTCCTTCTTTATAGTCAGAGTCACATCAAATATGCACATTCTGGCTTTGTATATACTCTGTACAAAGCACCAATGTTTCATCAGTCAACAAGCCTCCCCACACCAAGGACATTGACAAAAGGCAGTGCCTCACTAAGGCAGTGTCTGTGACTAAGGACCTCACTGTCTGGCACACATCCCCTTCTCAGTACTACAATCGGGGAAAGGTTCATGAAGTTGAAGACCCACATTCAACACTTCAAGAACAGCTTCTTCCTCACTGCTATCAGACTTTTGGACCCATGAACACTACCTCACTATTCATCTTTTGAACAACTTATTTTAAAATTTTATCTCACAGTAATTTGTTCCACCACAAAACAACCAATTTCCTGCCATGCGTCAGTGACAGTAAACCTGATTCTGATTTGGAGAGGCTAGTCTTCCCGCTGGTGTCTGGTGACAGCAGGACCTTACGCTGTGGCCTTTCCCACAGAACATCGCAAACACTAGAGCACAAGAGGTTCTGCAGATGCCGGAAATCCACAGCGACGCACACAAAATGCTGCAGGAACTCAGCAGGTGAGGCAGCATCTATGGAATCGAAAACAGTCGCCGTCTCAGGCCAGGATCCTTCATCAGGACTAAGGACAAACATTATAAATTTTTAACCACCATGCCCCTCAAACCTGCCCCACCATTCAACGTGATCACAGCAAAGAGGTTTTTTCTGATCTGACGTCCGTAACCCGTGGTTCTCCTCCATCCACAAGGATCAGTGCTGGGACCTCTGTCGTTTGTAACACGTATAAATGATTTGGATGAATATATAGGTGGTCCAATTAGTAGATTTGCAGACAACACAAAAATCAGTGTAATTGTGGATAGTGAGGAAGGTTGTCAAAGGATACAACAGACTATGCATCAGTTGGGGAGATGGGCAGAGAAATGGCAGATGGTGTTTAATCTGGACAAAGGTCAGGTGATGCCGCTTGGGAGGTCAAATACAAGGGGAAGGTACGTAAACAGTTCACGGCAGGACCCTTAACACTGAAATTGGTGAACAGGTCTGTAGCTCACTGCAAGTAGATAGAATGATAAAGAACACAAATGGTGTCAGTCAGGCACCGAGTATAAGAATCAGGGAGCCATGTTGCAGCTGCACAAATCTTTGATTAGCCCACGTTTGGAGCAAAGATTAAAGATTTAAAATATTTAAAGATCAGGTTTATTTGTCACACATAGATTAAAACGTACAGTGAAATGTGTCATTGATCTACACAGCCTGAGGATTGTGCTGGGAGTCACCACGTTTCCGGCGCCAATATAACATGTCCACAACTTACGAACCTAAACCCCAGCTGTACGCCTTTGGACTGCAGAGACCAGAGCACCCCATTACAGTGAGCGTGGGTGGGCTTTGGCGAGGGTGCAGAAGTGGTTCACCGGGAAGTTGAGGCTGCCTGGATTTTTGTGCATTAGCTATACGGAGAGGTGGGATGAGCTTAACCAGGTGCTTAAGAAACTGAGGGGTGATAAAAATAATGAGAGGCGTAGATGGGTGTAAAGTCCTGGGGAGAGATATCAATAACAGAGGGCACAGGTTATGGTGAGAGTAGGGAAGTTTAAGAGCAGTGGTGGGTGCATGGAACACACTGCCAGGGACCATGGTGGAGGCAGATACAGTAGCAACAGAGGCCTTCAGACAGGCAGTGAACAGACGGATACAGACCCTGTGCAGAGAGTGGGATCAGTTAGATTCCGATCATCAGCACAAACACTGTGGGATGAAGGGCCTGTACTGTCCTACGGCCGACCTCTTCCTGTGCCGTTTCCCCATGGCTCTTAATTCCTCTATCTGTGAAAGACTCATCAATCTCCACTTTGCAATCCAGCCTCCACTACACTTGGGAGCAGAGAATTCCCGAGATTCACTTCTGTCAAGATCGTTTCAAGAGAAAACACGGCACTTTGAGCAGCGCTGCCCAGCAACCCACCGATTTAACCCGAGCCTAACCATGGGGCAAGTTACAATGACCAATTACCCTCCTAACCGGTCTGTGGGAGGAAACCGGAGCACCTGGAGGAAACCCACACCATCAGAGGGAACGTATAAACTTGCTTACAGAGGATGCCGGAATTGAACTCTGAACTCTGACACCCTGAGGAGTTATAGCATCGTGCTAACCACTACGCTCCCGCAGCAACCTCCCCCCCCCGCCCGCCTTAGTCTTAAACGACTGGCCCCTTACCAGGGTCCGAGTAAGGTCACCCCTCATTCTTCTAAACTCCAAGGGATCCAGCCTTGGTGCTCTCCCTCAGGTAAGCAAGTGCCCCAGGACCCTCCTGCTCACTCTAACACAGACCCATCGTGCATTAGCCCCACAGCCAGAGGCTGTAGAAGTGACATTCCCCACACGAAAAGGACCGACTTTACACCCATCTACGCCTCTCATTATCTTCAATCCTTCTCAGTTTCTTAAGCTTCAGAAAAAAAAAACAACCGAAGTTCAGTCTTAGATTCATGGAGCACAACAGCTGAGAAACTCTGGCCCATCTAGTCCGCGCTGGCCTGGTTTTCTGCCTAGTTTTGTTGACCTGCACCCAGACCAGAGCCCTCCAAACCCCTTCCCATTTCTTAACCAGGGAGACACAAGAGACAGCAGATGCTGGAGTCTGCAGCAACAATCTGCTGGAGAAACTCAGTGGGTCGAGCAGCATCTGAGGGGAGGGGAGAGGAAACCCAGTCCAGATGCAAGTTCTCAAACCACCCCCTCAACTGCACATCTGCTCAACAGATTGTGTATCGATCCACCTAGGAGACTTCAATACCAAGCAGGAGGGAACACAGCCTCCTGACTAGATGAGGTGGCAGAGAGTTCACCAACTCTAAAAGCGTTAACTCTGGATAGAAAGGTCAACGGCACTCTCTTCTGCCAGAACTGGAATTGGAATTTGTTCATTATTGTCACGTGGACTGACGAACAGTGAACAACGTGTCTTGCATACTGTTCATACAGATCAAATCTGTATTGTAAAACAGTGCATTGTAAAACAGTAACAGAACGCAGAATAATGTGTCACAGCTCCAAGGGGCAAGTTCAGGACCTCACATCACTACCTCCACCACAGGCCGTTGTAATCGCTCACACACAGACCAACTGAGACCCCCTCCCCTCACGTCACTCCACCATAAACACCACAGCCCAACCCACTCTGTACCCCTATCAGCCTCGTCCCAAGGACAGAAGATCGTCAAAGATGCCCTCAAGCCCCTCCGCAAAGGTGGCTCCTTCTTGGACAGTGTTTACATGCACAATTTGTCATCTGCCAGCCTACGGATGCTGCAGGGAGTCACCTGTGTCAGTGGGTAAAACTGCTGCCTCACAGAGCCAGAGGTTCCTCTGTGTCTCTCTCTAGATCTGCCATGTTACAAAAACTGCACAGCAAATTTCTACCGGTTTACGGTGGAGAGCATTCTGACTGGCTGCATCACCATCTGGTATGGAACTTGCGATGCGCAGGGTCGTAAGAGGCCGCAGTGTTGTAGATTCGGCCAGTTCCACCCCGGGTACGACCCACCCTACCATCAAGAGGTGCCTCAAGGCATCCGTCCCCAGCCTTGGCACTAAACTGTCCATAAAGAGTTAATTTCACACTTAGTAATAAACAAAATATCTGAGGATAGAAACAGTTCCAAATTAAACATTTATTTCTGCATCATTCGTGATCTGTTATGGACACCGATCTTTGTTTCATATTTTGTACGTGTTGTTAATCCAGCTCCTTCACAATGTGACTATCATCCCATCCCCGCCTGTACCGACATTAATCCAGCTCCCTCACAACATAACCTTCAACCCATCCCTGCCTGTACTGACATTAATCCAGCTGCCTCACAACATAACCTTCACTCCATCCCTGCCTGTACTGACATCAATCCAGCTCCCTCACAATGTAACTATCACCCCATCCCCGCCTGTCCCGACATTAATCCAGCTCCCTCAGTGTAACCATCACTTCATCCCCACCTGTACTGACATTAATCCACCTCCCTCACAATGTAACTATCACTCCATCCCCACCTGTACCGACATTAATCCAGCTCCCTCACAATGTAACTATCACTCCATCCCCGCCTGTACTGATGTCATCCAGCTCCCTCTCATCGCTCTCCATGGTGCTCGGTGCCTTTGACAACATTATGCGCCCACGATGTTAAGCAGCCATGTTTAAGGTAAATAAAGCTTTATTGGAACAGAGCAGTACATTCACAGCAAGGTCAGGAATGGGGCTCCTCTATGCACTCCGGAATGAAGTAATTAATACACAGCAGGGGCAACGCACCTGCCAGAAGATGCTCATGCATCCGATTTCTCTCCTCCAAAGAGTCCCTGGTCCCACCATCCCAGCCGGACACACTGAGAACACCAGGATGTCAACACTCGTCCTCTCCCAGGAGGGAAAACTTATTGGTGCTGAGCAGTGCTCCCCTGGCCAGTGCTGGGCATTGCTCTCCCCTGCGCCACGCTTCTCCCTTCTCCTCACCCTCCTCGTCCTCCTCCTCCTCCTCATCGGCGTCGCGGTCCCTCTCGTCGTCCTCCTGGTCGGAGCTGGAGATCTCGTCCTCCTCCTCCGAGCTCTGCTTGCCTTGCAGCTGCCGGTGGGCCTCCTGGAGGGCAGCGATCTCCTGCGTCTCGCTGTGCTGCAGCCAGTGCGCTGGGGAGGGGGCAGGAACAGAGCCCGGGGTTAGTGCGTCACCCTCACCCCCACCCTCCTGTATCCCAGTCTCCCCTCCCTCCTCCACCAGGGGCACACAGCATAGGAACCAGACCATCGCCCCAACTCGGAGTCGAGGAGGAACTGCTTAACATCCTGTCCTCCCCGGAGAGTAGTGAATCTGTGAAATTCTCTGCCGGGGAAACGGGGGAGTCTCCTCATTAAATATATTTAAGACAGAGTTAGATAGATTTTGGGATAGCAGGGGAAAAGTATAATTAAGGGTTCTGGGGAAAAGGCAGGTAGGTGGAGATGAGTCCATGGCCAGATCAGCCATGATCTTATTGAATGGTGGAGCAGGCTCGATGGGCCAGATGTCCGACTCCTGCTCCTGTTTCTTAGGTTCTTGTGTTCTGTCTCTACTGTTGGATTAGGATCCATATTATTATTTTTGTTTTTCCTTGTAGTTCGATCTTTCTTTATGCTTGCCTATATACTGTTTAATTACTTACTTGTAGTAAATTTTTAGTAACTTGTAGTATGGCTATGGAATTTTGAAGTTTGTTTGTCTGCGGTGCCAGATCTAGACTCAGTCGGTGCCTGCTCACAGGGTTTCTTTATCTAAACCCAACCTGCAGTGTAAAAGAACAGCCCCGTACTCAGGTCCCTTTACAACTTAGAACAGTACAGCACAGGCCCTTCAGCCCACAATGTCTTGCTGACCTTTAACCAACTCCAAGGTCAATCGAACCCTTCCTTCTTAACGTAGCCTTCCAGTTTTCTTTCATACGTGTGCCTATCTAAGAGTTTCTTAAACGTCCCTAATGTATCTGCCTCCATCCCCACCCCGACCGCACGTTCCACACACCCGCCACTCTCTTTTTACAGTTTACGGTGTTTTTCTTGCCCCCGCCTGGCCTGTACCACGATGAACATCTAACACAACGGCTGTAACCACCAGATGTGCCACATTCTTGACTTCCAAAGATTCTTCTAGACCAGTGGTCCCCAACCACCGCGCCGCAAAGCATGCGCTACCGGGCCGCGAGAAAAAAATATGATTTGGCAATATGAGTCAGCTGCACCTTTCCTCATTCCCTGTCACACCCACAGTTGAGCTTGAACACACACGAGGTCATTACCCGCACGTCATCCATGTCAGCGCGGGAAGGAGATCAACTCCTCGAGCTTGCAAATGACAGTGGGCTGAAAAGTATGTTTGACATAACATCTCTGCCGGCATTCTGGATCAAAGTCAAGGCTGATTATCCAGAGATAGTCAGGAAAGCACTGAAAACGTTGCTTCCATTTCCAACATATCTCTGCAATGAATGCAACGAAAACTAAATTGCGGAATAGACTGGACATAAGGAACCCCGTTCGAGTATCACTGTCTCCCATCACCCCTCGATGGGACAGTGTTGTTGCAGGAAAACAAGCCCAGGGCTCCCACTGACTCAGCGATATTGGTGTGTTGCAATGATTTTATATGTTCATACGGCGAAAATATGTGCTGTGTGTTTAATATCCAAACGTTTCTTAAAATGTTATGATGCTATTGACTTATATAACCATATAATAATTACAGAACGGAAACAGGCGATCTCGGCCCTTCTAGTCCGTGCCGAACACTACTCTCACCTAGTCCCACCGACCTGCACACAGCCCATAACCCTCCATTTCTTTCCTGTCCATATACCTATCCAATTTTTCTTTAAATGATAATATCGAACCTGCCTCTACCACTTCTACTGGAAGTTCGTTCAACACTTACTTCAAGCTCCCCTGTCCTCCCCCGATAATTGACATCACTGTATTCATGCGAGGAAAATATGCGCTGTGTGTTTAATATTAAATTCATTAGATACACCCTTTCAGAAACAAAATTGAGTGTATTAGCCACTTATCACCTATATTCCGGTCGTGATTAACCGCCAAAAACGATTTGCAGAAAAAAAAATCGGCACGTACACGCATGCGCAAGTCATGCATGCGCACACAGGTGCCCGCGCAAGGCTTCATGGTCATGGTAGCCTTTCTCGGGGTAAACCCAATGTTTTGACTGCTACTCTTGGCCGTTGGCAGCCCTACGCCCCCCACTACCCGGGTCGGCCGGTCCGCAAGAATATTATCAATATGAAACCAGTCCGCAGTGCAAAAAAGGTTGGGAACCCCGGTTCTAGACAACATCATCTGCAGATCTAACGACGCTGCTGACAGGTCCAGTTCGGCAAATGTCCCTCAAGGCCTTTCCTATCCAATTCACCGGTGTTCTCATTTCTCTCCATGACAGAGACGTGGCATGATAAGTAAATTACCTCTGGCGTAGGCGTTGTACAGCACTACGGCCCAATCGTCTGTGCCAACCATGATGCCTGCCTGATGTAGTCACACTTGCCTGCGTTTGGCCCAGATTCCCCTGAACTTTCCCAGTCCGTGTTCTTATTGTACCCACCTCTAACACTTGCTCTGGCAGCATGTTTCACATAACCATCATCTTGTGACCCCTCTGACCCCCCCCCTTAAGTCTTTCCCCCTCTCATCGTAGTCCTGTGCCCTCAGAACTAGACTCCCACACCCCGACGGTCACCGTCCATTTCATTTACGATTGTTTATAAACCTCTGGAAGGTCACCCTCAGCTTGCTTCACTCCAGGGAGAACAGACCCGGTCTCTCCTTACAACCCAACCCCCTCCAGTGCTGGCAACATCCTCACGATGCTTTCCCACCTTTTACAACGTGTCAATAACAATATTTAAGAGGCAGTGGACAAGTACACGGATTGGAAAGTTTTAGGTGGTTATGGGCCAAACGTGAGCAAATGGGACAAGTTTGGATGGGGCATCCTGGTCAGCACGGACCAGCTGGGCTGAAGGGCCTTCGTCTGGGATTGTGACTATTGCACCCAAGGGTTCAGGGGAGACGGTTCCTGGAATGGGGACCTGGACAAACAACCCCCACCCCCACAGGTATCCATTCCACAGCTGCCCGCCCCCCACAAACCCCAACAGTAGCGGACGGGGTGGTCACACCTTTCTGCGCCGTGTATCCTGGAGGCCGCATGCAGAGACACAGGCGCCCGTCCACCGTCAGACGCAGGATGCTGTTGGCAGCACGGTACACGTCGTTCCGAGCCGCTTTGGCCGTCTTGTAGGCTCTCTTCTCCGCCCAGGCTACAAGGAGACGAGGGGATTAGCGAGCCCTGCCTTTTGACCGGTCAGCGACCTCACCTCCATCAACAGACTAGTCAGTACCTCTCACTTATCCACGGGTATTCCCAACCCCTCCATCCCATCCACAGACTGATCAGCAAACACCCCCCACCTAGACCTCAGACTGGTCAGTGACACCCCCTGCAACCCCCACCCAGTCACACTGCCCCCTCCCCACAACCCCCCGCCCCCCGAGCACCCACTCCGAATCCTGAGCACAAAGGGAAACTCTTCCTGGACAATTACATTTACAGCCTCTTCTCCCCGCTGCTTTGAGAAAGATCCCCAACCCCTGCTCCTGTTACCCCTTCCCGTATCCTAATTTCGCTCATCTTCCCCCCACCTTGTTCCCGTCCCCTCCCCAACTCCACCCACTTGCCCCATCTCCTCGCCCTCTCATCCACATTTTTCTTTTCCCCTCCCCCCCCACCACCCACCTTCACAGAGGTCCCAGGCGGTGTACTCGGCCTGTGCCTGCTCCTCGGAACCCTCCCCTGTCGCCCTCGGGTGCTGGAGCTTCAGCAACTTCTGTACGGGGATCCGGGCGGCCAGGTAGCCGACTGAGGTGTAGGGCTCCTGGATCTGAGCGATTGGGTAAATCCCAGCCAGGATCTGGAAGGAGAGATGGCATGAGGTGAGGTGGGCAGCGGGACCACAGGGTAACTCCCTACTAGGGTTTGCAGGGAGACTCGCTGCAGGGTGAGGTGACAGCAGATCCTCTGGGAAACCCTGGCAGGGATCTGTACGGAAAGACACCGCGGAGGGAGGTGAGCAACAGGACCGCAGGTAACCCCGGCCAGGTACTGCAATGAGACGGACCCTGAACTTACGCTTGAAAATGAGTTTGAATGAGACCTTAATTACGACCATGAACTTGAACGTAAAACCCAGGCCGAACCAGCTGAGAAAAGGCTCAGGAACAGAGTTAGGCCATGCAGTCTGCTCCAAAAAAAGCTGCAGAGGGTTGTAAACTCAGCCAGCCCCATCACGGGCACAACCCTCCCCTCCACCTTCAAAATCCTGCATTACAGACCCTCACCACCCAGGACGTGCTCTCTTCTCATTGCTACCATCTGGCAGGAGGTACAGGAGCCTGAAGACATACACTCAACGTTTTAAGAACAGCTTTTTCCCCTCCACCATCAGATTTCTGAACGGACAATGAACCCATGAACACAACCTCATTACTCCTCGTCTGCCCTAGTTTTATTGTGACATTACAAATTTATGCCTTGTACTCTACTGCTGCCACAAAACCAACTTCACAAAACACATCAGTGATAGTAAACCTGATCTGGAGACATGTAGCATCTGCAGCCCCCACTGTATTGTTTAACAGGCTTCCTTGCGAAGCACAGCTCCATTCACTTTTACGCCAGCTTGCTAAGCAGCACACCTGAACTTCTGTCCAAATCATTTCCTCGAGGTCCCAGCACGGGTCGCAGACCTCAAGACAGAATAATGCCTCCTCCTCCAACTATTCTTCCATGGCCAAGCCAATTGTGAATGCAACCCGCCTCAGATCCCACCTCGATCTCCTTTGCTGAGACCCCCCTCCCCACCTACACCCCCGCTCTCAGCCGCCGGTCACTCACCTGTTGTTGACGGTCCACGAGCGAGGGGAAGACCAGACCGGGGCAATCGCACAGTTTGACTGTGGGCGTCAGAAAGTAGGTCTGGAAGTATTTGGTGTGCCCCGGGGTCCTTGACACACTCACCACCTTCTTCCCCACCAGCCCGTTGATGAGGGACGACTTGCCCACGTTTGGGAATCCTACAGACCAGGAGAGGAAAGGTTAGAGTCCAACCCTGTGCAGGAACACCACAATAGTTTTCACTGTCCACAGACAGTGGTGGTTGTCTGGGAATGTGGTGAAGGCAGGTACGACTACAACGTTTACGCAGCATTTGGACAGGCGTGGGTACAGGCTGAGAGAAGGGGTGGGTTTCTGAGAGAGAAGTGGGTACAGGCTGAGAGAAGGGGTGGGGTTGGGGAGAGAGAAGTGGGTAGAGGCTGAGAGAAGTGGTGAGGTTGGGGAGGGAGAAGCGTAGGGAATAAAGGTGTATAAGAGAGAGGGGTTGCCAAGGGAGAACTGTGGGGGTATTGGTGTGAGGGAGATTGAGAAGGCGGAGGGGAAATGTGTTTGTGGGGATGAAGAGACTGTGGATATATGATATGGATGTGGAGATGACGTTTCCTATAGTGGAGAAGTCTAGGAACACTGGGCACAGTCTCAGAATAGAGGGACGTCCATTTAGAATTGAGATGAGGGAGAATTTATTTAGACATTCCGAGGTGAATCTGTGGAATTCATTGCCCCATTCGGCTGTGGAGGCCATGTCATTGAGTGCATTTACAGCAGAGGTTGACAGATTTTTGACAAGTCATGGTGTGAAAGGTTGCGGGGGAGAGGCAGGAGAATGGGATTGAGAGGGAAATGGATCAGCCACCATTGAATGGTGGAGCAAACTCAACGGGCCCAGTGGCTTAATTCTGCTCCAGTGCCTCACAATCTTATGAATAAAAGGGGATCCCCAGGAGTATATGAGGGGAGGACAGGGGGAGAACAACTGTTTATGGGTGGGGTTGTAACCGAGGGTATTCAAGAATAGTCCGGGGGGGGGGGGCAAGTAGAACCAAGCATTCGTAATGGAGAACAACCTGCCATGCCGAATGCATACAAGTACGATGGGGGTGGGGGCCCTCACCCCAAGGGCCTACGAAAGGAGGGGAGGTCCTTGAGGGAGGGGTGGAAGCTGCAAGGGAGAGAAATGGTGGGGGTTACGAGGGTGTACTAAAGGAGGGAGTGGAGCGAAGGGGGAGGAATTCAGAGGATGAGGTTGCTGCTCCGAGCGCTGGGTCAGACGGACTCACCCACACAGCCCACGGTGAGGATACCATCCTTGTAGAGCTCGTCCGTGGCCGTGCACAGCTCCATGGCTGCGTCAGTCTGGTGCTCCACCAGCACGGCCTCCTCCTCCTCTTCCTCCTCGTCCGTCAGCTCCTCACGGTGAGTGCTCGCGGCGTCCCTCTCCATCTTCTCCCTCCAGCTGGTCAGGTCCACTGGGCAGGAGAGAAAGGATGCCAGTCAGACAGCGCCCGGCCCGAGCTCGCCCAAGTGTGCTGCCCATAGCTACCCAATTCTGCAGCCTCACCTTTGCCCTGTGTGATGGTCTCGCAGGCTTTAAGGAGCTGCCGGGGGCCCACTGCCATCGTCCGGATTCTCCTCCGTCTCCTCCGCTTCTGAAACACTGAACCCAAACACAGAGACGTGACCGAGAGTCCCAATCACACGGATCAGGGATCGGTAATGAGAGCCACATGCGAACACCTCCCGGGAATCGTTACCAGCGCCAGTCCCACAGGGTGGCCAACTATTACCCCTCCCGCAATTCGCCCAAGGGGCGGCGCGGCAGCAGAGTGGTTACTACGACACTTCACAGTACCAGCGACCGGGTTAAATTCCCGCTGCTGTCTGCAAAGAGATTTGTACGTTCACCCCGTTACCATGTGGGTTTTCTCCAGGTGCTCCAGCTCCCTCCCACAATCCACAGACGACGGGTTAGACGTAGTGCCAGAATCGAGAATGCCCAAATCATGAATGCCCCAGCACATCCTCAGACAGCGTCAGTCGTTGACACAAACGATGGATTTCACTGTAGGCCTCGACGTACACGTGATAAACAAAGCTCATCTAACCTTTAATTCTTTATCCACCCTTCCCACTTGGCACATGGCTCCATTTGAGCCAAAGGCGGGCAAATCTGGGTGCAGACAAGATGACTGAGGTGCAAGGGTTGGAGCTGCTGTCTCAGGGCCCCACCAAGCCAGGTTCGATCCTGGCCTCAGGTGCTGTCTTTGCGGCATTCTCCAGGTGACTGCACAGCCTTCTTGGGGCGAGTTCCGATCTGCAACCTGTGAGTCGATAGGTTAATTGCCCACTATGAACCTAGTGTAATTGGGTGTCAGAACCAGTGGTGGAGGCAGGGAACAGATGTGGAAACTAGAGGCAAAAAAAAGAAAATGGGATTCGACTACTAGCGCTTGACAGTCGGCACACACGAGATGGGCTGAAGGGTCTTGGCTGGGCTGCCAGTGCAAACCATACCGAGAGGTGCAACCGCATCCCTATCAACATCTTAAGCATCACTGACCGACAGTGCTCTCTGCCCTCTCATGGTCCACGTGGAATAGTTTGGAGCAACACACAAGACACCGGAAGCAATCAATGGGCCAGGAAGCATTGGAGGGGGGAAAATGGACGGTCGTCATACTGGGTCGAGACTCTTCCTCCAGTCTCGATTTCCCTCCACAGATGCTGCCTGACCTGCTGAGTTTCTCCAGCACGTTGCTCTGGATTCCATCAACTGCAGTCCATCGGATTTCTACGTGAATGACTTTGTCCAAGAAAGGTGTTTGAACGTTTAGGTGGGTCTTGTTAGCTACAATGTGCTCTTACTGTGAATAGGTTTTCCAATGGAACCATTTGTCAGCCACAAACGGTTGAAGAAAACGACGTCATTGTAGCTCTTGAAGTTTTACTGAATCACCTGTTGTTTGTTATCTTTGTCCTTGAGAGTATGAAAACTCTATGTACTTTGAGCTGGGAGAGATTCTACTTAGAGCATCGCATTTTGTACAAAGACCGTGCAAGTCCACCCTCCGAGGGGGGACCGTTTCACACAGAGAGCGGTGGGTAAGTGGAACGAGCTTCCCGAGGAGAGTAAAACTGCTTTAAAAGGCATTACGACAGGTACACAGATAGGAAAGACTTGGAGGGATGTGGGTCAAATGGGACCAGCTCAGCTTGGCATTGTGGACAGCCAGGACAATTGGGCCGAAGGGCCTGTTTCCTGCTATAAAACTGTGACAACCTTATACATTTAATTTTATTAGAGATGCAGTGTGGAACAGGCCCTTCGGGAGCAAATGCCATTCCACCAGCAACCTACCTATTTCACCCTAGCCTGATCACAGCGTAATTTATAATAATTACAAGAGGAGAAGATGGCAGTGCAACGCAGCTTGCAGTGGCCACTTCGGTGAATGATATCTGTTATCTGTCAAGTAGGGTGCCGTGCACAATCCTGATTTGATGGAGATGGACGTGAGAGCACAGAGTAACATCTGGTGAAACTTTTGAAATGCCTGTTTCGCTGCCACTGCTACTGTGTGATCCAGGATCTCCGGAGGGGAAGGCCCCGAGTCCTCGGCTTTGCTTGTTGCTCAGCGGCCGGGGTGGGGTCGAAGCGCTCGGCAGAGGATGGTGCTCGGTGTCGGAGGCTCAAAGTTTGCAGACGGACTCAGAGTCCGCTGCGGTCGGGTGCTTCCAATGGTGCTGCATCGACAAGTTTGCGGCGCTTGGAGTTTCATGGCAGGGAGAGTTTCTTCCTTCTACTATCTGCGTGAGATGATGGGGCTATCGGGACTTTGAGACTTTTTTTTTTAAACCATGCCCATGGTCTGCTCTTTATCAAATCACTGTATTGCTTTGCACTGTTGTAACGATATGTTATAATAGTTTTGTCAGTTTTAGTCTTGGTTTGTCCTGTGTTTCTGTGATATCACTCTGGAGGAACATTGTATCAATTTTTAATGCATGCATTTCTAACTGACAATAAATGAGGACTGAGCATCCTCATAATCTAATCAACTCACCTATTTACTGGAAAGGAAGGGCACTGGAGCATGCAGAGGAAACCCTTGCGGTCACAGGGAGAAAACACACAAGCTCCTCATACTCTGTCAGAATTGAACTCCAATGCCCGGAGCTGTAATGGCTTCGCTACTGTGATGCATTTACTCTGTGTACCCATGCATTTCCTTCAATAACTTGTCGTCAGCTGATATTTTAGATGTTTCGAAACCAAAGTCTTAAACACTAGCATAAATTGCAACTTTTACAAACTATTTACGTCTTCCAGTGAATACAGTCTAGATGACCCAATCTCACCGCATATGACAGTGCCACCACCTCAGGGAAACAGTCCGGTGAGCCTCAGTAACGCTCCCTCTATAATAATGACAGCCCTGTTGCTTACCTGTGCTGGGATCTGTCTCGCCCTGTTTCTCCCGTGGGTACGATGTGAAGCAGAGGACGTGGAGCTGAGGGAATTTCTGCTGGAAATAATGCTTCCAGGCTGCCACCAGAGAGGGCGGAGCAAGGTCGATCTTGTTCAGAACCAGGATAAGGCTCCTCTTCATCTCCTGGGTCACGTAGTCATAGAGCACTGGGGAAAAGTGAATCACCTGTGGGTAGGGGAGGAACTAGGTCAAGAAGATCGATGTAGAGGTGTTTCCTGTAGTGGGGGAGTCCAGGACCAGAGGGTACAGCCTCAGAAGAGAAGGATATCCCTTTACAACAGAGATGGGGAGGAATTACTCTAGCCAGAGGGTGATGAGCCTGTGGAATTCACTGCCACAGTCGGCTGTGGAAACCAACTCCTTGGGTAAATTTAAAGTAGAGGTTGACAGGTTCTTCAGATGCATCAAAGGTTATGGAGAGAAGGCAAGAGAGTGGGACTGAGAGAGATAACAAGTCAGTCATGATGGGATGGTGGAGCAGACTCAATGGGCCAAATGACCCAATTCTGCTCCGATGATTTATGGCCTTGAGGAGGGAGCTGTTAACTATACATTTAGTTATACGTCAATACAGACAAGTAAGGTTATTTTCTACCTTCCCCTTCATATTCTAAAACCACAGTTCTGGTTGCCCCATTGAAGGAAGGATGTGGAAGCTTTGGAGGAAGTGCAGAAGAGGGTCTGAGGTACAAACTCTCAGGTTGGACAGACATGGGGCGTCTTCTCTGGAGTGTCACAGGCTGGGAGGTAGACCTGATGGAAGTTTACAAAATTATGAGGGGCATTGACTATGACTATGACTATCTATGACTATAGATAGGGTAGACAGTCAGAATCTTTTACCAGGGTAGAGATGTCAAATACTTGAGGGCATGCGCTTCAAGGTGGGAGGGCAAAAGTTTAACGGAAATATGCGGAGGCAAATTTTCTTTTTAAGCAGAGTGGAGCGGGCTGCCCGAGGTAGTGGTGGAAGTAGATATGACAGTGGTGCTCAGGAGGCTTTTAGACAGACACGAATATGGATCATGCACTACCAGAAGAGACTTAGTTTAATTTGGCATTGTGTTTGGCCAAAGGGCCTGTTCCCACACTGTACTAGTCTATGTAGCTCTACGAATGGGGTGTGTGGACTAGCACCTCTGGTGAGGGGGCTTGTCATGTCCATTCCGAGGCAGCTCACTAGACACTCAGCTCTCACCTGCAGCTTCAAGTAGCTGTTTGCATGTGACAGTGGTCATACCCTGGTACAGCACTTCGACAGGTGGGTTAAACCAGGAGAGGGTAGCTGGTGGGTCTCATACCCCAGTGAGATAGGAACACGCCTGTCCCAGCATGAGGAGCCAGCTCCAGTGGAGACGACCCACAGTGAGATCCAACAGCCAGGAAGGTGCTACTGGAACGTTCCGAGGAAAGCGAAGGGTATGGCAAGGCACAAAGACGTCATGGTCATCCACTGCAACCAATGAAGACCCCAGTTTGTTACGCTTGTTTGTACCACTGGGCCGGGACTTCTGAGTTCAAAAGAGTGGAGCTGCCCCAGTGTAACGCCTTTTCCACTTTAAAAACTGTCCCGCACAGGTTTCCTGTCATCATCCACCTCTTAGCTCACCTATGTCCTTGTCTGCAAAGCTACAGTCTGCACTGAAGTGAAATATATACCCACATGATTGGGCAGCTTCCGCAGAGCAGAAATAATTCGATGCTTCACTCTGGTGAGTGAGGATTTTAAAACTGAGGCACGTTCAAACTAGGGGCCATGGAGAGCAGTGAGGGTGGAGAAACTGGTCAACTGTAAGGAGTTGGAAGATCTCAAAGCATGCGACGGGAGAGGTGAACACTGAACTAGAGGGGGTGGAGATAATGAGGACAGAGCTGAGGGCTTCAGCAACCACTGTGAGGCAGGGCTGGCGGATGGCAGATCTAGTTACTAACACGGACACAGTGCCAGAGACTCGCAGTCGATCCTGACCTCTGGTGCTGTCTGTGGTGGAGTTTGCACGTTCGCGTCGTGACCGCCTGTTCCAGTTTCCTCTCACGTTCCAGGGACAAGTGAATTGGGAGCTTAACTGGCCGCTGTAAGTTATCTCCGGTGTGGAGGAAAGTGAGAGAATTTGGTGGTAGTTGATGAGTGTGTGGGGAGAACAAAAATAGGATTAATGTAGGATTGTAAATGGGCCAGTATAGACTCAATGGGCTGAACAGCCTCATTCCTATTCTGTACATCTGTGATTCCAAATTCAAATGATAAGTATAATGCCATGATGATACTGTGGTTTCCCAAAACAGAGAACTACCGGTAAAAGTTATTGTCAAGCTCTCTAGTCAGGATCCTGTGGTCCGGCAGCTCCTGTAGCCCAGTATAGTTTGAATCTGTAGTACAAATCTGTGGCAGTTTCAACCTGTGTTATGTAAAGGTTTCCCACAATATATCTGGGGCATGCAGACGACCCATCAGTAAAGAGCTCGGGTGCCCCAGACAGGTTGACACAATGGAAAGGACGAAAGGGAGACACTTGTAGTTTGCTGCGGACACAGTTACAGAGCTAGGTGGCAGTATGGGCTGTGGAGGGGTGCAGACCGAGTCCAGGCAAAGCAGGACGTAATGGAGAACAACTAAAGGTCATCCACCGCGCTAGCGAGGTGGAGTTTTGTTCAGGTAGTGAAGGGCATTATTGTCTAGTGTCCTTGTACACAAACCACTGAAAGGTTCAGGAAGCTGTTCCAAAAGCGGTTGCACCAAACAGAGTCGTACAGTACAGGCCCTTCAGCCCACGATGTTGTGCCAACCTTTTAAACAATTATAAAATCAAATAGCCTACCACTTGGTGTTAAAAAAAACTCTCCAAAGTTTCCATATCCTTCTCATTTTGAGGTGACCAGATCTGAACATAATACTCCAAGCGTGGTCTAACCAGAGTTTTACTGAACTGCAACATTACCTCGCAGTTCTTAAAACTTAAATCTGTTCAATAGAGACTAGAGCCATACACAGAATTCCACGTGCTGTCTCACTAAGCCTATGTATAATTGGAGTGGGACTTCTCCCGTTGCTGTGCTGAAACCCCTTCTAATAAAGGCCATCGTAACTTGTTTCACCAGGATGCGGCCTGGATTAGAGACCATGCCTTATGAGGAAAGGTTGAGCAAGCTGGGGCTTTTGGAGTGAAGGAAGGTGAGAGGCGACGTGATAGAGGCATAGACTGAGTGGACAGCCAGCACCTCTGTCCCAGGGCGGAAACAGCTAATTTTAAGTATAGGGAGAATGTCAGAGGTAAAGATTTTTTTAATAAAAGACAGAATAAAAGGTAGGATGCACTCTTAAATGTCCCTAACCTATCTCCCTCTACGCACCAGGTACAGTGGTAAAGGGAGATATATTAGAGATATTTAAAAGACACCTGGACAGGCACAAGGATGAAAGAAACTGGACGGCTCTGTGGGAGAGAAATGATAGATTGATCTTGGAGCAGGTTAAAAAGTCAGCACAACATTGTGGACTGAAGGGCCTGCACTGATCAATGTTTTAACTGCCTGTAACCTGAATCTCTTTTGTAAGTCGGAAATGAACAGAATCAGTGTGCGAGAGAGTGAGGAGCAGACACACAGCGGTGACGGGGCAGGTGCGGGCGTGGGAAGAGCGGCCGCCAGCCAGCCTCACCGACTTGGTGAGGGAGCGAGTGAGCCCACCCAGCGCTCCCAGCTCTACTCGGCTCCACGCAGCCCCCAACTGTTGCAGCTCGAGGTGGGGAGAGAAGGTGTGCGGAAACGCCCCGCTTCCAATCGGTAGTTTGCAGCCCCGCAGTGACCAGCAAATCCATCCCCACCCTGGGGACCAAAAGATATTGGAGCAGAGTTAAGCCATTCAGCCCATCAAGTCTGCTCCATCATTCAGTCATGACTGATTTTAATCAACCCCTTTCTCCCCGAAATCTTTAATGCCCTCACCAATCAAGAACCTATTAATCTCCGCCTTAATGCACCCAATGACTTGGCCTCCACACCCATCAGTGGTAATGAATTCCACAGATTCACCACCCTCTGGCTGAACAAATTCCTCCTCATCTCTGTTCTAGAGGGACGCCCCTTTGTTCTGAGGCCATGCCCTCGGATCTTAGACGATCCTTCTGATGGAACGTTCTCTACAGGCCTTTCAGTGTCCAGTAGGTTTCAATACATCCAGCCCAACGCCCAAACATTCAGCCGTGTGGATGGGCTGCCCACATGCTGAGCATATGTAACCGAGGGAGGAAACGGACTCACTTTCCGCCCCAAGACCGTTTACAATACGTACCGGGTGCCTGATGTCTGTGATCAGTAGAACGACGTCGGACATTTCCAAAACTCTCCACAATTGCCGCCAGGTCTACACAGGGTTAGAAACAGTCGGTCAGTGAAGTCATCGGGAGTGACGAATCCCCACTGGCAGAGTACATTTTTTTGGTGGGGCACCTCAAGAACATTTACAGACCCGTTCCAAACACAAGGTAGTACAGACAGTGGAAAATAGATCTTCATGGCTGTCACAGCACCTTCCCACTGCTCAGTCCTACCAGTCACACACACATCACCCAATCTACCCTTCCACCCACCCATCACCCTCATCCACCCACCAGCCAACTAGCCCCCCCATCCACCAGGTAGCACACCACCTATTCTACCTGATGCACTTCAACTTTTCATGTTGGCTGCAGCCAACTGGCAAGCTGGGCGCACCCAATCGGAAGGCCTGAGAGGCGCCAGCGAATAGGCAGGGCCCACCCTTCCCTGCGCCAGCGAATAGGCAGGATCCACCCTTCCCTGCACCAGCCAATAGGCAGGGCCTACCCTTCCCTGCACCAGCCAATAGGCAGGCCTGCCCCATAGGCCAAACAATCCCATGTTTCTTACCCACCTCTTCCATTTAACAAAGACTCCAAAACTCCACAATATATTTCTGAGTAAAAAGATTTAAAAGACCTCTGCCCACACCCCTTCAGACAATTTTAAACAATTGATGCCCGGTTGCTAACTACCCATTTATCCCCTCTCACTATTCAGTCTTTGCTGTCTCCAAACTGAAACCCTGTCTGCCTTCTCAGAGGGAACTGAACGATTTTAATCCACTATTTTGAAGAAATTTTCTTGTGGACGAAATCCACCCCACAGACCATCAAGAAGATTGACTCATTATCCCAGACATGAGAGATTCTGTACATGCTGGAAATCCAGAGCAACACAACACACACAAAATGCTGGAGAAACTCAGCAGGTCAGGCAGCATCTATGGAGGGGAACAAACAGTCAATGTTTTGGGTCACGACCCTTCATCAGGACTGGAAAGGAAGGAGCCAGAAGCCAGAATAAGACAATGAGGGGGTTATACAAACTGACAGATGATACTTTTTGTTGGGAGCTTGCTGCATATAGATTGGTTTTCCACTTTACACACAAGTAGATGCCAACAATGGTGTCATTGGCTTTGAGTCTTCGGGACTTTGCAAAACTATGAGAGATTCTGCCCAGAGTAAAGCTCCCTTCCACACTTTGTTTGCTCCATTGGCCAGTTGCCTCACCTCCAAGTTGTGCTCAAAGTAACTGAGCTTGGCGGGATCGAATGTGCTGTAGATCTTCTCCAGGTACTCGCGGAAAGCCTTCTCCTCCTGCACCAGGAGCTGTTCCTTCGTCATCGAGTAGTTCCAGGGGGAGCGCTTTGGGAAATCCAACACTGAGGGAGCAATTAAAGCCAAATCAACTTGATGAAGCAGGGCGGAGGAAGAAAGAGAAGGTGATGCAAGGCCCAGTACTGACAGAGAAATTAAAATCAATCAGTTCAACTGAAGGTAGGGAGGAGGAAGAGGTGGGAGAGCCAAGGTTCAGCCCTTAACGCTACTGGCCTGGCTCCCCACATGAAAACCTCCACTGGACTCCAGCTGCAACTGAAACTATGTCCAGCTCTTCGTCTTTGAGAGGCTGATCTGAATTTACATGCACTGACCTGTGGCAGTACTGCTTACAGATCTGATTTGCAACTTATGAGGTGTAAAGATTGGTGAGGTTGCATCCGTGAAGCTGAGAAAGTGGTCAAGGCAGATACAGTAACAGCTTTTAAAAGGAAAAGTTCAAGGGTCAACTTTACTCACCATCTACAGTACATTTATTATGTATTAGGAATTTGCTGTGGTGTATTGGCGTGACATGCAACAGAAACAACAACATTCAACAATTATAAAGAATAAAGGATTATATAAAATTAATTTAGAATTATGGATATGGAACCAGCCAGAATGCTCTCCCACCGTACACCTGTAGAAATTTGTAAACCTGATTCTGATGCCCACATGGTAGACTGGTCCAGAAAGTAAGGCACGAGGGATCTGAAGCTTGTTGGCAAACTTGGCTGTGTGATAGGAGGCAAAGGGCAGGGGGTAGAGGGGCATTACTCTTAGGAAAGAAACTGGAAGTGATGCACCACAGGGAATGGCGCTGGGACCTTTTATTTGTTATGTAAAGCGAGGGTACCACAGTGGTGCGGTAGTTACCATGGTGCTATTACAGCTCGGGGAGTTTGGAGTTCAAAGCCGGCGTCCTCTGTAAGGAGTTTGTACGTCCTCCCCCGTAGAATGCAGCTTCCTCCCACAGTCCTGCCATTTAGTAGGTTAATTGTTCATTGTAAATTGTCCCCTGATTCGGCTGGCGTTCAGTCAGGGATTGCTGGGTGGCGAAGCCTGAAGGGCCAGAAGGGCCTGTTCTGTGCTCTATCTCCAAACAAATACCTAGATGGGAATCCAAGTGGTATGATTAACAAGTCAGCACAATTTACCAGAATTGGTGGAATCAGAGGTAGTGAAGGTTTAGGAAGGACAGAGAGGGTGCACAAGGCTTACCAGGATGCTGCCTGGATTAGAGGTTGTACAAACTTGGATTATTTTCTCTGCAGCGGCGGAGGCTGACAGGAGATCTGATAGAGATTCATAAGATTATGAGAGGCAGAGATAGATTAGACAGGCATCACCTTTTTCACCAAGGTTGAAATGCCTAATGCCAGAGGGCATGCATCAAGGTGAGAGAGGGTCATTTCAAAGGAGATGTGATGGGCAAGTTTGCTTGGGTATTTTTTTTGGTACACAGAAAAGTGGTGGGTGCCTGGAATCTCTTGCCTGGGGTGGTGGTATCGGCAGATACAATGGAGACTTATAACAGATGTTCAGAAAGGCACATGAATGTGAGGAAGATGGAAGGATAAACTGTGTGTAGGCACAGGCCATTCGGTTTCTTGGCCATTTGATCACAAGTTTAATTGGTTCAGCACAGTATTTTGGGACAAAGGGCCTAAAGATTCAGTGGGACAAAGAACAGAAAGATGGAATGAATCCAGGCTACTGTGAGGTAATGCACTTTCGGAGGTCAAATTCTGGTAAGGCACATAGAGTAAATGGCAGAGATCTCAAGAGTGTTGATGTACAGAGAGACCTTGGGGTGAAAGCGGTGGCAGAAGTGGGTGGGCCGTGAAAGAGGCAATTGGTAGCCATAGAATATCAGAGTTTGAATTTCAAGTTGCAGCCGTACAAAACATTTCAACTGGTTCATCATTACCACATGCAGTGAAAAACTGCCTTGTGCATATACATCAGATCATGCTGGAGGAATTCAGCAGGGCAGGCAGCATCAATGGAGGGGGATAAACTGTCCATGTTTTGGGCTGACACCCTTCATCAGGACTGGAAAAGAAGGGGTCAGAAGCCAGAGCAGGAAGGAGATGAGTACAAGCTGACAGGTGATATGTGAGACCAGGGGAAGGGGAGAGTGGGTGAGGGAGGTGGGGAGGAATGAAGGAAGAAGCTGGGAGGGGATAGGTGAAAGAGGCAAGGGGCTGAAGAGGAATCTAATAGGAGAGGACAGTGGACCATGGAAGAAAGGGAAAGATGAAGGCATCAGAGGAGGTGATGGGCAGGTGAGAAGAGAAGGACTGAGAGGAGAACTGGAATGGACAATGGAAAAAGAGGAGGGAAGGGTGAGAAATTACTGAAGGTTAGAGAAATCGATGTTCTTGCCACCAAGGTGGACGGAATGTGAAGTGTTGCATTTCCAACCTCAGCTTGACCTCATTCTGCTTATAAAGGTGACCATGGGCAGACAAGTCAGAATATGAATGAAAAGCTGAATTGAAACGGGTAGCCACTGGGAAATCCTGCCTTTTGTGGCAGACAGAGCAAAGGGGCTCACAGTGCATTGAGGGAACAGATTGCAGAATAGAGTATAACAGCTACAGAGAAAGTGCAAACAAATGCAAAATCATAAAGAGTGAGAGGTCAAGTGTCCATCTTATCATATTAGGGAGCCACATAACAATGGGGTAGAAACTTTCCTTGAGCCTGGTGGTACGTGCCTTCAGGCTTTTGTATCTCAGACCCATTGTGAGGCTGCACTTAGGGTCACCAGTACACCCCTGGCTGCTACGCTGCAAAAAGGACGTGGTAGCAAACGGGTCGAGAAGAGATTGACCAGGATCTTGCTGAGGATGTAGGGGTGTAGTTGTAATGAGAAATGGGAGAGTCTGGGATTACTCAGTGTAATGAGGGGTGACCTGTAATAGCAGTTGATAAAACTGTGAGGGGCATAGATAGGAACTGTCTCTCTCCCCCCACCTCACAGCGTAGGGAAGCTGAGAACTACAAGGCCACTGACTCAAGATTAGAGGGAAGAAATGCAAGGGAGATCTGAGGGGCAAGTTTTCCCACACAGAGGGAGGTGGTTGGTCATCTGGAACAAGTAGCCAAGGGTGGTGCTGGAGACAGGTGCTTTTGGACAGGTACATGGACAGAGCCCAACACAGGAAATGCATTCAACGTAGGTGTGGGTCACGGTCCGCACGGGCGAGGTGGGCTGAAAGCACTCATTCCTGTACTGATGCTACCTCTGACAACCAAGTCCAGCTCCTGGCTTTCACCTGTGACGGGGGTGGCGGCGGGGGGGGGGGGGGTACTGGCACCTTAAAGCCAGTCACTTCAGGGAGATGGGGCTCGTCATCCGTGGTTGGGAGGAAACCGCAAGAGAAAAGTCCGGAGCTGGAGCCCCCTAAGTCAGTCCTACACGGAGTTCAATCCGGTCTGGCAATTCCTGCGGTGCTGCCGGTGCCAAACTGCATCGGCCTCTGCCGTTCCTTTGCATGGAGAGGGGCACCCTGCTACATGGGCTACAGCTTGCTCTCCAGATTGTACCTGCCCAGGCTGCGTATCCAAACAGCTATGACATAACATCCGTGGTCAACTCCAACCAACAAAGGTCACACTCTCATTCATCACCACCCCCAGCAGTGTGTTTCACATGCCCACCTTTCTCAGTGTAGAAACCCACACTCTCACTCACCACCACCCCCGGCAGTGTGTTTCACACACCCACCATTCTCAGTGTAGAAACCCACACTCTCACTCACCACCACCCCCGGCAGTGTGTTTCACACGTCCACCTTTCTCAGTGTAAAAACCTACACTCTCACTCACCACCACCCCCGGCAGTGTGTTTCACACGCCCACCTTTCTTGGTGTAGAAACCTACCTCTGACATCCACCCTGTAGTTTCCTCCAATCACCTTAAAATTACATCCTCTGATATTAGCCATTTCCATCCTGGGAAAAAGGCGTTGGCTGTCCACTCTATCTCTGCCTCTTAGCTTAAACACCTCTGTCAAGTCAACTTTTACGCGCCAAAGTGAAAAGCCTAAGCTCGCTCAACCTTTCGTCATATGGCATGCTCTCTGATCCAGGCAGCAACCTGGAGAATCCCCTCTGCATCCTTCTACACCCTTCCTGTAATGAGACCACCAGAACTGAACACAATATTCCAAGTGTGGTCTTACCAGAGTTTTTACAGAGCTGCAACACTACCTCACAGCTCTTGAACTCATCCTCTGACTAATGAATCAGTCAGGGAACCAGCAGTGGAAATGGTTAGCAATTTCAACTTCCTGAGTGTCAACATCTCTGAGTATCTATCCTGGGCCCAACACATTGATGCAGTTACAACAAAGGCAAGACAGTGGTTATATTTCATTAGGAGTTTGAGGAGATTTGGTATGTCACCAAAGACACTTGCAAATATCTACAGAGATAATGTGGAGAGCATTCTAACTGGTTGAATCACGGTCTGGTTTGGAGGGGCCACTGCACAGGAACAGAATGATCTGCAGAAAGTTGTAAACTCAGCCAGCTCCATCATGGGCACCAGCCTCCAGGATATCTTCACAGAGTGGTGTCTCAAAGAGGAGGCATCTGTCATTAACAAACCCCATCATCCTCTTCTCATCAGGAAGGAGGGTCAGGAGACTGAACGGCCACCCTCAGCAATTCAGGAACAGCCTCTTCCCCTCTGCCACCAGATTTCTAAACGGACATTAAACCCACAAGGGCTAACTCATTAATTTTTTTATCCCACTACTTATTTAGTTGAAAAAATATATACACACAGACACACACATACATACACACACAGATAGGCATGTTCAATTGTACCTTAAAGTTCTTTTTATTGTGACGACAAACCAAGTTATCAGAAGATTGATGCTGATGAGAGAGATAAGTGAGACAATGGAGAAACATTCAAAATGCTAATAAGAGAGAAGAGAGAGATTAACGAGAAAGAAACACATTTCAAAATATTGACAGACCAGTTGCTTTGAACCTGAACTGTTTGAAGTTTGATGCACAGGCCATACCCCAGAAGGGGGATAAAAAGAAAAAGGTTCACTAAGGCACAACACACACCACGAGATCACGAGATAACGAGACCCTGGAGGAGCGGTGTGCCCCCACAAGTTGGTGGGAGTTGAAGGTCTGGTTCACAGGAACCGACCATAGACTGACACGGTGAAAAGGGACAATTGGCGGGAACCTGGTGTGTGTGTCCGCCCTTGCCTGGGTGCCAGGTTCACCGTGGAAGAACGGTTGTATCCGGAGCCAAGGGGTCACAGTCAATGACCACAGAAGACATAAAAAAAGGGTCCGCCCAAAAGCCAACTGCGAAGAACATCAAAGGTCTGCTGAATCAGATTTGCATATCTCTCTCTCTCTCTCTCCCCCGCCGACCCCCAACGGCACAACAGTGATTACTGCGAACTGTAAGACTGATCATTTTACCCCTAGACTGCGATAGAGCTTGGTTGATTCCTATTACCCTAGTTCTGTGTACATGTGTGTTTTATTATTGCTAACCTGTTGCACTTATATCCTTATGATTAGAGTACTGTGTTACTTATTTCTTTAATAAAACTTTCTTAGTTTCTAGTAAACCAGACTCCAACTAAGTGGTCCATTTCTGCTGGTTTGGCAACCCAGTTACGGGGTATGTAACATAAGCGGGGATCTCGTCCGCGATTTTGAACGCCAAATTTGGGACTGGGTAAATTGATTGGGTTAAAATTCCCAAAAGAAAGAAAGGACAAACAGCAGAAATGGAGATTGAGGAATTTCTAAAGGTGCCAACCTTGGAGGCATTAGAGGATGCCAGGAAATCAGAATTGGCAACTGTGGCCAAACGGTTGAATCTTTTTAAGGGGAAGTTGACAATGAGGAGAGCGGAGATGCACAGAGCTATCGTAGAGCATTATGTATCTAAAGGTGTTTCCCCAAGGGGAGCTGGAGGTGGTATCTATGGGCAAACCTGGTGGAGAAGCAGTCCAGCTGCAGATGGAAAAATTGAGACACGAGCATGAGTTCCGGGTAAAACAGCTGGACCAGAAGAGAGGGACAGGCAGTTAGAATGCGAAGAGAGAATAAAGCAGCTGGACCGAGAAGAGAGGGACAGACAGTTAGAACGAGGAGAGAGAGAGAAGCAGAGGGAAAGGGAATTTGAGCTGGAGAAGTTAAGGATGAGGCTAGCACAGGGGCCCATGCCGAACCAAGGTGGAGGGTTCAGGGCAACCCAAGAGGTTAGGCTGGTTCCCCCATTTGAGGAGGCCGATGTTGATCGGTACTTTCTCCATTTTGAAAAAGTCGCTGCAAGTCAGGACTGGCCGAGGGATAAGTGGGCTGTTTTGCCTCAGAGCGTACTTAAAGGAAAAGCTCAACAAGCTTACTCGGCATTGTCCGCAGAAGATGCCCAGAGGTATGATGTGGTGAAAGAGGCGATACTTAGGATTTATGAGTTGGTCCCAGAGGCATACCGGCAGAAGTTCTGGAATGTGAGGAAGCAGTGGGGCCGCACATATTTAGAGTTTGCCTGTGAGATGCAGATGTATTGTGAGCGTTGGTGCGCCTCGAAAGGGGTCAATGGGGATTATGACAGACTGCTACAGCTAATACTGATTGAGCAGTTTAAAAGTTGTGTCCCTGAAGGTATGAGGCCCTATCTATATGAGAAAGAGACAGAAACCTTAGCCACAACTGCTAAGTTAGCAGATGAATACGCGTTAACGCACAAAGCGAAGTCTACCCCGAGTAAAAGCTACCAGAAGGGTAGTCAGGACAGCGGGGAGAGTCTGTCAGAAAAGTCAGAAAGTAAGCCGGGGACTAGTGAGAAGGATAAGGAAGATCAGGAGCAGTTTGGTAGGAAGTTTCCTGGGGTCATATGCTATAATTGTGGGAAAGCCGGACACTTTGCGTCCAGGTGCTTTGCCCCAAAGAAGGAGATGGGGAAAGGAAAAACGACGGTTCCGACTGGCTGTATTGAGCTGGCAAACAAACCGCTAGGGGAGAAGAGGTCTGATAAAGTTCAGGAAGGGCGCGAGAAGTTTATCTCGGCCGGATTGGTGTCGGTGAAGGAGGGGTTAAACCCGATTCCAGTACGGATCTGGAGAGACACTGGAGCTTGTCAGTCATTGATCTTAAAGAGTGTGTTAGACTTTAGTTCAGAGACCCAGACTGAGGAGGTCAGGGTGATAAAAGGCATTGGGAAAGGGACTGAAGCAGTACCTTTGCACCAGATACACCTAAAAAGCAACTTGGTCTCTGGACCGGTCACGATCGGGGTGAGGCCCGAACTACCAATGGAAGACGTGGAGGTCTTACTCGGTAATGACCTCGCCGGCGGAGAGGTGTACCCAGCAGTAAGATTGACAAGCCAGCCTGCCAGCATTGAGGCCCTGCCCATGGACTCACAGGTCTACCCCGTTTGCGCAGTGACTCGGCGCATGTCCAGAAAGGCTGCCGAAGCGAAAGTAGATTTAGCTGAGACATTTTTACCAGCCTTGCACCAGGAGGGGTTAGAAAGTGAGAAGGGGCGTAGTGAAACAGAAGTTGAGGTAGACTTATCATTAGCAAGGAAGGAATTTATACAGGCACAGGAGCGAGACGAGGAGCTGATGGTTTTGATGGAGACAGCTCTCTCCGAAGCAGAAATAAAAAGGGGGCCAGTGGGCTATTATGTGAAGGAGAGAGTACTAAGGAGGAAATGGAGCCCAAGTACCATGCCTGCAGATGAGGAATGGGGGGTGGTGCACCAGGTAGTAGTGCCGAAAATTTATGGGGATGAGATTTTTAACTTGGCCCACAAGATACCCCTCAGTGGACATTTTGAGGTGAGGAAAACAGTCGATAGAATTATGAAAGAGTTTTACTGGCCGCACAGGAGGAAGGATGCTATTGACGATCGTAGACGTGAGCTAACACAGTTACAGGCTATTAACATGTTAAAAGCTTACCATGATCAGAAAACAGATCTAGTTGGTGTTATTACGAAAATTAATGAGGCTAGGGTGCCACCTGATAAGGGGAAAACCCATTTTGAAAAGATAAGTATGGTGCCGACCAGATGGGAGAACTCTATTGGTTTGGCCAACTTTGCTGATGAGTTCTCTCACTTAACACCCGAATAGAGCGAGCCGCTGATAAAACTAACTAACCGGCACGCACACGTATGTCCGGATGTCCCAGGCGATGCAAAGAGCCAGTACATGGTGTTGTTGTCACATCAGGTCAGCCTAGTGAGCAACACCCCTATAGGATGATTAATTCGGTGACAAAAGGGCTAAAGAACGCAAAAGTGTATATTGACGATTTAGTGGTCTGGAGTGATACGTGGGAGGAGCACATTGTGGCAGTAGAGGAACTGTTTAAAAAGCTGTTTGAAGCCAGCCTGACAGTGAACCTCGCAAAAAGTGAATTCAGCCACGCGAAGGTCACTTATATGGGATTTGTGGTAGGACAGGGGCAGCTGGCACCGATGCAGGCTATCTCTGAAGTCCCCACCCCGACAGACAAGACAGCCCTGAGAAGGTTCTTGGGGATGGTGGGGTACTATCGGAAGTTTTGCAAAAACTTTGCGGATATTACCCTCCCTCTTACTAAGCTCTTGCCAAAGAATGCTAAGTTTGCGTGGGATGACCCTTGTTATATTTGTCCGGGACGGAAACCACTGAGAATTTACACTGATCACAACCCATTAGTGTTTTTGGCCCCTATGAAGGATAAAAACAAAAGGTTACTCAGTTGGAGCCTGGTCTTAGAGGGACTTGATATTAAAATAAAACATATAAAAAGAACAGAAAATGTGATTGCTGACTGTCTGTCAAGGTGTTGACAACTTAAAGTTCTCTGTATTAGCCGAATAGCTGATGACCCTGTATATTAGTGTGTATCTAATAATGTATTCATGTCTCTAATTTTTACCCCGGTAAAAATCTTTTGAAGGATAGGGGTGTGACGACAAACCAAGTTTTCAGAAGATTGATGCTGATGAGAGAGATAAGTGAGACAATGGAGAAACATTCAAAATGCTAATAAGAGAGAAGAGAGAGATTAACGAGAAAGAAACACATTTCAGAATATTGACTGACCAGTTGCTTTGAACCTGAACTGTTTGGAGTTTGATGGACAGGCGATACTCCAGCAGGGGGATAAAAAGAACAGGTTCACTAAGGCACAACACACACCACGAGATCACGAGACCCTGGAAGAGTGGTGTGCCCCCACAAGTTGTTGGGAGTCGAAGGTCTGGTTCGCGGGAACCGACCATAGACTGACAGGGTGAAAAGGGACGATCGGCAGGAACCTGGTGTGTGTGTCCGCCCTTGCCTGGGTGCCGGGTTCACCGCGGAAGAACGGTCGTATCCGGAGCGAAGGGGTCACAGTCGGTGACCACAGAAGACATAAAAAAAGGGTCCGCCCGAAAGCCAACTGTGAAGAACATCAAAGGTCTGCTGAATCAGATTTGCATATCTCTCTCTCTCTCTCTCTCCAACGGCACAACAGCGATTACTGCGAATTGTACTCAGCTGAACTGAACTCTGCGTCACTTGAGACTGATCATTTTACCCCTAGATTGCGATAGAGCTTGGTTGATTCCTATTACCCTAGTTCTGTGTACATGTGTGTTTTATTATTGCTGACCTGTTGCATTTATATCCTTACGATGAGAGTACTGTGTTAATTATTTCTTTAATAAAACTTCCTTAGTTTCTAGTAAACCAGACTCCAACTAAGTGGTCCATTTCTGCTGGTTTGGCAACCCAGTTACGGGGTACATAACATAAGATATTGCAATGTACAGTTACAACAGACTTCACGACATATGTCAGTGATATTAGACCTGATTCCAATGGCCAACATACCTTAACCGCCCTATCAACTTGCACAGAAACTTGAGAAATCTATTGACATTGACACCAAGATCCCGCTTTTCCTCCACACTAAGAATCCAGCCATTAACCCGGTATTTTGCCTTCAGGTTCGACCTTCCAGACAGTACCACCTCACACTTTTTCAGCTTCAACACTATCTGCCACCTAAAGTCTCAAGCCTATTGTACGATATCTTATCAGCTGCCTTTAACTACCCCGGCATCGACCACCTTTCCATCTCTGTCACTCCACCAAATGACTATCTGCAGCTGGATACACTTAGCCTTTGTAGCGTTTGTCAGTAAATCCACACTTGTTTTGTCAGTAAATCCACATTTGTTCTGCTGATTCAGTCCCTGATTATTTCCAGAACTTTCCCCACACGAAGTCAGACTAATTGGTCTGCGAGGTTAGTCCCTCCGCTTTTGTTGCATCCCACATCCCCAAGCTGCACCCTAACCCCGCCAGCTTAACCTCATGGTGAAGTCCAAGTCGAAGACAAGGAAAGTTCCAGAAAGAACCAGAGACAGAGTGAACAGTTATTCAAATCTAAGACGGGCCTGAGTAAATCTAGTAATTCAGAGAGACTTTAATTAAAAAGGATAGGGAAAACATCAAACGTGCTGTACGATGCAGAATCAAGGTTTTGGGAACAGCTTTTTACTCTCTGCCTTCAGAATTCTGAACGGTCCATGAGCAGTACTTCAATCTTTCTCACTATTCATTTTACTTTTATTAACTGGTAGTAAATTTTTTAAGGTGTTGCACTGTATTGCTGTCACAAAAACAACAAATTTCACTACGTAGGTCATAGACAGTAAACCTGATTCTGATTGCGAATGGATGAACGGGGCGAGCTTTTCGTAACCGTATCCTTCTGCAGCTGGCCTTTAGCGAGCTGGCTCCAAGCTGCAAACTCCACGTGCATGTTCCAGATTGCTAAAGTGCTCAGTCAGCACCCACAGGGACATTAAAATCCGGCAGCGTTCGTTTCTGGCAGGCAGCTCAATGACGCAGCAGGTAGGGCCGCAGCCGCCTCACAGCTCCAGTGACCCAGATACAACCCGGTCCCGTTTTCCCGTGTGGACTTTGCACACTAACACGGAGGCCATGTCATTACAAGAAGCATCTATCATTAAGGACCCCCACCATCCGGGACATGGGCTCTTCTCATCACTACCACAGGGAGGAGGAAGAGACACAATGATTTAGGAACAGCTTCTTCCCCTCCACTATCAGGTTTCTGAACAGTCCGTAAAACTCATAATAAACACAGGGGATTTGGCAACTGCTATAAATTTCTACCTCATTATTCCCTTTTTGAGCACTACTTATATATGTAATTAATAGTAATTATATATACTGCACTGTATTGCTGCAAAAAAAAAAGCTTCATGACATATGTGAGTGATAATAAACCTGATTTTGAATTAGATACTCCCATTTCCTCCCAGATGCCAACGGCATGAGACTGGTAGCTTAACTGATCACGTCCCAGTGTGAGAGAGTGGGAGTTGAATCAGAGGCAAGCTGAATGGGAAGCGAGAGAGAATGACTTACAGGGAAATGGACAAAAGCCCAGTATTTGATGGGCCTCATGGCTCCTTACACCATGATAATTTAAGGTTTCAGTTGATAGATATCACTGTCTTTAGTGTGACGGTGGTGGGGAAATAACCTAGAAATAAACGGGAGCAGAATGGACAGTCCAGCGGAGGTTTATAATGGTTCGGGAATGAGAGGGTTAATGTATGAAGAGTGTTTCATGCCCCTGGGTCTGCTGAAGTTCAGTGGAATGGGGAGGAGGGGGAATATCACTGAAATCTGCCAAATACTGAAAGGCCTATCTAGAGTGCACGTGGACAGGATGTGCCCTAGAGTGGGGAGTCCAGACCAGAGGGCACCATCTCCGAATAAAGGGACGTCCATTTCCAACAGAGTTGAGGAGGAATTTCTTTAGCTCGAGGGCAGTGAAGCTGTGGAATTCATCGGAGGTCAAGTCAGTGGCTAGATTTAAAGCGGAGGTTGATAGGTGCTTGATTAGTAAGGGCATCAAAGGTGACAGGGAAAAGGGGATGAGAGGGAAAATGAGTCGGCCATGTGGAGCAGACTTGCTCGACCAAATGGTCTAATTCTGCTTCTGGGTCTTATGGCCATTTGAATCTCAGATCGGCACACAGATAAAATCAGTAAACAACCACAACACCCGGGAGCAGAATTAGGCCATTCAGCCCATCGAGTCTGCTCCATCATTCCCTCATGGCTGATTTATTATTCCTCTCAACCCCATTCTCCTGCCTTCTCCCCGTAAACTTTGGCAGTAACGACAAGCTCTGCTGTGCCTAGCCAGGGTTTGATGATAATTCAGAACCTGAAGGAGGTGGTGCTCTGTGTTTGTTGAACAATCTAAGAATGAAAGGAACTCGTTCTGCTGAGCTTTTGAACTGACGCAGCCAGAAAGACCCCGGGTGCCCTTGTCCCCTCCAGAAGGGAGGTGAAGGGACGTCTGCTGAAGCAGCTGTTGCGGGTGTCAGAGCAACTTTTCACTGTGTTGGTGTAAGCAGCGTCCATCGTAGAAATGCTGACGGCTGTGGAATGTTAACAATGCAGGGTATTCAGCGGAGAAAATGACAGTCCCGGGCTCTGGCTGTAGGAATGGACCAGAAAGTAGCAGCAATGCACATGCACACGACCACCATCCTGGCCTACCCACGATGAACCCATGGCTGAACCACCTATTCACTTCCTCATCTTATTGCTCTAAACTCCCAAAGAGCCCTCAACACGTCACCGAGGAAGCCCGTCGGCGAGACGTCCGACCGCGGCTGAATGCGAGCACACCTGCACCAATAACGCCACTGATCCTGCAAATCGGAGAGCAAGGCTCCCTGTGGAAGTCCCTCCAGCTCCGGCTCTGCCCAGGGACCCCCCCCCCCCACCACCCCCAGCCAGCAGGAAGGCTTCACGGTTTCAGCGTGGCTACCGCCGCCTCGACAGGAGATCAGCTGACTTGGAGGTGCAGTACAAACAGCGGCCGATCTCATTTGCCCCCAGATACCCGAGCCACCATAGGACCCAATTAAACCAGGGCACCGGTTAATTCCACCTTCCTCCACACACATTGTTAGTTCCAGCTTCTCTCACCGTGGCAAACCACATCCCTTCTTCCCCCTCCCCACTCTGACACGCAGCAGTGCCGGTCAGGTGGCAAATGAGCTGCCCTGAGTTCGCAAGGACGCCTGAGGTCACCAGGCCAAAGCCACCAGACGACTTAATGGGTTGATCAGCGCTCCCTCAACCTTTGACACTTGCTCAAGCTCTCCGCACTCCACACTGCTGACAGGAAAGGGGAAACACAAGATTCCCTGGGGGACCTGAGGAAAGGGGCTTTCTGCACCACTGCCACAAGCAGGGAGATTGGCCCATGTTAACCCCTAATCTCCCTGTTTTCTGTGATACACCCGCCTTATATAGTTTGATGGGATGGTATAGACCAGGGGCTCCCAGCCCTTTTAATGTCGTGGACCCCAGGTTGCGAACAGCTGGTATAGGGGGACAAACACAAAATGCTGGAAGTCAGGCAGCATCTATCAAGGGGAATAATCAGTCGATGTTTTGTGCCAAGACCCTTCATTGGTATAGACCAGGGGTTCCCAACCTTGGTCCACGACATTAAAAAGGGACCCCCTACCATTAATTGAGGGGTCTGTAGACCCCAGGTTGGGAACCCCTGAGGTACTGGAGAATTACTTCATATCTAAACTGTGATGTAGCTGTCCTGGGAAAGTTTGATAGGATAGTACTGAGGGAGCTTTACTCCATACCTGGCCCCTATCGCCCAAACCAGGCAGCAATGTGTAGGTGGAGCTTTGCTCTGTGTCTGCCCCTGACTTCTGAGTGCTTGGTGGGACAGAGTGGAGGGGACTTAACCAGCAGCCCCTGCCCCTGTCCCTGCCTTGGGAGTGCTTGATGAGACGGCAAAGAGGGCACACTACCGAACCTAGCAGGGCAACGCACAGGGAACTAGCTTACCAACAAGACAGCCCTGATTGCTGGGGTGCAGTCATTCAGACGTGGCTTAAACAAGGTTTTTAAATACCACCCAAGGCTGTTTAAAAGAGCTGTGGCCTTCTCTCCGATGCCTTGGCTCAATGTTTATTCCTGACACAGTACTGACTGCTTTCCTTGTCGACTTGCTTTACGCAAATCGGCTGTTGTGCTTCTTGCTGTGCAAGGGTGACTAAAGTTCAACAGTAACAGTTTATTGTCTGCAGTGGCTGCCAGGACTTGCTGGGGTTTGACTGACGTCGGTTTGCACCTTTAAGAGCGAGAATGCAGAGCAGCAGAGGGAACGTGCTGAACCTAAAGTAAGCCCTATTATTCACATGTACAAGGGAACAGATCATGAAATGCATCCTTTGCGTCAAAGACCAACACAGTGTGAGGGGCAGCTGGCAAGTGTCACCACACTTCCAGCATCGACATAGCATACTCGCAAGTCGCTAACCCTAACCGGTACACCTTTGTAACGTGGGAGAAACTGGCACCGTCATGGGGAGAACAAACGTACGCTTTACGTTACTGGAGCTTCTGCCCCAACAGAATGCCAGCATCCAACCTTCGGAAGGAGCCGCGCCCCTCTCAGGAGGGCAGCAGTTGTTGAAACAAATCACACCCGAGGACGAGTCACCCACCGGAGCCAGGCTTGTAGATGTCGTCAATGTCCACCTCCAGTTCGGTCTCCGGAATGAGCTCCACGATCTTCTCCTGCATTAACTTCTTCCTGCGCTCGATCTCCTCCCGGCTCTCCTTCTCGAAGTGCAGCCGGAACCTGGGCAATGGAAGGGGATGGGAGGCAGCGTTAGTGGCACCAAGGTGGGAAGTGTTGATCTGCACTGAAGGTGGTTCTGGGACAGTCACCAGACCTGGAGTTGGGGACCCAAATAGCCTAGGCGTCTAATCTGACAGTACTGTGCAAAAGTCATTTTATGTATTGCACTGAACTGCAGCCGCAAACAAAAAGCAAATTTCATGACTTATGTGAGTGAAGACAAACCTGATGCGGGCCTCTATCGTGGACTGAGAGTGGGAAGGGGGCAGGGGGAGGGGAATCATGGTCAGAAAGAGGGGAAGGAGTGCACCAGTGAAACATGCTGCAATGTTCAGTACCCCAACTGTTTGGAGTCAAACGACTTTGCCTGACGTCTCATAGCTGGGCGTGTCTGGGAGGCCACCCCCCCACCCCGGCACTCCTTCTCTGCCACCTGTCCCACACCCCTCCCACAGCGCTCCTCCCTCACCATTCCCAACACCCTTTGCTCCCGCCAGATTTACAAACTCACTCTGCGCTCCACGTTGACAAATACAGGACCGTGCAAAAGTCCTAGCCGCCCTATATATACCTGAGGCTTTTGCACAGTCCTGTGTGTCAGGCCCCCATTCTCAGGTCTCTCTGCCATCTAAAACTTCGACAAATTTCTAACGCATGTCCTAACTGCTTGCATCACAGCCTGGCATGGAAAATGCCCAGGAACAGAAACGTCTACAGAAAGTGCTAGATCATCATGGGTAAGACCCTCCCCACCATTCAAAACATTTACAAGGAGCACTGCTGCAAGAAAGTCGTATCCATCCATCCAGTAAAGGCACCCTCCATCCTGCTCATGTTGTCTCCTCACTGTCAGGAGGTACAGGAGCCTTAATTCCACACCATCAGGATCAGGAACAGCTATTACACTACAACCACCTAACTCCTGAATAAGCCTGGATAACTTCAATCACCTCAACTCTGAACCTACACTCTCACATTCAAGGACTCTAGGACACAGTTTCAATATTATTTATTAGTTTGTACACATCAGTTGTTTGTCCATCTTTGTTTGTGTACAGCTTCTCATGAATTCTATTGTATTTCTTTATGTGCATGTAAATGCCTGCAGGAAAACGAATCTCCGGGTGGTGTATGGTGACCTTTGCGTATCTGACTTTGGTGCCTGCACTCACCAACTGGGGAACGAGTTAACTCGTTCGGAAGCTGGCATCTGCTCATGGAACGCAGCCAACTGCAACGCAACATGAGACATGGAGTTGTTGGGAAGTGCATTGAATTCGGATTAGTGAATGCTGAGGCTGGATTGGGACCAGGAGGTCACGGGGGCATTCTTGGAGCACCAGTCCTTACAGAAGTGTGTTGTAGCTTTACAATGAAGGACTACGGCGGGGTTTCCTAACCAGGGGTTCACAGACCCCTTGGTTAATGGTAAGGATCTATGGCATAAAAAAACTCCTGGACTAGAGGCTCAGGATGAGAAGGAGAAGTATTGCCTCATCGATAGATCAGGGATGCAATTCAACACAGCTCCCAAGGGTGGGGTTGAGGGAAAGCAGGGGAGACAGATAGAAAGTCCCAGGAATAGGAAACATTTTCCCCTTGCAGTTTTTGCCAAAGAGAACACAGACGAGATATGGCAGCATCGCAAGACTTCAGCTGCAGTGAGAGGGTCACAGGCTGGGCTTGTTTTTCCTGGAGTGAAGAAGGTAAGAGGGTTAACCCAACAGAGATAAGACTGAGAGGCATAGTTAGGTGTGATAGCCAGCATCTTTCTTCTCTATAGTAGGAGCATCAAAATCAGGAAGGCACAGGTTTAAGATGAGAGGAAGGAGTTTCAAAGATAAGTTTTTTTTTATAAACACAGTGCTCTGGAGCAGGTGGTAGAATCAGATATAAACACTATATTAAAGAGGCCGTTAGACAGATATGCAAATAACCAGGCGTAGAAGGAGACAGTGCTAATGCAGGATTAATGTAGGTGAGCAAAGAGGTCAACAGCATGTGCGGTCCACTTCTTTCTGCCTGTGTTTTGTTTGTCGAGTCGTTTCTCTTCAACGCCTTGCATAACGCATGCTCTCTGTGCTGTCTGAATCTATCGTGACGCTGTGCAAGTTTTCCCATTGCATCTGTACCTCACTGTACTTGTACACTTGACAACAAACTCAACCCCTTTCACAATCCGACCCCGGACCCGCTGATCTGTTGTTGGCTGACCGCACCCCCCAGCCCCCCACCGGTCCGCGAATCTCCGAGTTCGCTGGGGTTGTCGAAAGCCCAACGTCCAACTGTCCGTGCCCGAACCAGAGTCGGCTGGAGGGCAAACAGTGCGGGCTGTTTTGGGGTAGGTGTGTGGTTGAGGGGGGGACACGGCTTGTCTGCCGTTGTTGTTCGGTTGCCTGTTGTGGTGTTCTGCTGAGCACTGTAGACGTGCTGTGTTGGTCACGGAATGTGTGGCTGCCCCCATCACGTCGTTAGATCATGTTGGTTGTTAACGCAAAGGAGTCCTCGGAAAAAATCATGAATCCATTAAGGGGAAGCAAAGGGATGGAACAACGAGCATTGGCCCCACCGGCACCCACCACCACCGAACACCGAAGAGAGTCGACGAGCCAGGGCTCATCCTCCCGTTCTGCACGCGGCCGGCCGGTGGGCACCCGCACCACCCTTCCCCCGTCGTCACCTGTTGGGGTCGTATCCCTGCTCTCCCGGCTTCCGCAGCGCCGGCTGCTGGTTGATCTTCCGGACCTGCAGGGAGAAGGACTCGCTGTCCGACGTGTCCGTCTGCTCCTCGTGCCGGTCGTGACTCCCGCTCCGGCTGTGGGAGCTGGACCGCACGCCATCAGGGAAGCCTGAAAGAGGACATCAAGAGTGAGCAGGCGGCTCTGAGAGGACCCACAAGCCTTCGGCCCATCCAGTCAATGCTGACCATCAAACACCCGTCTGCTCTAAGCACACATCAATCCCATTTGATTATCCTACAGCCCCAACATCTCTCCAGATTTTACTCCTCACCTACACACTAGGGGTCACTTACTGCAGCCTATTGACCAGCACGTCCTCGGGAGGAAACCCTTAGGTCACCAGGAGAACACTGACAATCAACACAGGCGCACTTCAACGTCCTGTGCTTAGCCTGTCATAGCTACAGTCGTGACAGAGGGGCTAGGCACACCACAAGTTGACTGGTAACATCACTGTTGTCGGCAGAATCTCAGATGGTGACGGGGAGACACAAGGGAGTGAGATAGATCGGCCAGTCGAGCTGAGTGCTGTACAGAGAGTGATAGTGAACCATTCAGAAATCTGATGGCGGGCAGTGGGGGGAGATGGGTAGCAGGTTCCCGAAACACTGACCGCAAGTCTTCGGGCTCCGGTACCTCCTTCCCAATGATAGTTAACAGGGGGGCATGCCCTGGATGGTGAGGGCTCTGACAGCTGGACGTCACCTCCTTGAGGCTCCGCATCTTGAAGATGCCCTCGATGTTGGGGAGGGTTCTGCCTGCGGTGGAGGATCAGCTGGGAGGCCACCGTTGGCAGTGCCGTTGCCTCACTGTCCCAGCGACCCAGGTTCAATCCCGACCTCCAGTGCTGCCTGCATAGAGTTGACTCGTTCTCCGGGACCTGGTGGGGCTTCCCTGGGTGGCCACAAGTATCCTCCATTTTGCCAATTAATCTAGTATCGGATTTTAAAACTTACCCTTTCTGCCACCTGTTCCTTTCTGACATGAAGGGGGAACCCATAAATCTACCTGGAGTCATGAACTAATTCAGCAGTCTAATTATAACCAGAAGAGATTCTGCGGATGCTGGAAATTCAGGGCGACACACACACACACACAAAATGCTGGAGATACTCAGCAGGTCAGGAAGCAGCTATTGAGGGGAGTGCACAGTGGACGTCTCGGGCCGAGACCCTTCATCCGGACTGGAACGGAAGGGGGAGAAAGCCAGAATAAAATGGTGGGGGGTGGAGAGGTAGGAGTCCAAGCCTAACTGATCACGTCAGCACCAAACCTACACCTTTGTGACAGACAGCGGTGTGCAGGTGGAATTAGTGGGCCTGCCGAAGACTCACCCGACATTCCAGGCAACGACTGTGACTGAGACGTCTGCTGAATGTCGCCGAAGGCAGATTTCTCCGCAGTATCTGTACTACATTGCGTTTGTACAAATGGCAATAACCTCCACTTAATTGACAAGAAAACGTGTAATTAGATTGGGAACTTGTAAGTGACGCTGTGCCCCTCTTGCCCCTGCCCTGGTTCCAAGCAGCAGTGGTTGTGGCGTCGGGAGGCGCTGCCGAGGAATCCCTTACAATCGCATCGGTATGTCGTGTAGGTGTTCACATTCAACCACTGTGGAACACGTGGATGCAGGAGGTCCTGAACGAACAGGCCGCTTGGCTCTGTACTCATCCAGACGAGTGGAATCTATCCCATCATGCTCCCGGATTTTCCCTGTAATTTAGGCAAGGGCTTTGGCTTCTCAAGTGGAGAGTCACTCATCACAGGACTGTAAGTCTCCTACGTGCCACTTCTGCCACAGCAGGCCCAAGACGCAACTGCAAACACGCTACGGCTCGGCATGGCATCTGCTCTGCCTGAGACTACAAGAAACTGCAGAGAGCAGCGAACATAGTTCACACACAGCACGGAAACCAACTCCCCCTCAACTCTCACTGCCTCAGTAAAGCAGCCAGCATAACCAAAGACCCTCCATCCGGCAGAAGACACAAAAGCCTGCGAGTACATGCCACCAGGCTCAAGGACAGCTCCTGTCCTGCTGTTACCAGACCCTTGTATGATGAGATGGACGTTTGGCCTCAATCGAGCTCGCACATTATCATTTACCTGCACTGCACTTTCTCTGTAGCTGTTAGACTCTATTCTGCATTAGATTTTACCTCATTCCAGCTCAGTGCACTGTGTAGTGACTTGATCTGCATGAACTGTGTGCAAGACAGGCTTTTCACTGTGTCTCAGTACGTGTGACAATAACAAACCAATTCCAGTAAATAAGGAAGTTTGCACAGTTCAGATTACTTATCACTCGTCTGACCACAGGTATTCACTTTGATCATTCACAAAGTACAAACAGCATTAACTACCCTTCAGTAGAACACTCACTCTAGATCCAGGGTTCCCAACCCTTTTTATGCCATAGACCCCTACCACAAACCGCGGGGTCCATGGATCCCAAACTGGGAGCTCTGCACTAGATGTCGGAGCAGTGCTGCCAGGATAATCAAGGACGCGACCCACCCAGCCAACATACTTTTCGTCCCTCTTCCCTCCAGGAGAAGGTTCAGGAGCTTGAAGATTCGTACGGCCAGATTTGGGAACAGCTTCTTTCCAACTGTGATAAGACTGCTGAACGGATCCTGACCCGGATCTGGGTCGTACCCTCCAAATATCTGGACCTGCCTCTCAGTTTTTTGCACTACCTTACTTCCCATTTTTCTATTTTCTATTTATGATTTATAATTTAAATTTTTAATATTTATTAATTTTAACTATTTTTAATATTTAATATTTGTAATCCAGGGAGAATGAAGCGCAGAATCAAATATCGCTGTGATGATTGTACGTTTTAGTACCAATTGTTCAGCGACAATAAAGTATAAAGTAGATAATTTGCCAACCTTCACAGGCACTCCCGCCCATCCACGTGGGACACTCAGCACTCATCCCATGTACATGACCTGTCACTGGCACTTTCCTGTTCCATTGCACACTAAACATTCTGCAATGTACCACTCGCATTTACCCTCCTCACTTATTCCAGATATTTGGCACTGTACTGGTTCTAGAGATAACTGATCACCCTACCTGTGCACGCTGTATATACTGCACTGTACTACCCACCCTGGCACTCACCCTGTCCACGCACTCTACTACCTGTCACTGACGCTCACCCTGTCCACGCACACTGTACATCCTGTCACTGACGCTCACCCTGTCCATGCACACTGTACATCCTGCACTCTACTACCTGTGGACACTGTATATCTTGCACAGTACTACCTGTCACTGGCACCCACCCGTCCATGCACTGTACTACCCACCCTGGCACTCACCCTGTCCACGCACTCTACTACCTGTCACTGACACTCACCCTGTCCACGCACATTGTACATCCTGCACTCTACTACCTGTCACTGGCACCCACCCTGTCCACGCACACTGTACCTCCTGCACAGTGCTAGCTGTCACGACCACTCACCCTGCCTTTTCCGCTCCCGCCTCTCCTGCAACTGCTTCTTCTTCTGTTTCACGCTGAATGGCTTCTTTCGCGGCATGGCGCTCCACTCGGGGCCTCAGCCTCGAAACTGCTCAACTCCCCAGTGTCGCACTGCGAACTTCAGGCCTGCCTGCCTGGCCTGGGTCGCCGCTCGCTCCTCACTATGATCCACCCCGTCAGCTCTGTAGCCTCGCTCCGGTCCCCGCAGCCAGCCAATCAGTGCCGGCCGTCCGCCATACGTCACTCGACACCGCCCACGGGCCTCAGCTGCCCAACACCCGATTGGATATTGCTATGACGTCACGAAACTCTCTGCCACGATGAGCCGGTGTTTTCGCTCGACCCCGCCCATCTCGGTGATGTCATGCTGACACTCCGCCCCTCTTCATGACGTTGAGTTTCGCCCCGCCTCTCCATTGCCCGTTCGGTGTGGCCACACCCCTTTCCACCAAGATTAATGCCCGGCGGGCGCTCACCGCAACAGCGAAGGCGCCCCGGTACCGGCCCCGCCCCCTCATGGCACGTGACAACCGCCGCCCGCGAGAACCACGTGACCCATCCCCCCTCCCCCCCCCACTGATGCCCCTCACCACTGAGAGAGGGAATTCACAGATACTCAGGTGAGATGGACCCAGTGAATGGGAATCAAAAATGCCAAAGGTCATAATTTTTGAGGAAGAGGGGAAAGGTTTAGAATGAACCAGAGGGTTCCCAGGGAAAGTGGGCACGCATGGAGTCAGCTGCCAGACAAAGTACTTGAGGTAGGTGTAAAACAACAAGGGACAGGTGTATGGTCAGGAAGACGGGCAAAAGCGACCAGCCTAGATGGACATTTTCAAAGTAAGTTTATTATACAAGTTCTCCGCTCCTTTTTGGATTCCAGACCTAACCAGATCCCCTCTACCACCGCTCTGCTCCGTCTAGCGGAATCAGTCCTCACTCTTAATAATTTCTCCTTTGGCTCCGCCCACTTCCTCCAAACTAAAGGTGTAGCCATGGGCACCCGCATGGGTCCCAGCTATGCCTGCCTTTTTGTTGGCTTTGTGGAACAATCCATGTTCCAAGCCTATACTAGTATCTGTCCCCCACTTCGCCTCCAACTTTCACCCTGCCCTCGTTTACCTGGTCCATTTCCAACACCTCCCTCCCCTTTCTTGATCTTTCTTTCTGTCTCTATCTCTGGAGACAGCTTATCTACTGATGTCTACTATAAGCCTACTGACTCTCACAGCTACCTGGACTATTCCTCTTCTCACCCTGTCTCTTAGAAAAATGCCATCCCCTTCTTGCAATTCCTCCATCTCTGCCGCATCTGCTCTCAGGATGAGGCTTTTCATTCCAGGACGAGGGAGATGTCCTTTTTTAAAGAAAGGGGCTTCCCTTCCTACACCATCAACTCTGCTCTCAAACGCACCTCTCCTATTTCATGCACATCTGCTCTCACCCCATCCTCCCGCCACCCCACTAGGAATAGGATTCCCCTTATTCTCACCTACCACCCCACCAGCCTCCGGGTCCAACATGTAATTCTCTGTAACTTCCGCCACCTCCAACGGGATCCCACCACTAGGCACATCTTTCCCTCCCCCCCCCCTGCTTTCTGCAGGGATCGCTCCCTATGCAACTCCTTTGTCCATTCGTCCCCATCCCTTCCCACCAATCTCCCTCCCAGCATTTACCCTTGTAAGCGGAACAAGTGCTACACATGCCCTTACATTTCCTCCCTCACCACCATTCAGGGCCCCAGACAGTTCTTCCAGGTAAGGCGACACTTCACCTGTGAGTCGGCTGGGGTGATGCACTGCATCCGGTGCTCCCGATGTGGCCTTCTATATATTGGTGAGACCCAATGCAGATTGGGAGACCGTTTCGCTGAACACCTACGCTCTCCGCCAGAGAAAGCAGGATCTCCCAGTGGCCACACATTTTAGTTCCATGTCCCATTCTGATAGTCTATCCACGGCCTCCTCTACTGTCAAGATGAAGCCACACTCAGGTTGAAGGAACAGCACCTTATATTCCATCTGGGTAGTCTCCAACCGGATGGCATGAACATTGACTTCTCAAACTTCCACTAATACCCTACCTCCCCATCGTACCCCATCCGTTATTTACACACATTCTTTTTCTCTCTCTCCTTTTTGTCCCTCTCACTATACCCCTTGCCCATCCTCTGGGCTTTCCCCCTCCCCCTTTCTTTCTCCCTCGGCCTCCTGTCCCATGATCCTCTCATATCCCTTTTGCCAATCACCTGTCCAGCTCTTGGCTCCATCCCTCCCCCTCCTGTCTTCTCCTATCATTTCGGATCTCCCCCTCCCCCTCCCACTTTCAAATCTCTTACTAGCTCTTCCTTCAGTTAGTCCTGACGAAGGGTCTCGGCCCGAAACGTCGACTGTACCTCCTCCTAGAGATGCTGCCCGGCCTGCTGCGTTCACCAGCAACTTTTATGTGTGTCCATTCAAGGTCATCAGTGTTCCCATACCAGGCCTTGTTGCAACCAGTCAATGTACTCTCCACCGCACACCTACGGAAGTTTGTCAAAGTTTTAGATGTCATGCTGAACCTTCACAAATTTCTAAGGAAATGGAGGCACTGCTGTGCTTTCGTCGTGAAGGCATTTGTGTGCTGGGCCCAGGACAGATCCTCTGAAATGCTAAGACTCAGGAATTTAAAGTTGCTGGCCCTTTCCACCACTGAGAGCTCTGGTTCATGGACCTCTGGTTTTCCCCTCCTGAAGCCAATAATCAGCTCCCTGGTCTTGCTGACATTGAATGGGTGAATGGTAAGCATGGATGAGTTGGGCTGAAGGGCCTGTGTCTACATTGTATGACTTTACCACAATTTAATGTATCTTTGCAATCTGTTGCAGCCTTCTTTTAGACTGGTTGTGTCCTGCAGCCCTACAGAAACCTGTTGACAATTTATACTTTATATTTTTAGATTGTAGTCGTTGATTCAAGGCTTTAAACATAAGTAGAAATTGTAAATTTCATAGATTATTTGCTTCATCTTGTGAAGAACTAGAGAACCTAATCTCACTACATATGAGAGTGCGATCACAACAGGAATGAGTGCTGAAACTCTTTGACGACTGTATCCTTTCTCAGATGAGGAGATCGGCATTATTTACGATAGCCCAGGTCTACTACACCTCCAAGAGCCTCGTTGTAGGGTTTGGAGGCTCAGGTGCCTCAGTGACCTGGGCCCAGGGCCTTGTGCTTTGGCTCTTGGCAGGGTCACCCTTGCTCAACAGGTCAAAGGGTAAAGGCCAGACTAAGAGTGGTCCACCGGTCCTCCAGGTTCAGGGGTTCGGCTCAGGGCTGTTCGAGAAAAGAATTGTCACGAAAACAGCAATGAAGAATCCTTCTATATCTGTGTGTGACTGAGAACCCTGAACCACTCCGGGGGCACAATAGAGAAGATGGCCAAGGGCAGAGAGAGATGGAGGACCTCCATTGCTGCCCTAAATGCTAGCAGCGTGACGGGCAATGGGTAGTTAAATAGGTCCACAACAACCAAGCTCCTGTTTAATTGTAGTCAGACGTCTCTCCTCTTTTCAGGATCAGAATCATTATCACTGACGTAAGATGTAAAATCTGTTGCTATGCAGCAGTGCAAAAACATAAAATTACGATCAGTTACAAAATTAAATAAATAGAGAGCAAAAATGAGGGATAATGGGGTAGAACATGGACTGTTCAGAAACCTGATGGCAAAGGGGCAGAACCGGTTCCAAAATCATTGAGTGTGGGTCTTCAGGCTCCTGTACCTCCTCTCTGGTGATAGTAAAGGTGATGGTCATTGGTGTTGGGTGTCGCCTTCTTGAGGGACTATACACAAAGTCTCTCGCTATGAAGGCCAATTTGTCTCAACTGGCTGTATTCGTCACTGGTGCAACTCTCTTTGAAACTAAATTGAACCTATTAAAGACTATTTCTCAACTGAATTGGGAGACAAGGTGACAACACCCCCGCTCCCAAGCAGTCGGGGGATATAAAAGGTTGGGGACATGTTATCAGCAGTCTCGAGCAACTTCTATCCTGCTATCTCCATCACAGATACAACCCTAAACAAGATAAAATCTGCAGTTGCTGGAAATCCAAGCAACATACACAAAATGCTGCCTGGCCTGTTGAGTTCCTCCAGCAGTTTGTGTGTGTTGTAGAGATACGTACAATCTTCCTCCCCATGAAGGATACCCTCGAGTGGCAGCAAATCTGTAATCTTGACAGGCACTCCCTTCATTTAACTGCCAGATTTTCCAGGCAAATTTCAACATCTTTATCGAACACAGACCAAAATATAAAACTACTGGCTCTTAGCAGAGTGTAGGGGAGATGTCAGTGATAATGTTTTTAACACAGGGAGTGGTAAGTGCGTGGAATACATTGCCAGGAGTGGCGCAGAGGCAGATATATCAAGGGCATTTAAGGGACTCTTAGATATGCACATATATTAAACACTCTGCCGCCCATTACTGTAGTGTAACGTCAGGAAAGCACCCCATCCCCGCCATGACATTCGAATTCACCCCACCCCTTCATTGACAGCCTGTCGACCCCGACTGCAAGCTCTCGGCCACGCCCCTTTCCCCTAAAGGTCGGCACAACATCACGGGCCAAAGGGTCTGTATTGCGTACGTGGGAACAATGTTACTAAACTATAAATAAGGTCTGACCAATACGAATTCGAACCAACTTTACACACAGTCAGTTTCCAATGCCTGTTTCTCCATTTGAAAATAATTTCCAACATGTAAACACAATTGTTTTTTTCCTTTGACCATTCTGTATTATGTACATGACTGATTGCATATCACACACAAGTGCTTTTTTCACAGTGGTTGAAAACTCGCTCATTTCCTGGATTCTCTTATATAAATCATCTGCTGCGTTCAGTTCTCAGACCTACTCGCCTTTTCTGCGTCTGTTCATTAATTGATGTAAAGAACTGTTAAAATCTGGCATTGTACAACAATGTTTAGCTTTATGATATTTTTGGGTTTCATTATCCTTTGCAGTTACTTTCACTTTGTCATTTTACTGGTACAATGTACTTTCAATGATTTGCTCCTTTTGAGCTTTGTGTGTTTTCCTGAATACTTCCAGTAGTTGAAGACTGTTCTCCCCCTCCACCCCCACCCATAATTGCTGCTACTTGGGCCTCATCTTGATTGCATTGACCACTTAAAATTCATCTGCTTTTGTTTCCATAAGTTGCATGTGTTTATGTGTTCAGGAACAGCTTCTTCCCCTCTGCAATATGATTCCTAAGTGGACTGAATCCATGAACACTATCTCACTTTTTAAAATATATATTACTTCTGTTTGCATTATTTTTAATCTATTCAATATACATATACACACTTACAGTGATTGATTTAATTTTTTTCTTTATTATCATGTATTGCGTTGAACTGCTGCTTTCAAGTTGACAAATTTCATGACACATGCTAATAAACCTGATTCTGAAATTATACACAGGATTGTATCAATATGAGACCGAAACAGGGTCTCGATCGAAAACACTGACAATTCTTTTTCCCCCATAGATGCTGATCATCATACTGTGTTCTCCCAGCAGGTGGTCTGTGGCTCCAATTTCCAGCCTTTTGGCACCTTGTCCATTTTTGCTGACCTCTAATGGCCAGGTAGAAGGGTACGTATCCTCAGTGAGCAATGCGTAAGCCAAGGCCATCAAAGCAACTCAGCAGCGTGATTGGAGATATTGCGGACGCTGGAATCTGGAGAAACTCAGGTGGGTGAGGTAGCATCTGTAGAAGGAAATGGGCAGTTGACATTTCGAGTTGAGATCCTGAGCGAGTGGAGGAGAGATAGACAGCATGTAGAGCTGGAAAGAATTGGCAAATAATCGAAGAGCAGGAGAGATCTTCCCGCAGTGCTACCTTCTAACACTATCCCCTGAGATTCTTACATATATAAAAAAAATAAATATATCATATGCATTTATAATTGCCTATCAAAATCAATGATCATACATATATGTATTTACAAATACTACAGCAGTAATCTTATTTACTCATATTCAAGTTTATTGCCGTCTGACTGCATATGTGTATATAACAATTGAAACTCATGGTGGACCCAAAATACAGATATCACATACAGCACATAAAACAGAATAAGCTAATGAAATACAATTCCACGTGCATGTGAAGCGCTCAGCACAGATGATCAGTAAACAGCACGGTAAAACAGCTGGCTCTCTTAGTGGTGAGAGATGGGTGGTGGCAGAGGGTATTCATTAGTCTCACAGCCCAGGGCGGGGGGAAGAAGCTGTTAGTCTGGCAGTCCCAGTCCCAGTCCCAGTCCTGTATCTCTTTCCTGATGACAGTGGGTCAAAGAGATTGTCGAATGTAATGAAATATCTTTATTATCATTGCATAGTACAATTCGTCATGCTCCAATACAGCGAAAATGAGTTTGCAACTCTCGTACTCAATGCTGAAACAACAAATGAAATAAATAAACAATAAATAAAATCAAGTAACCAGCCAGTACAAGCAATGTCCAGCAGTACAAAAGCACAACTCAGATGCACGACGACCATAAAACCAGTATTAAAGTAGCATTATAACAAATCTATGGATGATGTTTGATCGATTGGTTCAGAGCAATTATAGCTCTGGGGAAAAAGCTATTTATGGGTGGTAGGGATCCTTAACAATGCTTTCGGGCCTACGAGGGTGATTGATAAGTTTGTGGCCTAAGGTAGAAAGAGTCAATTTTAGGAAAACTAGCACACTTATTTCTCAACATAGTTCCGTCCTACATTTACACACTTAGTCCAGCGGTCGTGGAGCATATAGACCCCCTCTTTGTAGAAGTCATCGTCTTGGACCTCCAGAAGGTGGTCCACAGTGGAGGTGATTGATAAGTTAGTGGCCTAAGGTAGAAGGAGATGAGTCATTAACTTCAAACTTTCTGCCCAACCACTCAAAGAGTTGAACTGCACGTGCATGTATAACTCATCTCCTTCTACCTTAGGCCACAAACTTATCAATCACCCCTGCTGTCGACCACTTTCTGGAGGTCCAAGACAGCGACTTCTACAAGGAAGGGATCCGTATGCTCCACGACCTCTGGACTAAGTGTGTACATGTAGGAGGGGACTATGTTGAAAAATAAATGTGCTAGGTTTTCTAAAATTGACTTCTTCTACCTTAGGCCACGAACTTATCAATCACCCCTCGTATAGTATACAATGCGCCCAGTAAACATCACAAATAGTGGGGAGGGGTACCCTGGCGATCTTCTCAGCAGTTTCTACTATATTCTATAGGAGGGGTCCCAGGCTCTTATTTATGCCATGGACCCCTACTATTAACCGAGGAGGCCGTGGACCCCCAGGTTGGGAAGCCCTGCTCTCTCGGGTCTTGTGGTCCGATGCCTTGCTGCTTCCGTACCACACAGTGATGCAGCCAGGCAGGACGCTTCTAATTAGAATGGTGGGGAGTCTTGCACGCCTCTGTCTCCTTAGGAACTGTAGACGCTGCTGTGCCTTCTTGACTAGCGGGGCGACGTTGTGGGTCCAGGCCAGATCATCCGCTATGTGCACACCAAGAAACTTCATGCTCTTCTCTCTTTCCACAGCAGAGCCATTGATATGCAATGGGGAGCAGTCAATAGGCAAGGTGCCACGCAAGCTTAAATTTGATCTGCTTCTGCTTCTATAATTTGCATGTGTTTATAAAATTATACACAAAATTGAATAAACATAAGACTGAAACAGGGTCTCGATCCAAAACGTTCACAATTCTTTTTCCCCCATAGATGCTGATGGTCACACTGAGTTTCCCCCAACAGATTGTCTGTTGCTCCAATTTCCAACAACTGCAGTCACTCAGGTCTCTTAAACGAAAGAAATTCTAAGCAGTTTTTCTTCAAAATATTTCCTAATTGAGGACTTCATAATTATTATTATGAGGATGGGAGAGCCTGTTTATGAGTGATACAATTCTGTGAGATTCCAGGTAATCCAAAAATAAATGTATCTACAAACTATTTTTTTCTTATAAACGCTACTTTTCTGAAGCTATGTGCCTGTGAGTAGATTTTTTTTCATTGCACACGCTGATACTATAAACTCGACTTTGATTTTGGTATTAGAAATCTCAGCGAGCTCTCAAATCAGTGACCATACGACGCCTCACCCAACATGGCTGGCGAATGGTGACACGACGTCCGCCGCCCTTCTTTGCCGGAAATGGGCTAACCGGTGCCGGTCTCTAGGGCGACTCGGTGTCCGAGCCACTTGTAATTTTAACCCGAGACAGGATGGGGTTATGGGTGAATCTTTAGTTGAATGAGGCTTATTTTTTTTAAAAAAAAATATTTGATTTTGAAGTAAACCATTAGCGGGTAGTCGGTCTTTTGTCTCTGGGCGGTGGAGCCGCCCAGAGCGGGGCAGCGGGTCCCAGCCCGGTCCCCGGGTGACTCCGGGCCGCAGTTCACTGAGATTTTATCATCTGTGCAGCCGCCGGCCGAGCTAAACCCGATCCACCCTGCGTGCATTTTATGCGCGCCCGGCTTTGATCGCTGCCTTTTGTGCTGAGATTGTCCGGCATGGAGTTCCCGTTTGATATTAACCCCCTCTTCCCCGAGAGGATCTCGGTGCTGGATCACCACCTACAGCCCGGCCGCAAGAGCAGCTCCAGCAAGTAAGTGTTGCCGTCCGGGGCTCTCTCTCCCTACCCGGGTATCTCCCCCATACATCCACCCTTTTGATCCTCCGTCTACCCGGCGCTCTGAAAGCTCTTCTTGCTCCCTCCTCCCCGCCCGGCAACCTGTGCCTCTGCCTTCCTCTCCCCCTTCTCTGCCGGACTTCATTCTTCCCCGCCTTACACCTAAAGCCACTGCCAACCACCTTCTTCCTGACCTTAGCCTTGACTCCTCTCCACCCTCCCTTTAAGACCACCACTCCCCCAATCCAGCGCTCACCTCCTCCCTCCGAATGTGACCTCCGTCTCATATAAATGTATGGTTCATTGACTATGTGAATGTTGGAATTGGGCAGAGGTGCTTTCAATACCCTAGTGAAAGAAGGATTCACTTGAGAGCTTATAAAACTGGAGGAGGAACAAAAGGAGATGGGGGAGAGGGTGTGGATTCCCAGGAAAATTATTTCGGAAGCTAGAAATTTTCACCGCAAATCCCAGCAGACATTGGAAGTTTCCTTTTCTTGCTGAGGTCAGATTTTTTAAAGGTTATTTGCTGTTCACCAGACTGAGAATGAGAATCGCAAGTAAATTCTGACGATCTATACATGTGTATATTCTTTGTAGGCGCGACCTGTTTTTGTAGCAAATTCCCCATTGTTGAAGATTAGCCTTTTTCACAACATTAAATAACATATTTAATAGAAAATTTATTCATTTATTTCAGCAACTGGCCAATGTTTCTATTTGTACACAGGACCATCTCATTTTTATATTTAAAAAAATCACACCAGCTAAGCCATTCCCACCTGTGCATTGGGTTTAGTGAGGTGCTGCTGCTTCTTTATCTACAGCCTGTCAGTAGTGTTCCTTTGGGCTTGTTGTCCGTTGATTTTGCAGACAAAAGTGGATGATTGATGGGTGATTGTGACAGCAGAAGTGTGGGAAATAGAGGCTGTTGAAGCAATTCCACACATTATCACTAAGTTCCCATCAGCTGTGCTGGGCAAGCATCCCATTAATCTTCCATTCGGCCTGCCACGGTGAGATTTTAGTGGGGACCCTGCTGCCCTGTAACCAGATCCACAGGTTTGAAGAGTTTGAGGCAATTTAGTATGTCAACAAAGACTACAGTATTAACAAATTTCTACAGATGTACCATTGGAGAGATTCTGACTGGTATGGACCCTCCAGTGCACAAGATCGAAAGACTCAGCCATCTCCATCACGGTTACAACCCTTCCCACAGTTAAAAACATCATCCAAGGGTGATGCCTCAAGATGGCAGCATCCATCATTAAGGACACTCACCATCCAGGACGTGCCTTCTCATTGCTACCATCAGGGAGGAGGTACAGGAGTCTGAAGCCACATACTCAACATCTTAGGAACAGCTTCTTCCCCTTTGCTGTCAGATTTCAGAATGTTCCGTGAACACCACCTTGCCATTTCTCTTTTGCACTGATTATTTATTTTTAATTGTCACATATTGTAATTTTTTTGTATCTTGCACTGTACTGCTGCCTCAAAGCGAACGATTTCACAGCACATGTCAGCGACAATAAACCTGATTCTGTTCTTTCAAGTAATCGGGCTGACAGCTGCGGCTAGAAGAGCTGAGGAGCTGCCACCTTCGTGACTTTTAAGGATGCCATCGCAGATCTGTGCCAGTCAGCATGGCTGCATTCTGGTTCACGCTACCTCCACAGGCCAATATGAACTGGGCACAGATGCAGTTAAATTTTGGCAGACCTTAACCTTGGAAAGTCGGCACAATTTGACCAAGGCTCTGCCGCCTTGGAAAATCTTGGGCAGCACGGTATCATAGTGGCTAGCTTGGTGCTACCACAGCACCAGCACTGCTGTCTGCAAGAAGTTTGTACGATCTCTCAGTGACTGTGTGAGTTTCCTCCGAGTGCTCTGGTTTCCTCCCACGTTGCAAGGGTGTACGGTTAGGGTTAGTGAGCAGAGCCATGTTATGTTCGTGCTGGAATGTGTGGGTGAGCCCCTCCCCCTGTACATGCTTGGACTATGTTAGTCATTGACGCAAATGACACATGACAATGTACGTGTGACAAACAGTTCATCTATAATTTGCACCTCTGAAGCCTGTCTAGTTGCTGATGGATTTGGCCAAGGGTTCAGTCTTTTTCTTAGGCAGACACTCAGGATCGAGGGCGACTGACTTCCATTCTTGGTTCTTTGGAGGTTGACCAGCCCAGTGCTGGATTCACAAATTCTGCCGCAGATGAGACAGGTGTTCGGCTGGGGAGCTGGTACTCTGTTCCTGCTCTTTACTTTGGGCCTCAGTGTCAAACTCAGCCCAGTCCCATCCCAAATGCTTCTCTGCTTTGAGAGATTGTGGAAATTGTGGCAAGGCAAGGGTTAAGATAACGTGTGTGCAAGGGATAGTTTACAGACAGCATGCAGTCAACTGGGGACATCACTGGAAAAAATCGCTGAGAGCATAGCTCCCCTCTGTAAAGCATGGGGCCAGAGATATTTGGCATTCTGAGATAAGGATGGGACAAAGGTGACCCTGACTATCGGCCTGTTTACTAATTCTGAGATACCATTATCCTTTAATGGATTCTGTATTAATAACTGTATTGTTGTATTGTGATTGATTATGCATCAAGAAATTTGAGCATACACAAAGTTTCCAGTATTCAACTAGTCTAGTCAATTTCTGTACAAAAATGTAATTTCTTTGTTCGAACTTCCAAACAGTTGCATGACAGGGACTATGTGCTCCTTTTGCACAGTTAGAGTGAGATCAAGGAACAAGTGCAAGTTGTCAGACGACAAGATCATAGGCCAGGAATTCTCTAAGAGTTGGTGAGGATGTTGCATGTTTTCCAAGGAGGCCTCGGAGAGCATCTTTTCCTCTCTGCACTGACGGTCTGTTCCTGTGATGAGTTCAGAATGGAGTGACTTTTGGAATCTGATGTTGGTCGTGCAAAGGACACAGCCTTGCCAATGAAACCTGCGGGGTGTAAACCTGTGGCGTGTCACTCTGGGAGAGGTCTGTTTGGTTCAGTTATCCTTCCTGTGGATTTGGAGGGTTTGGCAGAGATGACATTGGTGTTGGCTCTCCTTGGTGTGTCTGCCGCAGGCAGCTCCGTGATCCTGAATTATCCAGGAGACTGGGGGTCACCATAGTCCAGTAACCCGTAAGCTCAATGCACCAAGCAAGTCAGACAGGAGAGTGGGCCCCACAGTGACACACCTCTGCCTCACAGCCCTAATGACTGCAGTTCAATCTGATGCTGTCCGTCTGGAGTTTGCACATTTGTTCTGTGACCATGTGGGTTTTCATTCTTTTTTTTAAAGAGACACAGCATGGTAACAGGCCCAGCAAGCCCACTTCCACCCATGTGACCAATTAACCTATGAACCCGTACATCTTTGGAGTGTGGGAGGAAACCGGAGAACCCATAGGAAGGGGTCACGGGGACAACGTACAACACTCCTTACAAGCAGAACCCGGGTCTCTGGTGCCGTAATAGCATCATGCTGACCTCTACACCATATAACCATATAACAATTACAGCACAGAAACAGGCCATCTTGGCCCTTCTAGTCCATGCCGAACTCCTACTCTCACCTAGTCCCACCAACCTGCACTCGGTCCATAACCCTCCATTCCCTTCCTGTCCATATACCTATCCAACTTAACTTTAAACGACAACATCGAACCTGCTTCAACCACTTCTGCTGGAAGCTCGTTCCACACAGCTACCACTCTCTGAGTAAAGAAGTGCCCCTTCGTGTTACCCCTAAACTTTTGCCCTTTAACTCTGAACTCATGTCCTCTTGTCTGAATCTCCCCCACTCTCAATGGAAAAACCCTATCCATGTCAACTCTATCTATCCCCCTCATAATTTTAAACACCTCTATCAAGTCCCCTCTCAACCTTTTACCCTCCAAAGAATAAAGACCTAACTTGTTCAACCTTTCTCTGTAACTTGGGAGATGAAACCTAGGCAACATTTTAGCAAACTTCTGTACTCTCTCAATTTCATTGACATCTTTCCTATAATTTGGTGACTAGAACTGTACGCAATACTCCAAATTTGGCCTTACCAATGCCTTATACAATTTCAACATTATATCCCAACTCCTATACTCAATGCTCTGATTAATAAAGGCCAGCATACCAAAAGCTTTCTTCACCACCCTATCCACATGAGGTTCCACCTTCAGGGAACTATGCACCATTATTCCTAGATCCCTCTGTTCTACAGCATTCTTCAATGCCCTACCATTTACCATGTATGTCCTATTTTGATTAGTCCTACCAAAATGTAGCACCTCACATTTATCAGCATTAAACTCCATCTGCCATCTTTCAGCCCACTCTTCTAACTGGCCTAAGTCTCTTCAGTTTCCTTCTACATCCCAAAGCTTTGACAACTGTAAAATTGCTCCTTGTGAGAGGTAGAACCTGGTGTTGGTAATGTGGGGTGAATGGAACTGTCCGAGTGTAAATGGATCAGCACGGTTTCAGTGGGTTAGATTACTCTATGAGAGAGGCTGCCCTGCCTGACTCCAAGCTGGACTGTCGTAGATTAGGACTACACCAGATCTTTGTGTAGGTCTGCTGGATCTAATTGCAGATTTCCTCCTCCAACCCTGTCACCCTCATTTTATCAAAGGCCTACTCCTGATTCAGGTGGATGAAGCAGATGTCAGCACTGTGCCCCCCTCTTTCCCCCGCCCCAATGCCTGCCCCCATCCTGTGGAGATGTGACCGTGTCACTGAACAGCATCAACTTCTCAGACCTGGTCAGTGCAGCTCTGAGTCTGTCGGTCAGAGTGTCACCGTCAACGTTTCTGTGCAAATCTCTCAGTCGAGTAGTGACATTCTAACCAGGACGTATTCTAAACATTTTTAAGTGATTGTATCAAATTTAATTAATTGAACTGAAATCCCTCAGCTTCTGTTGTGGGATTTGAACACATGTCTCTGGATCATTAATCTATTAAATTAACCGATACACTACCTTTCCCTTCATTATGTCTCTTTTAAAACACTTCCTGCACAAGAAACAAGTCACTTCAGTGACAGACCGGACCTCGGTTGGCTTACAGAGGGCCATAACTGGGTGGTGATCTGTGTGTAGCAGAATGAGGTAAAGGTATAGACAGGGAGAAGAGATGATTGACTAAAGGAGGCTGCACCCATCTTACTGCTATCATGAAGAGTAAAACAGCATGGATACAGGTAGTGCCTTTGCATGCACCAATCAAACATTTCTTAAATTATACTATTGTACCTGCCTCAACCCTTTCCTCTGGTAGCCCGTTCCGTGTTCTCACCGCCCCCTGTGTGGAAAGAGTTGCCCCTCGGGTTCCTTTAAATCGTTCCCATTCACTTTTAAACCTATGTTTCCTAGTTTTGGTATGCCTCTCCAAATTTTAAACATTTCTAAATATGAGTTTGCTCGTCGTTCTTCTATATTTCAAGAAATAAAGACGCAGCCTGCCTGGAGCTCCTCTTCCTATACCTCTGGTCCCTTGTCCCAGTAACATCCTCATGCAGTACTGTGCAATAGTCTTAGGCAGATATACAGTACGTGTATAGCTAGGGTACCTGAGACTTTTGTACGGTATTGTGTTTGTCAATGTGGAGCGGAGAGCGAGTTTGTAAATCTAGCGGGAGCAAAGGGTGTTGGGAATGGCAAGGGAGGGGTGTGGGACAGGTGGCAGAGAAGGAGTGCCAGGGGCAGGGGTGGCACAGAGCAGACACACCCGGCCCTGAGGCACCAGGCAAAGTCATTTGATTCCAAACAAATGGTTTGTTGCTCATTACAGAATGTCTCTCTGGTGCTTCCCACTCCTTCCCCTCTCACTTCCCCCTTTCCCAACCATGACTCCTCTCTCCCTGCCCCTTTCCCACTCTCAGTCTACAATAGAGACCCGTATCAGAATCAGGTTTATCATCACTCACCTTTGTCACAAATTATTTTTTTGTGGCAGCAGTACAATGGAATACATAAAATGACTACACTACTCTGCAAATGTCTGAGGTACCCTAGCCATGTATATGTGTGCAAGAGTTTTGCACAGTACTGTGAATCTTTCTGCACTCTTTTCAATTTAACCATGATGACCAAAGCTGTACACAGTACTCTTTAAGTGCAGTCACAATAATAACTTGTACAACTGCAACATACTGTTCCAACTCCTATACACTACTGACGGCTATACTCATTGCCCTGACTGTTGAAGGCCACTGAGCTATCTACCTTTTTCACTATCCTGTCTAAATGTGCCGCCACTTTCAACGAACAATCCCTAGTGCCCCATCATTCATAATATGTCCTAAACTGGTTGGAATCTCCAAAGTTCATCACCTCACACTTTATTAAAATCCAGTTGCCACTTTTCGGGCCACTTCCCTAACTGATCAAGATCCCCTGTAATCTTCGGTAGCCTCCGTCATATCAATAACAAGACATCCTGATTTTGTTTCATCTGCAAACTTACTAATCAAGCCATGTGTGTTTGCATCCAAATCATTTATATAGTCAGCAATAGTTTTCAGCTCTCATTACTTAAAGCAAGTGGCTTTGTATAATGGAAAATCAGGATTTGGACTGTTTTTCTAGTAAAGTGGGGGCCACTGGTGTATGTGGAACTTCGTTATGGACTGCTTTCTTGGATTTTTTAAAATCTGTATGTGATTAATGCACTGTGTTTTACACCTTAGTCCATGAAGAATGTTGTTTCATTTAGCTGTATACATGTGTACAATTGAATGACAAAGTGTAACTCTGGGCAGGAGCTGGGTATGGTGAGACCCTCCGAGCCACAGACAGGCAGTCAGAGCAGCTCAGGCTTAGAACTGGACGTCCCTGAAAAAAAAATCATTACTTCATACGAATGGAACTCTGTCAAATACCTCTGCAGGTCTTTGCATCTCACAGATTCCCAGGCAGGAAGTCCTGTGACTCATGAATCTGCATTCAGATCATGCTGGGTTGCAGGGAGGAGGAGGAAATGCTGAACTTGTGAGATGAGGTCACGATTAACACTCCCGTCTCTTCCCTGCTCAAGCTCTGTTAATGGTGACATTGAAGGCTCGGTCGGTTACGGGTTTAAGCTGTCTTCTGGAAGACCGAGCACCAACGGAGTCACAGGATCTTACAGCAGCCTTTCAGCCCCTTTAGTCCATGCTGATAATCTCATTTTATTCTCCCTACAATGTCGTCACCTTCCCGCCGGTATAATATACAGTGGCCAATTAATCTGTCGTCCTGTACTGTATACCTTTGGAAAAGTGGAAGGCAGGAGCACCTGGGGAAACCCAGACAGATTGAGCAAACTCCAGACAGTCAGGCTTGGATGAGTTGCGCCAGAGGACATGATGCTGTTTTTGTTTTGTGGTGAGAATCAGGTTTAATATTGAAGGATGTCCATTTAGCACAGGGATGCAGAGAAATTACTTTAGTCAGAGGGTGGTAAATCTGTGGAATTTGTTGGCACGAGCGGCTGTGGAGGCCAAGTCATTGGGTACATAAGGCAGAGACAGACAGGTTCTTGATTAGCCAGGGCATCGAGGGGTATGGGGAGAAGAAAGCAGGGGAGTAGGGATGACTGGAAGAATTGGATCAGCCCATGAATGAATAGCAGAGCAAACTCAATGGGCTGAATGGCCTACTTCTGCGTCTATATCTTATGGTCTAAGTGTGTCGTGAAATGTGTTGTTTTGCAGCAGTACAGTGCAGATACCCTTACAGGCTGAGCACCCTTTGTCCAAAATCCTTGGGGCCGGAAGTGTTACGGATTTCATATTTTTTTGGATTTTGGAATATCTGTATCTATATGAGTTAGCTTTTCTCTTAGGCTCCCGAAGCCTTCCCTATGAGTGGGCAATAGCTGCAGGGCAGAACAGGTTTGAGATCAGTTTCCCTTCTCCTGGATGAGCAGCCGACGACAATTGACGAGCCCAAAGTGACTGGTTTTAACCTTTGCCCCTTCTCCTGTCAGTAGAAATGGTTCCACCCAGGTTTGGTAGCTAAGCCACACGTGAAGGCCCAGAGCTGGACTTGGTTGTCTGAGGCTATTTGAGGTGCAGTATTTAATAGGTCGTGGGAGCTTGTCCCCATTACCACGCCGGCTATAACAACCTTAAGGCAGTGAGTCACAGTCCGTTGCTCTGCAGTGGACGTACGAATCCGGGCTCTGGCATCCATATGTGGATGTGGACAAACCTGGAAATGGTTTCCATGGTTCTCTCCCGGTAGTGAGAAGTGGAAACAGGTTGTTTGTGCCTTGATGGAGGCCTCTCGCCGCTGGCCACGAACAGCAGCTGCCTTATACCAGGCTGAGAGTGCAGCTGCAGCACTGGACTGACCTTGGGATTTTCCACTCTGTGAGTGCTTCCTTCCAACTGAAACCTCACATGGATTTCTGAACATGACAGGCATCCTGTGCTGTTAAATGTGATTCAGGCTTCAGGGCACGAAGGGAATGGTGTCACTTGTGTTCTCGCACTCCCACAGAGAGCTCATGGCACTGCCATCTCGCCTCTCAACACGTGCAAGGATTAGATTTTAAAGAGTAGCTTTGTTTGTCACATGTACATTGAGAAGTGAGGATGGTGCTCGGGGCAGCCCCTCAACTTAGCCTTTCCCCCAACTCACTAACCCTAACCATATGGCTTTTGGAATGTGCGAGGGAACCGGGGCACCCAGAGGAAACGTACAAACTCCTTACAGACGGCAGCAGGAATTGAACCCAATTGGAGATTACTGGTGCTGTCAAGCGACTGCGCTAACCACTACACCATCATGCGGCCCAGGCTTGGTCCCCTCATCAGTAATGCACGATTTTAAAAATCTCTTGCCTTTTATAATACTGCTGTCCTGGATGTATATTGGATATTGTGCTTCCTCCACTATAGTTTCACTTGAAAAATCCCTCGCTGGTTATGAGTCGGCCTGAGATGAATGCAAACATTTTTTTTTATTTCTCACCCATCCGTGTACTGCATTACCAGGTCCAAGCGTTAATTCCCATTCCCATTCCGACAGTGGCCTCCTCCACTTGGCATGATGAAGCCACTCTCAGGTTGGCGGAGCAACATCTCTTATTCCATCTGGGTAGCTTCTAATCTGATGGCATAAACATCGATTTCTCCAACTCCTGGCAATGTCCCCCCCTTCCCCCCCCTTTTTATTCCCCACCCTGGCTCACCTCCTGCCCTTTCCCTTCTCCTCACCTGCCTATCGCCTCCCTCAGGTGCCCCTCCTTCCCTTTCTCCCATGGTCCACCCTCCTCTCCAATCAGGTTTTTTTTTCTTCTTCCCTTTTCCACCTATCAGTTCCCAGCTTCTTATTTCACCCCCTCTCCCTCACCCACCTTCCCCCTCACCTGGTTTTGCCAATCACACCAAATGATACTGCTTCCTCTTGCCCATCTTCTTATTCTGGCCTCTAGCCTCTTCCCCCTTCCCGAGTCCTGATGAAAGGTCTTGGCCCAAAACGTCAACTGTTCATTCCTCTCCATTCATGCTTCCTGACCCACTGAGTTCCCCCAGTATTTTGTGCGTGTTATTGCAGATTGACCTGGCTGGTGGCGTAGTGGCATCAGCGCCAGACTCCGAGTTCGAATCCAGCCGGCTCCCCTGCGCGCTTTCCATCCATGCTGGGTTACGAGCTGGTGATCTCTTTGGAAACTCATCCGGCAGAAGGCAATGGCAAACCACTGCTGTAACTTGCCTCGTACGCGGTTCCCCACTACATCAGAGAGGCGTGGAGGGAAATCGTCCGCTAACCGGAGAAACTCCGGATGTGACGTACCTTTCCTTTTATTGTTGTTACGTACCCCGTAACTGGGTTGCCAAACCAGCAGAAATGGATCACTCAGTTGGAGTCTGGAGTACTAGAACTAAGAAAGTTTTATTAAAGAAACAAGCAACACAGTAATCGAAAGGATAATAAATGCAACAATTCAACAATGATAACCACACATGTGCACAGAATTAAGATAACAGCATCAATCAAGCTCTATCGTTGTCTAGGGGTAAATGACCAATTTCAAAATGACTCAAAGTTCAGTCCAGTTAGTAGTTCAGTTCGCAGTAATCGTTGCCATGGCGATGGACAAGGTGGGGGAAGAGAGACAGAGAGAACAGGAGCAACTCATCATTCAGCACAGCTTCACTCACAGACCAGCGAGATTGCTCACGAGCAACTTTTGGGCGGGTCCTTGGTGATGTCACCTGAGGTCACCGACTGTGACCCCTCCTCCAGATGCGGTCGATCCTCTGCAGTGAACCCGGCACCCAGGCAAGGGCGGACACACACCGGGTTCCCGCTGATCGTACCTTTCCACCCTTGTCGTTATCTGGTACTTCTCACCCACTCGTGAGAGGCGCACCGCTTCCAGGGTCTCGTTACCTCGGGTGGCGTGTGCCCTGCCTTAGCGAACCTGTCCCTTTTTATCCCCCTGCTGGGGTATCGCCTGTCCATCACTTCAAACAGTTCAGGGTTCAAAGGGGGGAGCCGCTCCAGACAGCTCTCTCTCCCACATCCCTTCATTACACATCTCCAGACGCTGCTCCATTGTTCCTTATCTCTCCTTCCCCTGAGGGCAGGTGGCAGACCAACCGCCGATGCCACTGATGCTAGCCCAGGCCAGCAAACATCTTAATTTTATGTGTATTCTCGGAACATGTAGATTGCTGCCTGTTTTTCGGGGGTGAAGATGATTTCCATCACAGAAAATATCCATCCCCCCTCGTTGCCCTGACATCTGTGCTTCAGGAAAAAAACGAGGACTGAACTGCCCTAATCTCCAGCCAAACAGCGAGTGAGTGGCACAGGGCCCCAATTGTTGCTGCTCGTGACCTCATCCAACAGCTGCTGCTCATTAATACGTGGCTGATTTCTTGAGTTACTGAATTACTTTTGACATTAGTTTTCCACTACGCTTTTTCTCGTGTGCTTCCAATTCAGACTTGCTACCCTTTGCATTTCCTCCTATCAGCCCTGCTCAGCTGGAGGCTGCTAAAAACCCTGTGACCCACTCTTGTGCAGTGATGCGGAGTTTCAACCCAAAACGTACCTTATCCTCCACAGATGCTGCCTGACCTGCTCAGTTTTTCCAGAAGTTTGTTGTTTGCTCCAGACTACGCTCCTGCAGAGTGTTGTGTCTCCACCCCACAGTGCCCTTTGTAACTGACTGTATCTCTGTTAATCCTTAACACAGATGTCATCACAGGTGTTATCATTTCAGAGGATCTGTCCTGGGCCCAGCACACATGTGCAATTATAAGAAAAGCGTGCCAGTTGTGAAGATTTGGCATGATATCCAAAATTTTGAGAAAGTTGTATAGGTGTGTAGTGGAGAGTATATTGTATGGAAACGACTACAAAAACTAGTGGATATGCCCAAGTCCATGACAAGTAAAGTCCTCCCCACCATTGATGCTCTCTTGCTGCTGCAATCAAGAAGAAGGTACAGGAGTCTTAGGACCCACACCAGTTATTCCCCCCCTTCAACCGGAGGGGTAACTTCACTCAACTTCACCTGCCCCATCGCTGAACTGTTCCCACAACCTATGGACTCACCTTCAAGGACATTTCATGTCATGTTCTTGATATTTATTGCTTATTTATTTACTTTTCTTTTGTATTGACAGTTATCTTATGCACATTGGTTGTTTGTCTGTCCTGTTGCGTGCAGTCTTTCATTGATTCTGTTGTGTTTCTTGGATTTACTGTCAATGCCCACAAGAAAATGAATCTCAGGGTAGTACATGGTTACATGTTTGTACTTCGATAATAAATTTATTTGCACTTTGAATCCAGGTCTGACACACTCTCACTTCTGTCCTGATGTTGTATAGATAGATACTTTATTGATCCCAAAGGAAATTACAGTGTCACAGTCGCATTACACGTGCACAGATATACAAATATTAGAAGAGAAGTAAGAAAGAATAAAAAAAAATTACCTCAAGCAGTCTACCAGGAGGGGATCGTCACTTCCCTGGCTATGGGTTGACTCATTATAGAGCCTAATGGCCGAGGGTAAGGATGACATCAGTTAGTTACTAAAAGTAACAGAAGTATAAACAGGCAATGAACTGTTCAGCCAAGGCAATGTCAATGTCATTTTGTTGTCCCATCCCCTATTACCATTTACAACTGTGTCTGTGCTGATGTTAATCAGACTCTCTCGTTCTGTCACTCATTAACTCCACCCCGGTTACTAGTTATATGTGCAGTCCCATAAACACATGAACTAAGAGTAAACGTAGGACATTTGTCCCCTCTAGCCTACTCTGCTGGTAATGGATCACGGCTGATCTGATTGTCAACTGGCCATTTCCCGCCACAGATGCTGCCTGACCTACTGAGTTCCTTCAGTAATGTTTTGTTATCTGATGGTAACTTCAGCTCCACATTCCCACCTGCCCATCAAGGAGCAATGTAACTCACCACATGCATTCACATGTATCAGGAATTTACTGTGGTGTGTTGGCATGAGTTCTTCATTGTTGGAGAAGCCAAAGGGGCTGGACTTGCTGCTGGCTGCGTCAGAGAAGAGTCGATGCGCGAAGGCAGTGTAACAGCAAGTGATCGTCTTAGTTGCTTTTCTTGCGATGACAACACCCTGTTGTGATTTATTGGTGGACGCCGGGGGTGCTGCATGGCTGTGGTCGTGTTGGGAGCTAAGCCTCAAGCCACGGTGTTCCCTGTTTATACTCGTCAGGAGAGAGGTATCGAAGTTAATGCTGTCCACTGGTGGCGGTGTGACGCAGTGTCCAGGCTGGAGTCCGTGCTGCCCCTAGTGTTCACTCAGCAGAATACAAGCTGTATTGTGTTTGACTGCAGACTGCTACAATATTCATGGACTCAGGGACTTGGATGATTTTTGTTTTGTGTGTGTGACTATATTTTACTGATATCTTGTATGTGCTATATGTACCTGTATTCATGTATGGTTGAATGACAATTAAATTTGAACTTATGAAAACAACAGCTTTCAACAATTATGAACAATGAAGAATTATAAAATTAGAACTATGGCTATGGAATAAAATGCAAAATTAATATCAACATCTATTTACAATGTAAACAACATTTTAAAATTTGGCATAGTGTTTATAGTGCAGTACATTGACAGAGGGAATAGCTAGAATGGTTGATCAGATTAAGTGCTGGGAGGAAGAAACTTTTACGATGGCATAACATATTTGTTTTAATATGGTAACCTTGGATCTTTCAGCTAAAAAAAACTATCTAAACTTTAAAAACATTCGAAGACTTTTCTTCAACCACTTTGAAGAAGAGCATTCCAAAGAGTTTTACCTCTTTGGGAGAGAGTCGCACAGCGTAACCTTTACAACGCCAGCAGTCAAGGTCAATTCCCGCTGCTCTCTAAGGAAATCATAAGCAAGAGAAAATCTGCAGATGCTGGAAATCTGAGCCACACACATAAAGTGCTGGAGGAACTCAGCCAGCCAGGCAGCATCTATGGAAAACAGTACATGGATGCTGCCTGGCCTGCTGAGTTTCTCCAGCATTTTGTGTGTGTTGCTGTCTATAAGGAGTTTGCATGTTCTCCCTGTGATCGCATGGGTTTCCTCCCATATTCCGAAAATGTATGGCTAGGGTTGTTAAGTTCTAGGTGTTGGCACAGGGTGGGCTGCCCTTAGCACATCCTCGAGCTGCGTTGGTCATTGAGACAAACGATACATTTCACTGTGTGTTCTGTTGTATATGTGACAAATAAGGCAAATTTTTATAAAGATCTTAAATCTTTAAAATAAACAATCAGCTCATTTGTTCTAAATGGGTGACCCCTTTTTTAAACAATGAACTCCAACTCTAAATTCTCCCATAATAATCTCTCTATCCACCACGTTAAGATTCATCAGGGTCTAGATACTTCAGTCAAGTCCCATTTTGCTATTTTAAACTCCAGCCTGTCTACCTTTCCTCATGAACATGCCTAACTAATCCAGTAATTTTTTTCCGAGCTGTTTCTAATGCATCCTTTTTAACAAAGTAGATGAACACAGTACTCTAGGTACATTCACACGTGTCCTGTATTGATGTTTAACCCCACTCCACAGGGATTTCTATAACTGACCATATCTGTATTAATCTAGGGCCCTCACACTGTCACTCAAAAACCACAATTGTTGAGTCACTGATGTTTGGCATGCCATAAACCCTCTGATGTGGTGTTAATTATGATGGTTTCCAGCTTAATTGCAGTGCAAGTTAGAAAGTATTGTTGATGATTTAGCAGAATGCCAGCTTCAAGGAGCAGAAAGGGAATGGCGGTGTTGAGAAAATCAGGTTGATTGTAATGTCATTAGTCGTGAAACTTGTTATGTGGCAGTGTTACAATGCACGCTGTACACGTTACGATTAAAAAACATAGGTGTGCAAAAGAGGAAAGGTGAGTTAGAGTTCATGGACTGTTCAGAAACCTGATTATGGAGGGGAAGAAGCTGTTCCTGAAACACTGAGTCTTCTGGCTTCGGTACCTGCTCTCCAATGTTAGTAAAGAGAAGTGACTATGTGACAAATGGTGGGGGGGGGGGGTTCCTTCCTGAAACACTGAGCCTTCCGGCTCCAGCACCTGCTCTCCGATGTTAGTAAAGAGAAGCGACTATGTGACAAATGGTGGGGGAGTGGGGGAGGGGTTCCTTCCTTAAACACTGAGCCTTCTGGCTTCAGTACCTGCTCTCTGATGTTAGTAAAGATAATCGACTATGTGACAAATGGTGGGGGAGTGGGGTGGGGGGGGGTTCCTTCCTGAAACACTGAGTCTTCTGGCTCCAGCACCTGCTCTCCGATGTTAGTAAAGAGAAGCGGGTATCTGACGAATGGTGGGGGGGGGGTCCTTCTGGCTTCGGTACCTGCTCTCTGATGTTAGTGAAGAGAAGCGACTATCTGACGAATGGTGGGGGTGGGGGGTGTTCCTTCCTGATGTGATGTCTCAAGGAGATGGCATCCCTATTGAAGATGTCTTCCACCACGGTGGGCAGGGTTGTTCCTGCGATGGAGCAGGCTGAGTTACAGGCCTCTGCAGCCACTTATGATCCCGTGCATTGAGGCCTCCATGCTAGGCGGTGATGTCACCAGTTAGAATGCTCCCCATGATCTATCTGTAGAAATTTGTTGGAGTCTTTGGTGATATATCTTGCAGTTTGGGGTCCTGTCATCAGCTAGTTCGGGGGTCGATAGGAAGTCTGGAGACTGGAGGCCCAGAGGCCCTGAGACCTGTTCTGGACCATAAGACATTAGGAGAAGAATTAGGGCATCTGGCCCATCAAGTCTCCTCCACCATTCCATCATGGTTGATTTATTATCCCCATTCCCCTGTCTTCCCCACCCCCTGTAACCTTTGATGCCCTGACTAACTAAGAACCTATCAGCCACTACTTTAACTATACTCAATAACTTGGACTCCACAGCTGTCCATGGCAAGGAACTATACAGATTCACCACCCTCTGGCTAAAGAAATCCCTTCTCATCTCTGTTCTGTTGCTGTACCCTCTGGTCCTAGATTCACCTGCTATAGGAAATATCCTCTCCACATCCACTCTCTCTAGGTCTTCTTATGTTCAATAGATTTCCATGAAACCACCCCCATTTCTTCTAAACTCCAGTGATCACAGGCCCAGAGCTATCAAACAATCCTCGTACATTAACACTTTCAGTCCTGGAATCATTCTCATCTCCCTCCTCTGAACCCTCTCCAATGCCAGCACATCTTTTGTTACATAAGGGGCCCAAAACTGCTCACAATCCTCCAAGTGCAATCTGACCAGTGCCTTATAACGCCTCAGCATTACATTCTTGCTCGTATCTTCTAGTCCTCTTGGAATGACTGCTAACATTGCATTTGCATTCCTTACCACTGACCCAACTTGCAAGTTCACCTTTTGCAAATCCTGCACAGGGACCCGCAAGTCCTTTTACATCTCTGATTTTTTTTTTAATTTTCTCCCCTTTTAATATATAGTCTATGCCTTTATTCCTTCTACCAGAGGGAATGACCATAAGCTCCCCTACACTATGTTTTCCATCTGCTACTTCTTTGCCAGTTCTCCCAATCTGTCTAAATCCTGCTACATACTCCCTGCTTCCTCAATACTACCTGCCCCTCCACCTGTCTTTGTATTGTCTATAAATTTGGCCACAAAACAATGAATTAATTCATCCAAATCATTGACATATAACACGAAAAGAAGCAGTCCCAATATGGACTGCACTTTGTGTACTGTGATCACTTTTGGGCCCCCCTTGTCTAAGAAAAGATGTGCTGGCATTGGAGAGGGTCCAGTGGAGTTTCATTCCTGGAATCATTCTTGTGGAAGGGTTAATGTATGAGGGGCGTTTGATTGCCCTGGAGTTTAGAGGAATGAGGGGGATCTCACTGAAATCGATTGAATATTGAAAGGTCAGTATAGAGTGGATGTGGAGATGATGTTTCCTATGGTGTGTGAGACTAGGAGGGTGCAACCTCAAAATGGAGGGACATTCATTTAGAAAAGAGATGAGGAATTTCTTTAGCCAGAGGGTGGGGAATCTGTGGAATTCATTGTTACAGACAGCTGTGGAGTCCGAGTCATTGGGTATATTTAAAGTGGAGTTTGATAGGTTCTTGATTAGTCAGGGTGTCAAAGGTTATGGGAGAAGGCAGGAGAATGGTTTTGAGAGAGATAACAAATCAGCCATGATTGAATGGCAGACCAGAATCAAGAGGTTGAATAGCAGAGTTCTTCTCCTATGTCTTATGGTCTAACATAGCATCATGTAATCAGCATTTACAAGAAAAACATAAATTAAACATAAACTATACATGACTTTTACAGGAGCATAATTAGAACAAAATACAACAGAAGTCTATTTTAGTGCAAAGTGGTTGTAGTGTTACTAAACTTTAGTGATTTGGGTTTTACCTCTTGAATGGTAGTTGAACATGGTGGTGTGAAATTTCAGGCTTCTATACCTCATGCCCAATGGTGGCTGTGAGAAGGTGGCATGTTGGCACCGTTGATGATGGATGTTGCGTCTTGAAGCAGCGCCTCCTGTAGGTGGCGGGGAGGGATGTACCCTTGATGCATTCCACTACTCTGCAGATTCTTCCATTCCTGGGTGTTCAACTTTAACCACAATTACCACAGCAGATCAAAGAGGTGCATAACAACATCTCAAGAATATTTGGCAAAAGCCACTTAAATCTGACTTTAAAAGCTCTCCCCAGAAGTACTGCCAATAACTACAAAGTTCTCATCCTTCGTACCTTTATTCAAAACCTCTGCATCCTCATGTTGCCTTGATGTCCACTCCGTATGGAAGCTGATCCCACATTACTGTTCCAAGAATGACGGTGATACACTCTTCTGTCTCCACAGGGCCACCCTTGAGAACCAGCTTGCTGTGGTGTTGGACAAGATGGGGGAGGCTTCAGCCAAGGTAAAGTTGGCCATGAATTGCTGGCTGTTCTATCATTTTCTTTTGAGGGGATATAACCTCTATCCATACTGTAATAAAGCAACTAGAATTTAAAACTCATAACAGCAAAGGGGGCCATCATGCCCCCTCCCCCCTCCCCCCAGCCCTGTACCAGAGCAATGTTGTAATTTTGACTTTTCTTCCTTATAAAAATGTTTCCATCATATCCGATTCCTGTTTGAAGCCCACTATGGAACCTGCTTGTACACATAGGCTAGATGCAGATCCTCTGGCCCACCGACTGTACCAGCCCTCAAGCATTTAGATTTAGCCTGTGTTATTCTCCCCTTGTTTTTATCAGCTCTCCCTGGGATTCTACCACCCACCTACATATCAGAGACAATTTACAGTGGGATAATTAATCTACTGACCCACACGTCCTCGACACATGGGAGGAAACTGGGGTGTCCATGCGGTCAGAGGGAGAACGTACACACTCCATACAGAAAGCCCCCAAGGTCAGGATTCCAGCCAGATCACCCCTGGAGTGTAGGGCCGCGGCTCTGTCAGTCGTGCCACTCTCCTGTCCTTCAGCAGTGCGTTCCAGAGTTCCAGATTCGAACCACGTGCTCCAAGTCGAGCTCATTGTCAAAGTACTGTGTGTATATGTTCCAGGCATTTACAGGAAAATAAAGAAATACAATAGAATTTGTGGAAGACTGTGTACAAACAAAGATTGACAAATAACCAACGTGCAAAAGAAACCAAATTGTGCAAATAAATAAAAAAACGTACTGAGAACAAGTTGCAAAAAGGCACTCAGAGTGAGTCTGTAGATTGTAGAATCAGTTTAGGGTTGTGTTGCATTGGTTACCCATGCTGGTTCAAGAGCCCGATGGCTGTGTAGAATAAAAAGTATTTATTCATCCCACTGTCGATTATTTTCCCTTTTTATGTCCAGTTCTCAATCCCTTCCACCAACTGTGTTTAACTGTTCCCTGTATCTACTGTATCCAGACCCCTTATCACTTCATACACACCCATCAAATCTCCAATGGAAGCAGTCCTGGCTTCTGTGTACAAGTTGTAGAGGCTTTCTGTGCAGTGCTGGCCGACCCGCTGCAGGAAGGATGTATTAAGCTGGCTGTGGTGTAGATAAGATCCACAGGGATGTTACCAGGATTGCAGATCTTGAGTTATAAGGAGAGTCTGGATAGGCTGTGACTTTTTACTTTGGTAGTGTAAGGAGTAAATGGGTTACTGTAAGGAGGTGTATAATTTCATAAGGGGTGTAGACAGGGTAGATGGTCACTATTTCTCAGGATTCAGGAGTCCGAACCTAGACGGCACAGATTTAAGGTGAGAGAAACCCTGCCTGAGGATTGAGAGTGGAGTGGGATGCGGGGTGATTCTGTAATCCTGATTATTCCCCGTGCTGTTGTGGCCCGTGACTAGTTGCTTGGCGCACTGGAATGGCCCTGTCATTTTTACGGTCTTGTTCTGTTGCAGGCCCAGCAGCTGTCCGCACCCATCACCAACGCCTCGCGGATGCAGATGAACCGACATCGTCTCTACATCCTGAAGGATGCCATCGCTAACCAGTAAGTGCAAAGCCTGGTGGCCGTCCGGGTAGGAGAAGGTTTGATTCAAGCAGCTTCCTCACAATGAATCCAGTGCCGTAGTGGGTTGAGGTGGGAAACAGAATGGCCACTTGGGATTTAGGAAACGAACTGGACTAATTCCTGGACAATCTAGATTTTTATTGTCCCCCTGCCTATCTCCTCACTCTGAGGCAGTTCTGTCGTCCAGTTCTTACGGGCATCACTTCTCCCCAAGTGGTTCCCATCGCCACCTTCCCTATAAGATTCTGAAGCTTCGAACAATCTGCTGGAGGAACTCAGCAAGTCAGGCAGCATCAGTGGGAGGAAAGGCATTGTCAATATTTTAGGTCGAAGTTTAGCATGATGCAGCACCTTGGGACGTTTTGGTTATTCTCTTTAAGTATGAGGGATGTGGTACATGTTCTGTCTCTGACTGTTAACTGATGGTTCACTCTCTCCACAGTGGGAAAGGAGCTGCTATTGGTTTCTTGAAAGTCGGAAACAAAAAGCTCTTTGTTCTGGTGAGTCGTGCGTTAGTTTTCTTGGTTTTCCTTTAAAAGACGAACTCTCCCATAGCCTTGGTGGTGTGTGATCTCCATATTTATTTATTTAAAGACAGTGCGCAACAAGCTCTTCCAGCCCTTCCAGTCACACCGCCCAGCAACCCACCAGTTTAACCCTAGGTGAATGGCAAGGCAAGTTAAAATGACCAATTACCCTATTAACTGTTACGCCTTTGAACTGTGGGAGGAAACTGGGGGAAATCTTTGCATACACGAGTAGGAATGTACAAAGTTGCTTACAGGGGGTGCTGGGATTAAATTCCGAGCTCCAGCGCCCCGAGCTATAATAGTGTCACAGTAACCACTACACTACTGTGGCGCTCCAGTTATATATTGCCTTGCAAGACCAGAATAGAAAGGATTGTTAACTGATGTGTTGTACACCAACACTGAAGCCATTGCAAAGTGTTGGAGGACTCACCTGCACTGAGCTCTAATATTTCCTTCTGTGTATTTTCTCATTGCTTAGACCGTAAGACGTAGGAGCAGAATTAGGCCATTCAGCCCATTGAGTCTGCTCCACCATTCCATCAAGGCTGATCCTGGATCCCACTCAACCCTATACATGTGCCTTCTCCCCATATCCTTTGATGCCCTGACCAATCAGTTTCTGCCTTAAATATATGCACAGACTTGGCCTCCACCACAGTCCAACCAGAGCATTCTACAAATTCTCTACTCTCTGGCTCAAAAAATTCCTCCCTACCTCCGTTCTAAAGGGTTGCCCCTCAATTTTGAGGCTGTGCCCTCTAGTTCTGGATACCCTCGCCATAGGAAATATGCTTCTTTATACATTACAAAAGCCTCTGCTCCCAACGCACCAACTGCCATTTCTTTATCATCAAAATAAAACACTGAAAACTTGCATATGCCCAGCAGCTGAGGCAGCATCTGTGGAGATCATAACGGAGTTTATATCTTCATATGAGATGTTAGCTTGGTTTCTCTCCACTGATGCTTCCTAATTTGGGTTTTTCTTCCCAGCATTTTCTGATTTTATCTCAGATTTCTGTCATCTGCAGTTGTTCATTTTCCCTGAACAGCCGATAATGATGAACTCTTGATCTGTCGATCTGCCATGTCATGGTCCTTGTACTTGTTATTTGCGCTGCACTTTCTCCGTACCTTTAACTCTTTTAGTTGTATTTCCTTAATTTTCCTTTCATGTTGCCTTGATGTATCTGTGCGTGGAATGATCTGTTTGAAGGCATGCAAGCAAAAGCTTTTCATTGTGTCTCAATGGCCTGGCTGATGAAAGCCCGTGAGCCAAACGTTGCCTTCACCCTGTCTACCTGTAATACCATTTTAAGTGACAATGTCCTTGCACTCCTGGATCCCTCTGTTCTACAACGCTCCCCAGGGCCCTCTCATTTACTGTGAAAGTCCCACCCTGGCCTAATTTTGCAGAATGCAGCGCCTTGCACTAATCTGTATTAAACTCCATTTGCCATTTCTCGGCCTTCTTGCACGTCTGATCAAGATCCCGCTGTAATTCTTGATGACCTATTAATGGTAGGTTTAAGGTATCACAAAGGAGCTGAGGCAGAGAGTTGGACCATAAGACACTGGAGCAGAATTAGGCCATTCAGCCCATTGAGTGTGCTCTAAGTTTGAACCCTTGCATGTCAAGCACAGTAGTGAAGGGTGGAGATAGCTGCAGAGGTGTTTAGCGGAAGCAACGAGGGGCTACAGGTTATAGAATCGAAGCGGAAGGGGAGATGATGAGGGACCAAGTGGGTTGAGTGCGGTTGGAGGAGGGCAAAGGGAAAAGGACTGGGTTTCAGGTGGCTGGGAATGTTTAGGGATTTGCCTCCCAAGACCACTGTGGCGCACTGGCCATGAATGGGACTCGAATGGCAGCAGAATTGGATGTTAGCTGATATTAATGAAAGGTGAGTAGCTGGCCAGCAGTGGCAGGAAGATGAACAGAGCTGAAGTTCATCTCCTTGCTAGCAGGTTCATCTCATAGAAAGCATCCCATCTGTATGTATAACAGCTTGGTATGGAACTGTGACCACCAGAGAGTTGTGGAAACATATAAGCACATCATGGAGACCAGCCTCTCTTACACAAGATATAGGAACAGAATTAGGCCATTTGCCCCTGGAATCTGCTCCACCATTCAGTCACTGGTTGATTTTTGTTCTCACTCCCATTCTCCTGCCTTCTCCTTGTAACCCTTCACCCCCTTACCAATCAAGAACCTATCAATCTCTGCCTTACTCCCTCCCACCCAATGACGTAACCTCCTCAACCCTCCATGGCAACAAGATCCCCCGGCTGAAGAAATTCCTCCTAATTTAGTTCTAAAAGGACATTCCTTTATTCTGAGGCCATGTCATTGGATATTAGACTCTGTTACTAATGGGATCATCCTCTTCATGTCCGCTTTATCCAGATGTTTCCTTATCAGATCGTTTTCAATGAGATTTCCCCTCCTCCCCCCATCCCTCTGAACTCCATTGAGTCCAGGGTGAGAAATATGAAATGCTCCTCATATGATTATTATAATTTATTGTGAACCCCCTCTGGATCCTGTCCAGGGCTAGCACATCCTTCCCTTGATATGGGGCCAGAGTTGGTCATAATATTCCAACTATGGTCTGACCAGCATCTTCTGAGGCCTTGGCAGTACATCTTTTTTATATCCTAGTCCACTTGAACTAAATATGTGTTGCTGGTTTTCACTGGGTCATTGTTATCTGTTCTCTAGTGTCAAATCAAACAAAACAACCAGGAGGTCATTTAAAATAAATCAACTGGATTGATTACTATTGCCCTTGAAGGAAGGAATCCCAATCTGTCTGTGGTTAGGCCTGTTTGTAGCTCCAACCACAAGAGAGCAGGTGGTTGAGACAGGTACAATAACAACGTTTAAAAGACCTTTGGGTGAGGACATGAATAGGAAAGGATTAGAGAGGATAATGGGCCAAACCTGGTCAAATGGAACTAGCTTGGTGGGCACCATGGTCAGTATGGACAAGTTGGGCCAAAGGGCCTCTTTCCATTCTGTTTTACTCTATGACTCTCTCTGTCAAACCATGACCCCTGCCTTGTATATCTTCTCAATAACTCCACACATTTCTCTGTTTCTAGGATGGGCAAGGTGCACACAATGAAATGGAGCCCCTGTGTGTGCTGGACTTCTATGTACACGTCTCACTGCAGCGACATGGTTATGGGAAAGAGCTTTTTGACTACATGATTCAGGTACAGTGCAAACACGAGCTTTAACTGTCAGAGAGGGAGTACAGACTGCGCCCTGCTGAGAAAGCTGGATATGAATACGAAGGAGAAAAGTGTCAGGTTTTGAGTTGTGAAGGGTCGCGACCCAAAACATCAACTGTTTATTTTACTCCATAGAAGCTGTCTGACCTGCTGAGTTCCTCCAGCATTTAGTACGTGTTGTTCTAGATTTTCAGCAGAATCTTTTGAGTCTCTGAGAGCCAACTGTGTTGACTTTTGATACGGCTTGAATGAACCAAGCTCAGTAGCCTCCTCTGTTGTTTTCGTTTATGAAGGATTTCTTTTGAGAGATTGTCAACACAGGCAGATTACAACTTCTCATTCGTTGCAAACCTAGGACCAGCAGAAACTGTTTCATCAGTCTTTTTATACTAGCTTACCTCCCTGATATCTGTCAGTCCCTTCCACTCAGCTTTTGATGCCATTCCCACTCCAGCGTAACGTTGAGGGCCGTATTGACAGTGAGGAAAGAGGAGCAGTCTCAGATGAGATAGCAAGCCATGTCTCCAACTTCTTTCAGCATGTTAAAGAACCAGCTTCCACTATTTCTTTAAAAAAAAGAGTGCGGGAGTTATTTATTTATTTATTTTAGAGAAGTCCTTTTTGGCCTAATGACCCCCTGCTGCCCAGTTACACCCACGTGACCAAATAAACTACTAACTCGTATGTCTTTGGAACGTGGTAGGAAGTCGCTGCACGTGGCGGAAATCCATGCGGTACGGGAAAAAGGTACAGGCAGGAGCGGGAATTGAACTCGGGTCGCTGGTGCTGTCATAACATTATGCTACCATGCTGAGGGTTCTGCCTGATCTTTGTCTCTCAACCAGAACTAGATTGTTTTCATAAATGTATTTTTATTTCTGTGAGTTGCAGTCATTTACCACTGCATACACTAGATCAGTGGTTTGCAAGGTGGAGCTCTAACCTTTAGATAAGCTCTGAGAAGTTTTAAAAAGAAGGGCTCTTCCAAAGTAACACCAGTCTGCAGTCTGGAGATATTATAATTGGGTGAACCAGTTAGTTAAAGCTGGTCATCTGGGAGGAAATAGTTTGACAATTACTGAAGCAATCGGCAATCTGCTGGAGAGACTCAGCAGGTTGAGCAGCATCTGTGCTGGGGGTGGAAGGAATTGTCAGCTTTTCTGTACTGGATTACAAAATCTTGAAGAGTTATAGGTTTGTGCAGATCAAGTGTATCCCAAATCTATGAAGTTAAAAATCGGACTTGTTTACATGTTTTCCGCAGTACGAAGGTGTAAAACCTTATCATCTGGCCATCGATCGTCCCTCCAGCAAGTTCCTCAGCTTTCTCAGGAAGCACTACGGCCTGTCAGCCATGATTCCTCAGGTAAGCAAATCTGGAATTTTGTAATTTGATGCTGATGGTTGTATATTCCTTCCTGTAAGTAGGGCTGTACATCCTTACATCAGAAACAGTCCTCCATGGGCAACAGTGAGGCTGTTGAGAAAGTCCAGATAGGTAACCTCACCTATAAAAAGTTGATCTCCTTAACTTTGGCAGGCGTTTGAAAGGGTGAGGCTTAGAAGACTATGTACCTAATGGGAGACAATTGCATTAGTGCAGATGGGCAAAAAAAAAGTCAAGGACCTTTCCTGTGTTGTGCAATACTATGAATCTATTATAAATTCTCCTGTCTCTCTCTGCAAGGAACGCATTTTGTTCTCACTGATATTTCCCTTTCTGCATGCCTGTAGTGATTCTGACACTTACTTAATTTGCTTTTGTTCTGTTTTCCATTTGTTGTTCACCCTTTGTCAGATCCCAAACCACTCCCAATCTTCAGTCTTACTGCAACTTCACAAGCATTTTCCTTGCATTTTAATGTTGCCTTTTCTTGTTGTGTCTTTAAGGGAGTGTATATTTATTACAATGTGTATTTATTCTATGTTTCCAATAGTGGGAGAGTCTGGTACCAGGGGGCAGAGCTTCAGAATTGAAGGACGTCCCTCTACAACTGAGATGGGAGGAATTTCTTTAGCCAGAGGGTGAAGTTCATTGCCACAGACGGCTGTGGGCGCCAAGTCACTGGGTATATTTAATGTGGAGGTTGACAGATTCTTGATAAGTGAGGGCACCAAAGGTTACAGGGAGGAAGCAGGGGAGTAGGGTTGAGAGGGAAAATAAATCAACCATGATGGAATGGCAGAACAGACCTGATGGGCAGAATGGTTTGATTCTGCTCCTATGTCTTATGGTCTTAACAATGACAATTTGTATTAAAGACCAGCCAATACCTGTCCCCCCTTTTGCCCTTTCATATATTTTCCCAGTCTATCCCAGCCAGCCTGCCTGTCATTAAAATCCTACTACAGATTGAACTGCATTGCTTTCAAACTTAATGTGGATTTCTAACATTTTATGGACACCTCTTTCTTGAGCCCCTCTTTACGGCAAGTTGTTAATGAACCCATTCTTGTTACTTTGCATTAGACCTAAAATTCCAACTTCCAGGAAATTATTCTCTAGTTTTGTAGTCCTAATTTGGTTTTCCCAGTCAACATGTAGGTTGAAGGTATATTCTGATATACCTTCACTCTTTCTCAAGTACACCCTCCGTCTGGTAGAGAGAGCACATGTGTATGCACTATTCCAGGTGTGGTCTCACCAGGGCTCCACCCTGGTTCTCAGTCCACATTTCTTTTCAAAAAAATTCCTCATTCTCTTCCTAATCTATTGACTCCCTCCATCCTTTCAACCCAATGTCTGCACATCACTAATTCTGGCTCCCAATTCCCAAAATTCCACCATTAGCGTGTCTCAATATTTATGTTCGATGTCTTTTGCACACTGGTGTTTGTCCGTCCATCTCTGTCGTGTGAAGTTTTTCATTGATTCTATTGTGTTTCTTTCTATTTATTGTGAATGCCTGCAATAAAATGAATCTCAGGATAGCATGTGGTGACCTGCATGTGTTTGAACTTTTGTATGTGAAGTTTAAACTCTGGAATCCCTATTGGACTCCCTCTTCACTACATCTCCATCTACCTTTACGATGCTCCTCCAGATCCATCCAAACTTTCCATATTTCCCCCTGCGCCCTGGTGTGCTTGTGGCTGTGCAGTCCTGTTTTACCAATTTAAACAAGGGTGGTGAGGCCAACAGCCAAATCCTAATCGTCCTCTAAGGATGAACTAACAGGGTCCTTTCTCTATCTCTTTCCTGTTTCAGGTTAACAACTTTGTGGTGTTTGATAGTTTCTTCCGGGACAGACCGAGTAAGTTCCAATTACTGCACCTAAAGGGTGGTACTTAAAGCTGGGCTTTGCTTACAGGTCAGTGCCATGTTATATAAAGGGCCAAGTGTAGGAACGGACAAGACAGGACACGGCTGACCAGGCCTCAGTTCTGCTTCACAGCAGAGAAAAGCACTGTCCATTGGTGTCGCTTAGTATTGAAGACTGCCACTGAAGATTGTGGGTTCAAATCCCACTGCAGAGATTTGAGTATGTAATCCAACCTTAATGCACAGAAGGAGGCCATTCCCCATAACCAGCTCATGGAGTAAACCCAACCCCCTAATGTTAACACCTGCGTTCTTTTCTCCCTTGCATACCTATCAGCTCCACCCCAGTTTTCCAGCTTAGGGCAATTTACATGGCCAATTAACTAACTGGATGTCTTTGGGATCTGGGAAGAAACCAGAGCAGTCGAAGGAAATCCAGGCAGTCACAGGGAAACTCCACACCAGAGGTCAGGATTGGACCGAGGTCTGCTGGCAGCACCATAGTTACTGAGTCACTGTCCTTTCAGTGAGATGTGACCTTGAGCAACAGCAAGGGTCCCTACCTATCCCACAGTAACATCACAGATTAACTGCTGGTTCACCTGTCAGATTTGTAAAATCTGTGCAAAATGGCTGCTGTCTTTTCTGTGGCTACGACCATGGTTCACAAGTAGTACTGGCTGAAAACTGCTTCAGGACATCCTAAAGTTGTAAAAAGTTCCTCCAGTCTTTTCTTCCTTTACCCTTTTCAAACTTCTTATTCAATTTTCCTCCTTTTCTTCCCTAGGCAATTTGTCTTTCTCACTCCAGACACCATTTCAGCCTTTACATTTCAAACTTCTGTTGATCCTCTCTTTATAAGTTTACTGGGTTTGTACCTGATGTGATATCAGGGTCCGATTTTTACCCCATTATTGATTTTTTTCTGAGAGTATACACTCAGTGTCCTCTTTCTGAGGTACCCCTTATACTGAGTGTATGTTTGTGATCGGCTGCTGCTGTAGCCCATCCACTTCGGAACTTGACATCTTGTGCTTTCAGAGGTGCTACTCTGCACACCACTGTTGTAACGTGTGGTTATTTGAGTTACTGTCACCTTCCCGTCAGCTTGACCCAGTCTGGCCAATCTCCTCCGTCCTCTGTCGTTAACAAGGCGGTTTTGCCTGCAGAACTGCCGTTCACTGGATAGTTTTTATTTTTCTGTAAACTCTAGAGACCGTTGTGAGTGAAAGTTCCAGGTGTCTGAGATACTCAAACCACCCCATCTGGCGCCAACAATCGTCCCATGGTCAAAGTCAGTTATATCACATTTCTCCCCCATTCTGATATTTGGTCTAAACAACAACTGAACTTCTTAATCACGTCGCATGCTTTTACTTATTGGGTTGATTCTAATTGATTGGCTAATTAGATATTTGCATTAACAATCAGGTGTACGGGTGTACATAGTAAAGTGGCCTCTGAGTGTATATTGACTCATTGTAAATATGGTGAGTAAGCATAATGTGCTTGGTGCACTGAATAAAGACATAACTATATTTATGAATAAAATGGAGAGAAGGCCCGTGGACTGTCAGCCCTGACACCACCATAAATACTCCCATTTCTAAAAACTTTTCTATGTAAAACATACCTTGCCCTGGTGAATGTGACCTACTAATACCATCGTGGTCTGCTGCTCTGAAATTGATTTTGACTAATCAACACACACAAAATGCTGGAGGAACTCTGCAGGTCAGGCAGCATCTATGGAGGGGAATGAACAGTCGTGTTTCAGGCCAGGGCCCTTCATCAGGACTGGAAAAGAAGGGGCAGAATGAGAAGGTGGGGGGAGTGGAAGAGTATAGTCCTGACAGGTGATGGGTGAGGAAGGGGAGTATGATGTGAGAAGCTAGGAGGGGATAGGTGAAACAGGTAAAGGACTGAAGAAAAATGCATCTAATTGAACAGAACAACTTCCAGTAATGTTTCGAAGAAGGAGTCTGAGAGTCTGAGTGGGAGTGCCGAGAAAGAGATTTTTGAAATTTTCGTTATTTTTTTTTTTCTCCAACGGCTTTCTGAGAGGCGGGACTGCGCAGGCGTGTGACGTCGGGCAGTGCAGCGCGGCAGATTTAAAAGGAACAAAGCCTCAGAGCGGGCAGCGTAGTTTGCGGGCGGCGGAGTGAGCCGGGAGCAGAGTGAAGACTTAAGGGCTTCGGCTCAACGGGCTTAGGCGGAAGCGGGCGAGGCGAGGAAGGTTTGACATTCATTTTCTGTTGCTATTTGAGGAGAGGGGCATTATGACTGTGAGGGCAGTTTGCTGTTCTCGGTGTCGGATGTGGGAGGCCCTGGAGTCTCCAAGCCTCCCGGACGTCTACATCTGCGCCAAGTGCATCGAGATGCAGCTCCTAAGGGACCGCGTTACGGAACTGGAGCTGCAGCTCGATGACCTTCGTCTGGTCAGGGAGAGCGAGGAGGTGATAGAGAGGAGTGGAAGGCAGGTGGTCACGCCGGGGCCACGGGAGGCAGACAAGTGGGTCACGGTTAGGAGAGGGAAGGGGAAAAGGCAGGTGATGAGGAGTACTCCGGCGGCTGTGCCCCTTAACAACAGGTACTCCTGTTTGAGTACTGTTGGGGGGGACAGCTTACCCGGGGGAAGCGACAGTGGCCCTGCCTCCGGCACAGAGTCTGGCCCTGTAGCTCAGAAGGGTAGGGCAAGGAAGAGGAGGGCAGTTGTGATAGGGGACTCGATAGTAAGGGGGTCAGATAGGCGATTCTGTGGACGCAGTCCAGAGACTCGGATGGTAGTTTGCCTCCCTGGTGCCAGGGTCCGGGATATTTCTGATCGTGTCCAAGATATCCTGAAGTGGGAGGGTGAAGAGCCAGAGGTCCTGGTACATATAGGTACCAATGACATAGGTAGGAAAAGGGATGAGGTCCTGAAAGAAGAATATAGGGAGCTAGGAAGGGAGTTGAGAAAAAGGACCGCAAAGGTAGTAATCTCGGGATTACTGCCTGTGCCACGCGACAGTGAGAGTAGGAATGCGATGAGGTGGAGGATAAATGCGTGGCTGAGGGATTGGAGCAGGGGGCAGGGATTCAAGTTTTTGGATCATTGGGACCTCTTTTGGCGTAGGTGTGACCTGTACAAAAAGGACGGGTTACACTTAAATCCTAGGGGGACCAATATCCTGGCAGGGAGATTAGCGGGGGCTACTGAGGTGACTTTAAACTAGAATGGTTGGGGGGTGGGAATCAAATTAAAGCGGCTAGGTGTGAGGAGGTTAGTTCACAACAGAGGGATGGGAACCAGTGCAGAGAGACAGAGGGGTGTAAAGTGAGCGTAGAAGCAAAAAGTACAAAGGGGAAAAGTAAAAGTGGCAGGCCGACAAATCCAGGGCAAGCATTAAAAAGGGCTAAGAGAGTTGTAAAAGAGCGCCTGAAGGCTTTATGTGTCAATGCAAGGAGCATTCGTAATAAGGTGGATGAATTGAAAGTGCAGATGGTTATTAATGATTATGATATAGTTGGGATCACAGAGACATGGCTCCAGGGTGACCAGGGATGGGAGCTCAACGTTCAGGGATATTCAATATTCAGGAGGGATAGACATGAAGGAAGGGGAGGTGGGGTGGCGTTGCTGGTTAAAAAAGAGATTAACGCAATAGAAAGGAAGGACATAAGCCGGGAAGATGTGGAATCGATATGGGTAGAGCTGCGTAACACTAAGGGGCAGAAGACGCTGCTGGGAGTTGTGTACAGGCCACCTAACAGTAGTAGTGAGGTCGGAGATGGTATTAAACAGGAAATTAGAAATGTGTGCAATAAAGGAACAGCAGTTATAATGGGTGACTTCAATCTACATGTAGACTGGGTGAACCAAATTGGTAAAGGTGCTGAGGAAGAGGATTTCTTGGAATGTATGCGGGATGGTTTTTTGAACCAACATGTCGAGGAACCGACTAGAGAGCAGGCTATTCTGGACTGGGTTTTGAGCAATGAGGAAGGGTTAATTAGCGATCTTGTCGTGAGAGGCCCCTTGGGTAAGAGTGACCATAATATGGTGGAATTCTTCATTAACATGGAGAGTGACGTAGTTAATTCAGAAACAAAGGTTCTGAACTTAAAGAGGGGTAACTTTGAAGGTATGAGACATGAATTAGCTAAGATAGACTGGCAAATGACACTTCAAGGATTGACGGTGGATATGCAATGGCAGGCATTTAAAGGTTGCATGGATGAACTACAACAATTGTTCATCCCAGTTTGGCAAAAGAATAAATCAAGGAAGGTAGTGCACCCGTGGCTGACAAGAGAAATTAGGGATAGTATCAATTCCAAAGAAGTAGCATACAAATTAGCCAGAGAAAGTGGCTCACCTGAGGACTGGGAGAAATTCAGAGTTCAGCAGAGGAGGACAAAGGGCTTAATTAGGAAGGGGAAAAAAGATTATGAGAGAAAACTGGCAGAGAACATAAAAACGGACTGTAAAAGCTTTTATAGATATGTAAAAAGGAAAAGACTGATAAAGACAAATGTAGGTCCCCTGCAAACAGAAACAGGTGAATTGATTATGGGGAGCAAGGACATGGCAGACCAATTGACTAATTACTTTGGTTCTGTCTTCACTAAGGAGGACATAAATAATCTTCCAGAAATAGTAAGGGACAGAGGGTCCAGTGAGATGGAGGAACTGAGCGAAATACATGTTAGTAGGGAAGTGGTGTTAGGTAAATTGAAGGGATTGAAGGCAGATAAATCCCCAGGGCCAGATGGTCTGCATCCCAGAGTGCTTAAGGAAGTGGCCCAAGAAATAGTGGATGCATTAGTGATAATTTTTCAAAACTCGTTAGATTCTGGACTAGTTCCTGAGGATTGGAGGGTGGCTAATGTAACCCCACTTTTTAAAAAAGGAGGGAGAGAGAAACCGGGGAATTATAGGCCGGTTAGCCTAACGTCGGTGGTGGGGAAACTGCTGGAGTCAGTTATCAAGGATGTGATAACAGCACATTTGGAAAGCGGTGAAATGATCGGACAAAGTCAGCATGGATTTGTGGAAGGAAAATCATGTCTGACGAATCTCATAGAATTTTTTGAGGATGTAACTAGTAGAGTGGATAGGGGAGAACCAGTGGATGTGGTATATTTGGATTTTCAAAAGGCTTTTGACAAGGTCCCACACAGGAGATTAGTGTGCAAACTTAAAGCACATGGTATTGGGGGTAAGGTATTGGTGTGGGTGGAGAATTGGTTAGCAGACAGGAAGCAAAGAGTGGGAATAAACGGGACCTTTTCAGAATGGCAGGCGGTGACTAGTGGGGTACCGCAAGGCTCAGTGCTGGGACCCCAGTTGTTTACAATATATATTAATGACTTGGATGAGGGAATTAAATGCAGCATCTCCAAGTTTGCGGATGACACGAAGCTGGGTGGCAGTGTTAGCAGTGAGGAGGATGCTAAGAGGATGCAGGGTGACTTGGATAGGTTGGGTGAGTGGGCAAACTCATGGCAGATGCAATTTAATGTGGATAAATGTGAAGTTATCCACTTTGGTGGCAAAAATAGGAAAACAGATTATTATCTGAATGGTGGCCGATTAGGAAAAGGGGAGGTGCAACGAGACCTGGGTGTCATTATACACCAGTCATTGAAAGTGGGCATGCAGGTACAGCAGGCGGTGAAAAAGGCGAACGGTATGCTGGCATTTATAGCGAGAGGATTCGAGTACAGGAGCAGGGAGGTACTACTGCAGTTGTACAAGGCCTTGGTGAGACCACACCTGGAGTATTGTGTGCAGTTTTGGTCCCCTAATCTGAGGAAAGACATCCTTGCCATAGAGGGAGTACAAAGAAGGTTCACCAGATTGATTCCTGGGATGGCAGGTCTTTCATATGAAGAAAGACTGGATGAACTGGGCTTGTACTCGTTGGAATTTAGAAGATTGAGGGGGGATCTGATTGAAACGTATAAGATCCTAAAGGGATTGGACAGGCTAGATGCGGGAAGATTGTTCCCGATGTTGGGGAGGTCTAGAACGAGGGGTCACAGTTTGAGGATAGAGGGGAAGCCTTTTAGGACCGAGGTTAGGAAAAACTTCTTCACACAGAGAGTGGTGAATCTGTGGAATTCTCTGCCACAGCAAACTGTTGAGGCCAGTTCATTAGCTATGTTTAAAAGGAAGTTAGATATGGCCCTTGTGGCTACAGGGGTCACGGGGTATGGAGGGAAGGCTGGGTTCTGAGTTGGATGATCAGCCATGATCATAATAAATGGCGGTGCAGGCTCGAAGGGCCGAATGGCCTACTCCTGCACCTATTTTCTATGTTTCTATGTTTCTATGTTTCTATGTTTCCTCCTCCCCGCTTCTGTTAAACTATTCTCTGCCCATTATCTCTACCTGGTTCCCCTCCTCCTTTCTCCCATGGTCCACTCTCCTCTCCTATCAAATTTCTTCTTCAGCCCTTTACCTCTTCAACCTACCACCTCCGAGCTTCTCACTTCATCCCTCCCTCCCTCCCTCCCCTACCCACCCACCACCTTTCCCCTGGCCTGGTCTTACCTATCACCTGCCGGGTTGTTCTCCTCCCCCCTCCTCACACCTCCTTGTTCCGCTTTCTGCCTCCTCCCCTTCCAGTCCCGATGAATGGTCTTAGCCTGAAATGGCAACTGTTTGTCTTCCATCATCTGTAAAATCTCTTGTGTCTTTGATCATATTAGTAATTGCTGCTTTAGTTTGGGTTTAAGGTTGCAGACTTTCCTGCCACAGGGTGTGGCCCAGGCAGATTTCACACGAAGGCAAGCTAGACCAGCATACGAGGTAAAGGAACAGAGGAGGCAGAGTGAGAAGAGACCCATTGGGGTCATAATTTTTGGCACAGGCCAAATGGTATGGCAGGAACAGCAGGCCAGTGTATCACAGAGCAAGCTTGTTGGGTCATGGAATGACTGGGTTGTTGTTTGCAACAACCCCTTTCCGCCCGAGAGGCACAGAAAACCGTTTAGCCCTTAAAACAAATTCAATATTGTATTGTTTATCCGTGGTCCAAATCCAAGCTTTTCCATTACTGGTTAACAAAAACCTATTAAATGTAGTGAAGCTCTGTTGGGATTATGATCAGGTAGAAGCAATCCATTGTCATACTGAATGATGGAGCAGGCTGTGCGGGGTATAGGCGTTTTCCTGCTGCTGTAGCGTGTTAATGTAACTGACTGAGTTGTTAATATTGCTTTTGATACCTGTACCACTGCAGCGTTTGATGGGTCTGGGACTGTACTTATTGGGGTTTCGAAGAATGAGTGAGGATTTCATTGAAACCTATCGGATATTGAAAGGCCCTAGACAGAGTCGATGTGGAGAGGATGTTTCCAATCATGGGGAAGTCTAGGACCAGTGGCACAGCTTCAGAATATAAGGACACCCCTTTAGAGCAGCGATTGAGAAATTTGTTTAGCCAGGAGGTGGTGAGTGTGTGGAATTCACTGTGAAAACCAAATCATTGGGTATATTTAAAGCAGAGGTTGGTAGGTATTTAATGTGTGGTTATTGGAAAAAGGCAGGTGAATGGGGTCGAGGGGGGAAAATAAATCAGTCATGATTGAATGGCCTAATTCTGCTTCTATGTTTTGTGGTCTTGTGTGACAGACTGGGTGGTGTCCACCTCTCAGGTCAGAAATTTGTGGGTCCCAGCACCACTCCAGTGACCTGTTGCCCGCTGTGCTTCAGTGAGGCTCCACTATCCAGTGCACTTTAAGGACAGGTGTGTTCCTGCCCCATCGAAGCATGTGGGGAGACTCCCCATTACTGCGGCTCGGTGTGCCAACCCCAGCCGAGAGAATAAGAGCACGTCCCTGCCTGAGGAGCCTTTCTCTGTAAAACCCACTGAACTCCAGGGACTGATAGTCAAAGTTGGAAGTGGGTAGGCCTCGACCGCAATCACGTAGGCAGATCTCAGCCACAATAATGAAGGGTAAGCCTTTTGTCTTTGAATTCACTGTGATATGTATCATCGTCAATCATTCTCTTTCCTCTATGGTAGTGCGTGGGACAAGGCTGATTCACAGAAGTGCTCCGAAGAAGGTGGAACAAGATATTAAACCTTACTCCATTACGGTGCGGGAGGGTAAGTAAATTTGGAGATGTGCCCCCCCCCAACCCCCGTCACCAAAGCTTGAGCAGCTCCTCTCCTCATGGTGCTGTAAAACACTGTGTTAACCCAAAGGACAAGATGGTGGCAAGTGTAAGAGGTGCCTGACTTGCACTGGGGGGAATTGTGTCTGTCACTCCTGGTGCTGTTCTCCTGGTTGTGGCTTGGACATTGCCTCAGATGTGGAACAGGGAGGCCTCTTTGTGCTTGAACCTCTGGCAGCATTCGCTGGTACTGGTAGTTGTTGTCACGTGTAGACACATCAAAAAGCTCTTGTTTTGCGCACCACCCAGACAGATCGCACTGTGCAGAAGTACCTCACGCTTGCAAAAAGGACAACAGAACGCAGGATATAGTGTTACAGTAGAAAGGAAGTGCAGTGCAGCTGGTGCAAGGCATGTAGCTTGGGGCCCCATATCTAAGAAGGGATGGCATTGGAGATTTACGAGAATGATCCCAGGAATGAAAGGGTTAACGTGTGAGGAGCGTTTGATGACTCTAGGCCTGTACTTGCTGGAGTGTGGAAGCATGAGGGGAATCCGATTGAAACCTATCAAATATAGAAAGGCCTCAATAGATTGGGCATGCAAAGGATGTTTCCAATAGTGGGAGAGTCTAGGACCAGAGGACACAGCGACATCCTTTAGAACAGAGATGAGGAGGTATTCCTTAGCCAGAGGGTGGTGAATCTGTGGAATTCATTGCCACTGTTGGCTGTGGAAGCCAAGTCATTGGGTATATTTAAAGTGGAATTTGATTGGTTCTCGATTAGCAAGGGTATCAAAGGGTTACAGGGAACAGGCAGGAGAATGTAGTTAAAAGGGCATACAAATCAGCCATGGTGGAATGGTGGGGCAGACTTGATGGGCCAAATGGCCTATTTCTGCTCCTATGTCTCATGGACTACAATGAAAAAGATGGGGAGATCAAGAGCTCATCTTTTAGCGTGTGAGAGGTCCATTCAAGGGCCTTGTAGCAGCAGGGAGAAGCTGTCCTTGAGTCTGATGGTCCAGGCTCTGAAGCTGCCTAATGGGAGAGGGGAAGAGAGAGAAGGACTGGGGTAGGAGGCGTCCTTCATTACATTGGCTGCATTCCTGAGACAGCTGGACATGCAGACAGTCAGTGAAGGGGAACCTGGTGTCCATGACACACACACAGCTGTGTTTGCAACTCTTCAATTTCTGACGATCATGGGCTGAGCAGTTGCCGTACCAAACGGTGATGTATCTAGACAGAATGTTTTCTATGGTGGATCTGTGAAAAATTGGAAAAGAGTCATGGGGGGACATGCCAAAGGGAGGGTTTGCACTAGGTTCTTGATACCCACTTGCATGGCGCAATGGTGGGAAGGGCAGAGGATTGTGCCAAGTTCCCAGCACCTGAGTGCACAGCACGAGCAAGTGTGCAGGGGTGCTCAAACATGGACCAGGCATAGGTCCTTCAGCCCACAATGTTGTATTGAACTAATTAATCTAATGACACCTTATTAAAATAATCCCTTCTGCTTGCACATGGTCCATATCCTTCCACTCCCTACACATTTGAGTGCCCATCTAAGAGCCTTTGAAAAGTGTCTGTTGTTGCTGCCTCCACCCCCACCCCTGGCAGCACATTCCAGGCACCCACTGCTGTGTAAACCAAAAAGCTGCCCCACACTTCCCTTTTGAACTTGGCCCCTCTCACCTTAAACGCACACCCTCTCGCTTTAGACATTTTTACCATGATGCCAACTGTCTCTGTCTACGCCTCTCGTAAGTGTGAATGTTCACACTGGAAGTCCAAGAGTGCCAAGCTGGGCAGCGATGTATCTCTGTACTGAAGCATGCATTCACCGGGTGCTGTTAAGAGTGGCAGCTCTGTTCAAGGAAAACGCTGCTTAGTCCATCACAGGCCTGTCACTTCCTTCTGCCAATCCATCTTCGTGATATGTAGCATCTGGAAGGCCATCAGTATCATCATGAATGTCTGCTGCATCCTTGATCCTTAATTCCACCTCTTCCCTCATCTCTTTCTGCACTAGCCCGGTTATATTGCTGTGCGCCATTCCAATGTTAGGAAGGTTATGATTGGATCTGCTTACACTGTCCTCTCGGGCACTAAATTGTCATAACCTAAAAAAAATTACCAGGATCTTGCCAAAACTTGAGGACCTGTGTTATATATAGAGACAAGTTGAATGGGTTAGGACTTTATCCCTGTAGCATGAGGGGAGAAAGGGTAAACACTAGCAGGGTTTTTCCACTGAGGTTGGGTGAGATGAGAACTAGAGGTCATAGGTTAAAGGTGAAATATTTAAGGGGGATCTGAGGGGGAGCAGCATCACTCAGAGTGGTGAGGGTGTGGAACAAGCGCCAGTCAAAGTTGTGGATGCAGCTTTGGATAAGCACATGGACAGAAGGCTTTGGTCAGGACTAGGCAGATTAACAGTTTGGCATGGACTAGATGGGCTGAAAGGCCTATTCTGCGCTTTAGTGCCCTATGACTATAACCTCTACCTCTCCACTTTGCACCCTAACTCTGCATCAGTGCGTTACTGACTCTGCCACCTCCTGTATCGTCCATCCCGTCACTCTGCTGACGTTGCAGTCTTGCTGTCTCCCGCAGGGCTCCCTGAAGACAAGGAGCTCCCCTGGCCCTTCAACCAGGCGCCGCCTCTGATGCGCTCCAATAGCCTGGGTTGCAGCTCCCGCCGGCAAGCTGGCCGACCCCAGCCTGGCCAACAGGAAGTACTGCGCCACGTCAGGGGTGTACACCCCCAAGTGCTGAACGGCGCGAGGCTGGCAGATGACACCTCTGCCCACAGGAGGAGAACCAGGTGAGTGTCGATACTGAAATCCACTTGGTCGCTGCGGTATTGTGTGCAGGAGTGAGCTTCACGCGGGCCTGGCAGCATCTTCTGAAGCATGAGAGTAAAGGAGTTTGAATGTGTTTTACCTAATGTTTCTCATATACCTGCCACTCCCGTCAGCACTGCATTGTGGGCCAAATCGAGAATATCGAAATTGTCTGAGGTGATTTTGGTCGGCTCGTTATAGGAAGGATGTGCAAAGGTAGAAGGGAGATTTATCTGGATGCTGCAAGGAATGGAGAGCATGTCTTATGAGGAAAGGTTGAGTGAAGGAGTACAAGAGGTGACTTAATGCAGGTGCACCAGATGAAAAGAGAGCTAGATCAAGTGGATAGCTAGAGACTTTTTCCCAGGGCAGAAATGGCTAATATGGAGGGGCATAATTTTAAGTGTGGGGGGGTGTTAGAGGTATTTTTAAACAGAGAGTAATGGGGGTGTGGCATGCCATGCTAGAGTGGTGCTAGAGGCAGATACATTGAGGGCATTTAAGAAGCTCTTTAGACGCATGGATGATAGAAAAATGGACGGCTATGTAGGAAGCAACACACACTCAATGCTGGAGGAACTCGGCAGGCCAGGCAGCATCTATGGAAAAGAGTACAGTCAACGTTTTGGGTTGAGATCCTTCGTCAGGACCTGTTCCTCCAGCACTGTGTGTGTGTTGCTTGGATTTCCAGCATTTGTAGACTTTCTCTTGTTTGGCTTGTAGGAAGGAAGGGTTCGATTGATCTTAGAGTAGGTTAATAGGTCAGCACAACATCACGGGCTGCCGAGCTTGTACTGTGCTGTTATGTTCTGTATAATATAAAGGGACAGTACATAGTTAATGACAGGACCTTTAACAGTGTTGATCTAGAAGACCGATCCATTGCTGCATAGTTTTCACTAGTTGATAGGGTGATACAGAAGGTGTTTTACAGCATTCTGGCCCTTATTACTCAAGGCATTGAGTTCAAGACTCGGGAAGTTATGTTGCAGCTTTATAAAAGTCGGGTTAGGCTGCACCAATTGCATTCAATTCTATAAGAAGGGTTGGCAGCTTTGGTGTAGAAGAGGTCTACCAGGACGCTGCCTGGATTAGGAGGTAGGTGCTACAGTGAGAGGTTAGACAAACTTGTTTTGATTTGTCTGGAGTGGTGGAGGCTGAGGGGAGACTTGCTAGAGGTTTATAGATTATGACAGGTATAGACAGAGCAGGCAGGCAGTATCTTTTTTCCCCAGGTTGAGATGTCAAGTACTGGAGGGTTATGCATGTAAGGTGAGAGGAGCTAAATTCAAAGGAGAGGGGCGGGGCAAGTTTGTTTTTACACAGAGAGTGGAATGCACTGCCTGGAGTGGTGGAGACAAATACAACAAAAAATTTAACATACTCCGAGATAGGCACACAACTCTGCAGAGGAGGATAAGGACAGAAGGGTTTAGTTTAGTTAAGTGTTCAATTACTAGCTTTAATTTTAATTACTACATTTAATCTTTAATTAGTTCAGCACATTGTGAAATGGAGGGCCTGTAAAAATGCTATGTTCTATATGATGTAGAACAATACACAACATTCTAATATAATTTTAAGGTATCCTCTTAAAAGTTGTCCAAGGAATTCAAAGGACACAGGTCTTCACAGGAGCAATGTTTGGCACTGCCGATGTAAATGGCGACAGACATTTTGGTAGTTTTCATGAAGAGGCTCTGAGAGGATGAGGGAAAGGAGACAAAGTTTGCTGGGACGGATCCCAGGGGTCAAGGTACAGACTGCAATGGGGAGGGGGTGAAGCGGCTGTCCAAGTTTCCAGAGCTGGAGGAGAACAGAGATCAGAGAAGTGCGTGGCCAGAGGACGTTACAGCGATAAGGAGGGGCCAAGAGATGCATTTGGAGACGAGGATGAGAACTACAAAACTGTGCAATGAGTGAGTGGGTGGGTTCAGCAGGCCAAGGTGGGATGTGTTGGGATACAAACAGCAGAGCTTCTGGTGGGATGAATTTTATATAGGCTGCAAAGTGTCAAGCCAACCTGTGCACTATTGGGTAACAAGATTGGAGAGGATGGGTTGAGTGAGCCAGGGCTTTTATCTCTGGAGTGAAGGAGTGTGCGAGGTGACTTGATAGAGGTGTACAAGATGATCATAGGCATAGATCGAGTGGATGGCCAGAGACTTTTACCCAGGGTGGAAATGGGTGGAACTACATGGGGGCAAAATTTTAAGGTGATTAAAGGAAACCGTCAGAGTTTTTCACGGAGGGAGTGGTGGGTGTGTGGAACACCCTCCCCCGGTTTGGTGGCAGAGGCAGATACATTAGGGATATTTAAGAAACTCTTAGATACGAATGTGGATGATAGAGATATGGAGGACTTTGTACGAAGGAAGGGTTAGATTGATCTTGGAGTAGATTAAAAGGTCAACGCAACATCGTGGGCCAAAGGTCCTAAACTGAGCTGTAATGTTCCAAGTGTAGGGGTAACCCAGATATGGAGGATGCCAGTTCAGATAGTATTGCTGATGGTCTTGATGGGAAAGTTCTGCTGTGTTTGTTGCAGTGGCAATGGTTGAGGATCAGTGTAACAAATTGGGTGGAATCTGTACATGTCAGGAGGTTTGGCCAAGGTAAACAAAGGAGTTTGTATTGTGAAGGCCAAGTTAACTGGTCTGATGCATGGTATTTGATCAGGATACGTTTACCTGGACCTGTTTTGTTTGTCTGTCGGTGATTGCCCTGGCTCTGTGCATGTCTGCATGTCTGTACATTACCCCGATTATCAATCTGTCTCAGTATCTAGGCCACCGTTAGAAAGCCTGTTCTTTGTTCATCTATCCTCTGGTTTTCTGTCTCTCTTTCTCCTCCATTCCTTCCCAGTTCCCTTACTCGCTCTCAGCTTTCTTTCAAATGACATTCCCCTGACATCAGCCCCTCCTGTTTCCCATGGTGTCTGAGCAAAGTACAAATCTTTAAAGTATTTAATGGGTTTTATGGTCTTTAATGGCCTTTTTTTTAACTTGTATGTAATATTTTTTACAGAGAACTTTGACCTTTTTTTTAACTCAGCTGTGATTTTTTTAAAGTTGTTGTCTACTTTGTTATACTTTCCTGTGGATAAATCCTAAACACTGTCCCGGGCTGTTTTAAAGTTCTTAGTTTTGCAAAGGAGCAGCCCGTGTCTTCCCGATGAGTAGTGGGACTTGCAAACGGCCGAAGTGGGAAGTGTTCCCTGCTGGAGCAACAGATGAGGTTTTGCAGTTCATCCCAACACCTCCGGATTAATGGGATTGTCAGACATCAATGGGATTCCGAACAGGAGCAGCAAGCATGCACAAAAGGAATTAAATACAAAAGAAGGGAGTTAATGCAGCAGCATTGATCAGAATTAGGTTTGTTATCACCGACATATGTCATGAAGTGTGTTGCTTTGCAACAGTAGAACACTGTAACAAATTTTAAAATTGCTACGTTCAGTAAGATATAAAATAATAAGGAGTGCAAGAATAGAGCAGAAAGTGAGGTCGTGTTCGTGGGTTAATGGTCCATTCAGAAATCTGACAGCGGAGGGGAAGAAGCTGTTAAAACATTGAGTGTGGGTCTTTACACTCCTGTACCTTCTCCCTGATTGATGGTGGTAATGAGAAGAGGGCATTAGACCATCTGAAGTACAGATTTGGTCTCCTTGTTCAGAAGGGAAGTTGGTGCATCAGAATCAGGATCCGATTTATTTTCACTGGCTTATACGACGTGAAATTTCTTGTCTTTTGGCAGGACTGTAGTGCAAAGACACACAATTACTATAAATTGCAACACTAAGTGCAGAAGGGAAGAAATGATAAGGTAATGTTCATAGACTCATGAACCATTCAGATAGTCGAGGGGAAGAAGTGGGTGAGAGTCTTCAGGCTCCTGTACCTCTTCCCCGAGGGTAGTAACAAGAATATCCCGAGTGGTGAGGGTCATTAGTGATGGGTGCTGACTCCTGAAGATGGTTGGACACATTGAGAAGGTTTTACTAAACCCTTGTCTGAAATGGCAGGTTGCCTTATGCTGATAACTTGAGCAGACAAGCTTTGTATCTCTAGAGTTAGGAGTGGGAGGAGATTTAATTATCACACATAAGGTTCTGAGGGACTTTGTCAGAGCAGATGTTGAAGGAATCTTCCCTCTTAGGGAAGAACCTAGAAGAAGGGATCACTGTTAAACAAAAACTAAAGGGTTCTCCGTTTAGGACGGAGATGGGGGTCTGAGGGTCTTAAGTCTTTGGAACTCTCTTCCTCAAGGAGTCAGAATCTTTGGGTGTTTCTTTATGACGAAGTGAAATGATATTTATGGGTAGACAAGAATATAGAGTTGAGATAACAATAAGATCAGCGGAGATCTTATAAAATGGTGGAAGAGGCTTGAGGAATCAGAAGCTCCTCTGCCCTGAATCTGTGTGTTCTTTATGTGACTGGTTTACTGCTTGTGGTGCATGAACACACGTTGGTACATGCGCGTGTGTTTTAATATAAGTACTTGGGTATACGTATGTGTGTACTTTTGTGTAGTGGGTACTGGAGGGAGACTGTAGCTGTCTTTATGCGTAGAGTTGACACCTGATGGGTACGAAAGGGGAGGTAGGTTTATGAAAGAAGTTGGCTTCGATATGTGGGGAAATCTGGCTTCCAGCGGTATAAGTAAGTTGCAGGCTCCTCATCAATGGCCGCACTGGTGGTCTCAATGTCAAGGTTACAGCTTTTAAACTGGGAAGCAACTTGATTAAGAGGGTCAAGCATTTTTTTTTTGTTTTGAGTGAATGTGTGTGGGTCCCAATCGCTGACTATCCCTGCATTGTTTTGCTCTTTTGATAAGGCATACTCCGTAGAAGTGCAGAAATGGTGTTACGAAGGAATTTTAACCAATGCTTAAAGCAACAGCAAACAGCAGGATGTGTGGAGGCTAAGGTGTATTGTTGGAGTGGGGAGGTGCCATCACGCAGGGGATTATCAGTGACACCTTGCTGATGTTACAACCGTATATGTTCAGTTGTTGTGCCTTGTTGGGTTTCTATTTGAGTAAACAGCACCAGTTTATCCAATGTGTCTCTCTCCTGATTCTCCGAACTATTCTGTGTAAAGCAGGAAATAGCAAGGAAGGATGATGGCCACTTGACTCCTTGTAGTTCTTCCAAAGGCCAGGCCTGCCCTTTCCCCATACCCTGCTCATTTTCTCTTTCAAAGTGCGCGGTCAATTCGCTTTGGAAAGCCATGTACCACTTGGGTACTCCAAGTCCTAAACACACCACTACATTTACTGACGAAGCTTCTTGTCTCATCACTCGTCTCTTCCCAAGCCCCTTGGGTCTCTGCCCTCTGGTTATCTCCGTCACTGGAAGGAGCTCTGCTCTTTGCAGTCGACCCCTCGAGTTACAGGTTGCAGAAATTTGCCCTTGCGTAATTCACAGGTTATGTACGAGGTAGAGTGGGCGTTGAGCGGTCGTTTCCTATGGCGGGGGAGTTTAGGACCTGAGGACACAGCCTCAGAATAGAAGGACATCCCTTTAGAACAAGTGAGGAGCAATTTCTTTCTCCGCAGGGTGGTGGACCTGGAATCTATTGCCACAGACGGCTGCGGAGGCCAAGTCTCCACTTAGATCTGAAGCGGAGGTTGATAAGTTCTTAAGTAGTAAGAATGTCAGAGGTTATGGGGAGAAAGCAGGAGAATGGGGTTGAGAGGGAAAATAAATCAGCCGTGATGGAATGGCAGAGCAGACTCTATGAGTGTGGAATGACCTAATCCTGCTCCTATATCTTATTTTCGTTAAAGACAAATTGTTATTCAGCAAGGAAGCAAGCAAACTGTGTGTAGAGAAGCTGAGTTCTCAACACAGCCCAACCTCTCCTGATGCACCGTACTCATGCCATCCTGGCCAGTGTTTGCACCTCTCCCCCAGTTACACCAGGTGACTGCCCAGCTGCGAGGAGCCAGGACCGATCCATGTGCGACAATTTCTACGACGGAGCGCTCCTGCACTCACTACTTTTAGTTTCAGAAGTAACCCTGCCACGATTTGCTGTAGTTTCGTGTCTCGAGTCATGTTTGCTGAAGCTGCTAGATACTCTCGTTATGTAGACCGTAGAGCGTTTGCCCCTGTGGAGCTGTTATTGAGTAGATGGTGTTGTAATTTAGACATTGTGGTGAATCCTGCTTTTTCCTGCCCCAACCTCCAGCTGGCCGATTGTCAGTACAACGTGCTTTTGGCAGACGGTGTCAATCTTTACGTACAATGTGGAGCAGAGTAACTGGACTTTCAGTAACTTTAGGACTTGGTTCTCAGGAGTTTTACTTTATCCATGACTTTCTTATTTTAAACACAAGAGATTCTGCAGATGCTGGAAATCCAGAGCAAAAATGCTGGAGGAACTCAGGAGGACTATGGACAGAAATAAACAGTCAATGTTCAGGGCTGAGTTCCTTCATCAGGGCTTGTTTTAAATTCTCTATTGTTGTTCAGTGTATCAGGAGTTGAATCAGTTGCTGTTATGGCTGAAGGACAGGGAGTTTATTCTTTTAGGGACTTTCTGTATAGAGAAGGAATAGAAGAGGTAAGTAGAGCTATAGAAATTAGTGTGCAGTACAGCACATTAACAAGCCCTTCGACCCATCTGATCCATGCTGACTATCTATGCCAACCCTGTTTGGCTACATTAGGCCCATGTCCCTGCACTCCTTTTCTATCCTCGTACCTGTCCAAGGTAATATTCTGATGTTACCTTGAAATATTCAGGTCGTTTCGTTTGGTGACTGCAGCACGAAGGAGGTCGTAGCTCGAAGCCAGTAAAGGCTTCTTCCAACTGACGTCACAAAGTCCTAGATTATCCCACGACTATAACCATTGAGGCACAGGCCAAGGAAGAGAAGGATTCCTGGATGAGTCCAGCTCCGACCACGCTGGGAATGTGACAGCCCATCGATCACTGAAAGCAGGGTGGCTGCAATCACTCTCCAGCACCATCTCACAGAGCTACTTCTGGAGGGTCCGAGGGACGGGGGCAGTGGAGCACTGTCACTTTAAAGAGAAAGATCTTTAAAATGAGCCCACAAATATCGCCATGCCATGCTTCTGCTGTCAACACAGCATGCCCACAACTCACTGACCCTAACCTGCACATCTTCGGAATGTGGGAGGAAACCAGGCACTCCTTACAGACAACAGCAGGAACTGAACCCAGATCACTGGAAAGAACAGGAATTCTGCAGATGCCAGATCACTGGAACTATGACAGCATTACACTAACTGGAATGACACCGGAGCATTCAGCCCATCAAGTGCTTCACCATTTGATCATGACGGATTTATTTTCCCTCTCAACACCACTGCAGGGTTGTGCGGCCATTTTTTCAGTATGACTGTAAGTTAGCTAGATCCTACCTTCTCAAAACTTCTGGCACCTTATCACCAGCATCCTTGTTTTGTAAAATGTTATGTCTACTAATCGCAGTCCAACTCAATTTGAACATTTTGATGGTAAACTCGCAAGTGAGATATAATTTGTTGTCAGGGCGCAAACCTGGTGCAGTCATGTTCGTGGCTAGCTGCTGATGCTGTTTGCACTAGCCCACGTTAACAGGCATTCGATAACCAAGCAGTGTGGCTCTGGAGTTCCACGCACCCCAAACCAAGTAGATAGTAGACTGTTGAGGTCACCCGACAAAAGACCCACGCGCAGTAGCATGGTGGTTAGTGCAGTCACTTTACAGCACCAGCTATGAGTTTGGGGCTCGATTCCTGCTGCTGTGTGTACGTTCTCCCCATGGCCTCCCACATTCCAAAGGCGCTAGTGAGTTTTGGGCAAGCTGTGTTAGCTGCAGACCTGTGATGGTACTTGTGAGCTTCCCAGATGAATTTCATTTGATACAGACGATGCATTTCCCTGCATCTTTTGATGTACGTACATGTAACAAATAAAGGTTCTCTTCTTTAAAGGAACAGTGACATTTTAAAGCCATTTGGACAGGTACTAGGGTGGGAAAGTAGTGCAGGGATCGGGGCCTAATGCAGGCAAATGTGATTAGCATAGAGAAGCACCACAGTTGACATGGACAAGATGGGCCAAAGGGCCTGTTTCTGTGCTGTATAGCTCTATGATCGTGACTGGTCTGTTGGGAGACATTTGTTGTATCCAGTGGTCATGGTGCAGCCTCCTCTACATTGGTGAGACCCCCATGTAGAATGGGGAACTTCTTTACTGAGCACCTTCACTTTGTCCAGGTGGCCACCCGTTTTAATTCGACTTCCCATTCCCATGTTGGCACATCTGTCCACGACCTCCTCTACTGCCATGATGAGGCCAGACTCAGGTTGGAGGAGCAACATCTCATATTCTGTCTGGGTAGCCTCCAACATTAATATCATGGTAACTTCGCCTCCTGCCCCCACCCCTCTTTTCCCATTCCCCGTTCCGGTTACCTTCTCACCCTTTCTCCACTTGCCTGCGTATCGCCTCCCTCTGGTTCCCCTCCTCCTTCCCTTTCTCCCATAGTCCACAATCCGCTCCTATTAGGTTTTTTCCCTCAGCCCTTTACCTCTTCTACCCATCCCCTTCCAGCTTCGTATTTTATATCCTTCTCACACACCCACCCTCCCCTGCTGTACCAGCTGGTACTCCTCCCTCTCCCCCACCTTATTCTGTCATCTTCCCAACATTCCCCCCCCCCCCACAAAGGCTTCTCCAGTCCTGATGAAGAGTCTTGGCCTGCAACGTCAACTCTTTATTCCCCTCCATGGATGCTGCCTGACCCACTGAGTCCCTCCAGCATTTGTGTGCGTTGCTCGGGATTTTCTCCTGCCTATTATCTGCAGAATCTCTTGGGTTTTAGGTATTAGACTGGTTAGGAGAGAGTTGAAAGGATGTGAGAGAGCCGGTTAGATGTCTGTTGACAACCCTGATGATTGGCAAGTCATCTTGAGGTTACTCATAGGGCATGGTTCCAAATGTGTGAGAGACTGGGTCCAGGTAGAGCAGCCTGGTTTCGGACTGCCCGGCTCAGAAACGTGGCTGAGGGAGATCTGAAACCCTTGGAGCAACAAGTCCCTGCGTGCCCAGCCCCAGGGGACTGATGTCCCTGTCCAGTATTTCCCATTGATCAGCAGAGTAAAATCCAAGGCCAAGTTGCAAAGTTGGCATCATAGGATCATTACCTGGGCAATATTCTGGTCCTTGTCTATTTCTTAATGTGTTGATGATGTTAATATTGAGTCCTAATGTATAGATTCCCAGCGGTATACACAGGTCCTCCAGCCCAAGTCCTCCAAGGTGTCTCCTGAACTAGTTGCACCTGCCTGTGTTTGGCCCAAGTCTCTCTAAGCCTCATCTATCCGATGTATCTGTCCAAATACTGTAAGCATATGGAGATTAAGGTTAATCCTTGAGTATCTGTCAACTGCACCCACCACTACCACCTCCTCTGTTATTGGCGGTGTTAAGAAGTGACCAGATTGTCTGAATTTATGTTTGCAACTTGTCCCTGCTCTACCCCGACGTGACCCCAGTTGCCCAGATCCACACCCCTTCCTGAACATCTTCTGTACATTCACACTGCTGCCTGCATTGTCCTGCCGGCAATTGGCGCAGTTCCAGCAGGTGGAATGGTAGCTACTTCAAGTGTCGCATTGGCCTTGCTTTCGAAATCGGGCTGACCCCAGCTCACTCTGCTGAAGCTGCTGGTTTCAGCTGGTGCAGTGGGAGTTTACGAGTCGACAGATCTGAGTTAGGCTACGAGGGGCCAATAACAGTAGAAGGAGATAGACCGCGGCGTCTATCAGTTGGCCACTGACTCTGTCCCTGGGGCAAACCAGTGATGAGGGTCACATTGGACGTGGTTGAAGGCACCTCCACAGCCAGCAATTGAGGGCAGAGGCCACCCCTCTGTACCCTGGTATCCAGCCCATCTCACCTGTGAATTCTGTATTGAGGAGTGGGCAGGTGATATCAAGGTGCACTCTCTGCTGAAGGGGGGAGTGTTGCAGAGTGAATATCCCCAGGGATGATTGCTCGCCTGCTTGGTAATTGGAGGGGCAGGGAAATCTGGAATTGCAGACAGTACATCACCTCTCTTGCATTTATCTTGCATCTGCTGAGAATCAGGTTTATCATCACTGACTTTCATGACGAGAAATTGGTTGTTTTGCAGCAGTACAGTGCAAAGACATAAATGAATTACAAAAATAAATGGTGCAGATAAAAAAGGACAAGGTAGCGTTCATGAGTTTGTGGACCGTTCAGAAATCTGATGGTGGCGGGGAAGAAACTGTTCCAGAGGCGTTGAGTGTGGGTTTTCAGGTTCCTGGACCTCCTCCCTGCTGGTAGTAACGAGCAGAGGGCAGGTCCCAAGTGGGGAGGGTGATGGATGACGCCCTCTTGAGGCACCACGTCTTGGTGATGCCCTCGAGAGTGGGGAGGGTAGTGCCCATGATCGAACTGGCTGAGTCGACAGCCCTCCTCAATCTCTTGCGATCCTGTGCACTAGAGCCTCTATACCAGGCTGTGATGTAACCAGCCAGAGTACTTTCCCAAACAGTCTTTATTGACATGCTGAATCTCCTCAGACTAACGAAATAGAGCCGCTGGCTTGCCTGCTCTGTGATTGCATTAGTGTGCTGGGCCCAGGATAGATCATATGAGATGTTGGGGCAGAGTGTGCTGTATCACTAAGGTCACTATGTTGTCTTTTTGATGGTCACATCCTTATCATTCCTAGTAACCCTTGTGTGGATGGATATGTTAGTTCCTGCATGCCTGTGATGATAAGGAACTGAATGACCTTGCAATGTAGTTTCTATGTTTACAATAAAGACCTGGATGATTGGACCTTTTACATGTGTGTGATCATTCTCTCTCTCTGTCCCAGCTCTCCCCAGATCTGTGTTCCTAGGTATACAATCTAAGGAACAGTCTTGGACGGGAAACTTTTGCTGTATTTCTTCTTCCACAGATGCAGCCTGACCTGCTGAGTTTTTCCAGCAGTTTGTCTTTTACCCTCAGATTTTCAGCATCAATAGTTTTATATATTTTTATTTTCACATGCAATTTACATTCAGTGGTCACTTTATTAGGTACAGTTGTACACCTCATTAATGCAATTGTATAATCAGTCAATCATGTGGCAAGAACTCAACACAAAAGCATGCAGACATGGCCAAGAGGTTTAATTGTTCAGACCAAACATCAGATTGGGGAAGTAATGTGATCTAAGTGACTTTGACAGTGGAATGATTGTTTTTGCCTGATGGGCTGATTTGAAGATCTCAGAAACTGCTGATCTCCTGGGATCTTCACACACATCAGTCTCTAGAGTTTACAGAGAATGGTGGGAGAAACAAAAATCATCCAGTGAGCGACAGCTGTGTGGGCAAAGACATCTTGTTAATGAAGGAGGTCGGAGAAGAATAGCCAGACTGATTCAAGCTGACAGGAAGGTGACAATAACTCAGTAACCACACGTTACAACAGCAGTGTACAGTAGAGTGTCTGTGAACACACAACCTTGAAGTGATGGACTACAGCATCAGAAGACCAGAGGTAGATACTCTGGCCATCTTTCATTAGGTACAGGAGATCCCTAATAATACAAGATACTGTAACACTTAAGAAGGAAATCAGGAGGGCTGAAAGAAGGTATGAGGGTGCTGTAGGAGATGAGGTGAAGGAGAATCCTAAAGGATTGTGCAGATATATCCAGGAGCATAAGGGACAGCAAGGGACAAAATTGGTCCTCCAGAAGATCAGAGTGGTAACCTATGCATGGAGCCAAATGAGATGGGGGAGATCTTAAATGGATTTTTGCATCTGTATTCATTTGGGTGAAGGACACAGAGTGAGGCAAAGCAACAGTGAGGTCATGGACTCTATACAGATTACAGAGGAGGAGGTGTTTGCTGTCTTGAGGCAGATTAGGGTGGATAAATCCCCAGGGCCTGACGGGTGTTCCCTCAGACCCTATGGGAGGCTAGTGCAGAAATTGCAGGGAGCCTAGCAAAAATATTTAAAGCATGCTTAGCCATGGGTGATGTGCTGGAGGATTGGAGGAGAGTTAATGTTTTCCTGTGGTTTAAGAAAGGCTCTGGAATTAAGCCAATAAATTACAGGCCGCTGACATCAGTAGTGGTAAAGTTATTGGAAGATATTCTAAGGGACCAGGTATGAGTATTTGGATAGACTGAAACTAATTGGGGGATAGTCAGCATGGTAGATCGTGTGTAACTAATCTTGTAGAGTTTTTCAAGGAAGTTACCAGGGAAGCAGACATTGTCGACATACATTTTCTGGACGTGGCCTTTGACAAGGTCCTACATGGGAAGTCAGTCAGGAAGGTTCAGTCGCTTGGCATTCATGATGAGATAGTAAATTGGCTTTGTGGGAGAAGCCAAAGTGTGGTAGTAAATGGTTGCCTCTCTGACTGGAGGCCTGTGACCAGTGCTGAGCCACAGGGATTGGTGCTGGGTCCATTGTTATTTGTTATCTATCTCAACGATCTGGATGATAATGTGGTAAACTGGATCAGCAAATTTGCAGATGACACCAAGATTGGGGATGCAGCGGACAGCGAGGAAGACTATCAGAGTTTGTATCGGGATGTGGACCAGCTGGAAAACTGGCTGAAAATGGCAAATGGAATTAAATGCAGGCGAGCAAGTGTGAGGTGTTGCACTTGCAAGGACTAAGCAGGGTAGATCTTGCATGGTGAATGGTAAGGCACTGAGGAGCGTGGTAGAACAAAGGGATCTGGGAATACAGGTCCATCATTCATTGAAAGTGGCATCACAGGTAGATAGGGTCATAAAGAAAGCTGTTGGTACATTGGCCTTCATAAATCAATGTATTGAGAACAGGGGTTCTGTTTTGTTGAAGTTATAAAAGACATTGGTGAGGCCTAATTTGGAGAATTGTGTGCAGTTTTGGTCACCTACTACAGGAAAGATGTAAATAAGATTGAAAGAGTTCAGAGAAAGTTTACAAGCATGTTGCTAGGACTTAGGGACCTGAGTTATAGGGAAAGGTTGGATAGATTAGAACTTTATTCCCTAGAACGTCAAGATTGAGGGGTGATTTGATAGAGGTATACACAATTATGAGGTGTATAGATAGGGTAAATACAAGCAGGCTTTTTCCACCGAGGTTGGGTGAGACTACAAGTAGAGGTTGAGGGGAACGAGGAGAACTTCTTCAGTCAGAGGTGGTGAAATGTGGAAGGAGCTGCCAGCGTAAGTGGTGGATGTGGTTTTGATTTCAGCATTTAAGGGAAATTTGGTTTGGTATTTGGATGGGAGGGGTATGGAGGTCTATGGTCTGGCTGCAGGTCAATGGGTCTAGGCAGATTAATAGTTTGGCATGGACTAGATGGGCCGAAGGGCTTGGTTCTGTGCTGTAGTGTTCTATGACACTATGACTCTAACATTGGCTTCTAATTGTCCTCTAGAAGCTTTATGGCGATCACTATCTAACTGAAGCAATGCACAAGTTGCTGGAGTTACTCAGGGAGTCGGGCAACATCTGTGGAGACAAAGGAGCAGTCGATGTTTCCCTTTAGTCAATGTGAGAGATCTCAACCGTCCATTTCCCTCCACAGATACTGCTTGACCCACTGGGTTCCTCCATCAAATCGTGTGTTATTCTGGATTCCAGCATCAAATTGAGAGTGGCCACTGTCAAGTTGGGGCAATCGCCCTTTGTACCGAGTCAGGCCAAGCTAAGCACGGTTGTCTGCAACGGCCATTCAGCACTGTGTGGATTACATAATGCTAACCCCATTCTTGCAGAGAAGGGAAGAGGCAATGGTTACCACACACTGGTTCCCTCAACTCTAGCAACGCCGGGGGTGGGCGAGTAGGGGGTGGCTGCTCAGTTTTACAAACCTAGTCCCCAGTTTTTGCAGGTTTTGTTTTTGAGTTGACTTAGCGCATTATTTTTGGCGCCGTCTCATCCACACCTTTATCAGTTTGACATTTGCATTGTTTTTATTCCACAATCCTGTTGTTTTCCACCTGTGTTTTCCACACACCCCCCTTCACCTCTGTTATCGTGCCAACATTCCACCTCTTGCATCCTTCGGCTCCTTTCCCCAAATCCGGTTCCTCCTCCTCCCTCTCCCTTGTGTGCGTGTCCGACCCCTCCCTCCCCTGTCCTCTCTGCCCCTGCTTTTGCCTTTACAGTGACGATCCTGAGGCGAAGGAAGAGGTTACCCCAGGGAACACGTGTCCGGTCGGCAAAGCCTGCTCTCGGTCCCCAGATTACAGGCCAACGATGTCAACAGAACCTTGTGAGTTACTTTACTCTCTCCATGGTAAAGAAACATCCTCAGCTTGGTTCCCTGTAGCATAGCTGCTCCATTCTAGACCACTGGGCACGAAAGACTTCCCGTAGCTCCTGCTCCCTGTGTCCTTGCTTTTACAGCTGAGGGAATTGACCGTAGGGAGTTTGACAGAACATGAGACCAGCCTTTGGGTAGTGGATGTAATTGAACGTGCATTCTTAGGCTGTTTGGAGGGACTTGAAATTTCCGTACACAGCAGAGGGTGAGTGGGAACCAGAGCAGAAAAAACTGGAAATACTCAGCTGGTCAGGCAGCATCCATGGAGAGAGGAGCGGATAATGATTCGGCTTAACTGATGCAGATCTTGCGAATCCATAAGGGAGCTGGAGGCCAAAGGCAGCCTTGTCCTGGGGTTAGCGGACTGTGTACGTGAGTGAGGAATAGGGCTTGTTTGCTGCTGTTGTTTTGTCGCCTGGTTTGTTCTGCCAAGCACTGTGGGCATGCTATGTTGGCGTCAGAATGTGTGGTGGCCTTCGCGGGCCGCCCCCAGCACATCCCTGGGTGTGTTGGTTGTTAACACAAACGACGCACGTTTCCATGTACCTGTGATAAATAAATCTGCATCTGAAAAGAATAGAGGTGGCTGGACCCAGGCTGGGGGGAGTGAAGGCAGAGACAGCAACTGGTGGGTTCAAAGCTCTGTGTAGACCTGATAGAGTCCACACGGTGCTCTAGACCCCGCTCCTGGGGTTTTGGACTGAGGTAGTGGGTGATGAAATCAGGGGAGGTTCCCTCCACACGAAGACCAGGGTTTGGGCAGATCGCAAGGTCCCACTGGGAAAGCTGTTAAGGAATGGAGACATCTGACTGGGGTGCTCTGTGAGAACAGTGTTCTGGAGCTGCTGAAGAGGAACAGAGAAAGGTACCCACCCTCCAGAAGGAGGAGTGCTCACCCCTGTCCCGTCAGAACCGGCTACCATTCACACCACTGGGCATTTACCAGCAGAAGAAGATCTGTAAGGCCACGTCCTCTCTGACATGCCCTTTCAATAATTGATAGGCTCCAATGAGATACCCCCCCCCCATTCTTCTAAGCTCCCGGGAGTACAGCCCCAGAGCCATCAACCGCTCCTCCTGGAATAATTCTCTTGAACCTCCTCTCCAATGTCAGCACATCCTTTTGTAGATTTGGAGCCCAAAACTGCTCACAAAACTCCAATGCCTTATAAACCCTCAGCATTAAATTCATAGTAAACATTAAAAACCTTCCCTCATTTCACAAGCAACACACTTGGTGCTAATTGATGGAGTATCAATCAAGGTTCCCGTCTGCTCATGACTGTTTGATGTCTGTACAGGGGGAGGTTACAATGTGGACCCCGTGGAGGAACAATTTTGGACTCTCATCTTTGGCTTTCCTGCTCGATGCTCTGGACTTCCCCACCCTAATGGTTGCAAGAGCCAGTGTAAAATCTGGGCCATCGTGAGCACAAAGGTCATAGGATCGCAAATTCACAACCTCCCCCCTCGAGCGGCTTGCATGGAGAGAGGGTAGCCGTGTGCTGGACCCCGAGTGTAACAAGTGTGTCTTTTTTCCAGATTTGGACCAGGACCCGTCAGAACAGAGGAGACGGTCAGGACTGGGGTGAGCATTCCAGACATGTGACAGTAACTTGGTGTCCCGCTTCAGTGATTAAAAGAACAGGCCATTTGGCCCAGAACGTCTCTGCTGAATATGGTACCAGATATGGTACTAAACCTTTCTGCCTGCACACAGTCCATATCCCTTCCTTCCCCTCGTCACGTGTCTGTCTAATTGTTTCTCAAATCTCCCTACCGTACCTGCTTCCACCAACACCCCTGGCAATGTATTCCAGGCACCCACCTCTCTCTGTGGAAAGAAAAGCAATTTCACTTATCTCCTTGAAATTCCCCACCCTCACCTTAACCATATGCCACCTAGTATTTGACATTTCCACCCTGGGGGAAAAGATCACGACTGTCTAGCCTTTCTGACAAAAACCCGAAATATGGATGCTGCCTGACTTACTGAGTTCCACCAACATTTTGCTCAAGATTCCCAGCATCTACAGAATCGCTTGAGTCTGCCCTATCTACGCTTCCAGTAATTTTATAATCCTCTATAAGGTCTCCACTCAGCATCTGACATTCCAGAGAAAACAATCCAACCAACCTCTCCCATAGCATTCATTCATTATCTGCCGTGTCGTATGACGTGGGCGATCATGGTCCCGACCATGATTGTTCTTGGCAAATTTTTCTACAGGAGTGGTTTGTCATTGCCGCCTTCTGGGCAGTGTTTTTACAAGACAGGTGACCCCAGCCTTTATCAATATTCTGCCTGCCCAGGGTCAGTGGTCACATAACCAGGACTTGTGATATGCACCAGCTGCTCATACAGCCATCTGGCTCCCCGTGGCTTCACGTGACCCTGATCAGGGGGCTAAGCATTGCCCAAGGGTGACCTACAGGCTAGCGGAGGGTAGGCAAATCTTTGGTCGAGACAAATCTCCACCCCACCACCCATAGCTAAAACTCTCCAATTCAGGCACAATCCTGGTGCACCTCTTCTGCAGCCCTTCCTCGGACTCCAGGCTCTGTCTGTACGGCAGTCGTGTACGGTTTTGGTCACCGTGTTATAGGAAAGACATTGTCAGGTTGGAGAGGGTGCTGAAGTGATTTACAAAGATGCTGCCTAGACGAGAGGACCTGAGTTATGGGGAAGGGATGGACACGCTGGATCTTCATTCCCTGGAACATAGGAGGATGAGGAGCCACCTGATAGAAGTTTATAAAATCACGAGTGCGGACAAGGTGGAAGGTCAAAGTATTTCTCCCCCCCCCCCACCCAGGATTGGGGTAATCCAGAAGGAAAGGCACATCTACAAGATTAGGAAAATAGAGGGCCATGCAGTAAGGAAATTCTGGGCAGTTTCTAGAGTGAGTTACATGGTCGGCACAACATTGTTGGGCTGAAGGGCCTGTTAACGTGCTGAATTATTCGAGGACTCTGATGCCCCTTTCTATATTCTTTCCCCTTGCATTTGACCTCTCAGAGAGCAACACCTCACACTTACCTGGATTAAACTCCATCTGCCATTTCTCTGCCCACATCTGCAGCCGATCTGTATTCTGCTGTATTCCCTGACAGCATTCTTCGCTGCCCACAACTTCACCATGTTCTGTGTTGTCTGCAGTGGCTGCTGGTTAAGAGGGGGCTCTGTGTTTGGCCAGTTCCTTCTGCCCACTTTCAGTGAGAGAAAGGGTGCAGCTCTCGGTGCAGACAGTCGGACAGGTACCATGAACAGCAGAAGTCGAAGCCCCTCAGAGAGTTAATTTTAATTCGGTCAACAGTGAGAGGGACACAGAGGGTGTAACGTATTAACCATAAACAAGTGCTGGTACATGGGATTTGTAATTGGCTTCTTATTGTCACATAGAACAGTACAGGCCATTCCAGATCAACCTAACCCTTCCCTCCCACACAGCCCTCCATTTTCATTTCATCCGTGTGCCTCTGTAAGTGTATTTTAAATGTCCCTGATGTGCCCGCCTCTGCCTCCACCCCTGGCAGTGTGTTCTGTGCACACACCACTCACCGTATTTATATTAAAAAAACAACTTGCCTCTGGCATACCTTCACCTCTCATATTAACTAATTCCACCCTGGGGAATAAACCCGCTGGCTGTCCACTCCACCCGTGTCTCTTCTCATCTTATGCACATCCACCAAGTCACCTCTCATCCTCCTTCGCTCGAAGGAGAAAAGCCCTAGCTTGCTCAACCTTTCCTCATAGGACATGCTCTCTAATCCAGGCAGAACGCTAGTGAATCTCCTCTGCAGGATGAGGTGACCAGAACTGAACACAATACACCAGAGTTTATTGAGCTACAACATTCATAGCCCATTCATAGAGCGGGCAGCATAGTTTGCGGGCGGCGGAGTGAGCCGGGAGCAGAGTGAAGACTTAAGGGCTTCGGCTCACCGGGCTTAGGCGGAAGCGGGTGAGGCGAGGAAGGTTTGACATTCATTTTCTATTGACTTTAAACTAGAATGGTTGGGGGGTGGGAATCAAATTAAAGAGGCCAGGCGTGAGGAGGTTAGTTCACAACAGGGGGATGGGAACCAGTGCAGAGAGACAGAGGGGTGTAAAGTGAGGGTAGAAGCAAAAAGTACAAAGGAGAAAAGTAAAAGTGACAGGCTGAGAAATCCAGGGCAAGCATTAAAAAGGGCCACTTTTCAGCATAATTGTATAAGGGCTAAGAGAGTTGTAAAAGAGCGCCTGAAGGCTTTGTGTGTCAATGCAAGGAGCATTCGTAATAAGGTGGATGAATTGAAAGTGCAGATTGTTATTAATGATTATGATATAGTTGGGATCACAGAGACATGGCTCCAGGGTGACCAGGGATGGGAGCTCAACGTTCAGGGATATTCAATATTCAGGAGGGATAGACATGAAGGAAGGGGAGGTGGGGTGGCGTTGCTGGTTAAAGAAGAGATTAACGCAATAGAAAGGAAGGACATAAGCCGGGAAGATGTGGAATCGATATGGGTAGAGCTGCGTAACACTAAGGGGCAGAAAACGCTGGTGGGAGTTGTGTACAGGCCACCTAACAGTAGTAGTGAGGTCGGAGATGGTATTAAACAGGAAATTAGAAATGTGTGCAATAAAGGAACAGCAGTTATAATGGGTGACTTCAATCTACATGTAGATTGGGTGAACCAAATTGGTAAAGGTGCTGAGGAAGAGGATTTCTTGGAATGTATGCGGGATGGTTTTTTGAACCAACATGTCGAGGAACCAACTAGAGAGCAGGCTATTCTGGACTGGGTTTTGAGCAATGAGGAAGGGTTAATTAGCGATCTTGTCGTGAGAGGCCCCTTGGGTAAGAGTGACCATAATATGGTGGAATCCTTCATTAAGATGGAGAGTGACATAGTTAATTCAGAAACAAAGGTTCTGAACTTAAAGAGGGGTAACTTTGAAGGTATGAGACGTGAATTAGCTAAGATAGACTGGCAAATGACTCTTAAAGGATTGACGGTGGATATGCAATGGTAAGCATTTAAAGGTTGCATGGATGAACTACAACAATTGTTCATCCCAGTTTGGCAAAAGAATAAATCAAGGAAGGTAATGCACCGGTGGCTGACAAGAGAAATTAGGGATAGTATCAATTCCAAAGAAGAAGCATACAAATTAGCCAGAGAAAGTGGCTCACCTGAGGACTGGGAGAAATTCAGAGTTCAGCAGAGGAGGACAAAGGGCTTAATTAGGAAGGGGAGAAAAGATTATGAGAGAAAACTGGCAGGGAACATAAAAACGGACTGTAAAAGCTTTTATAGATATGTAAAAAGGAAAAGACTGGTAAAGCCAAATGTAGGTCCCCTGCAGACAGAAACAGGTGAATTGATTATGGGGAGCAAGGACATGGCAGACCAATTGAATAATTACTTTGGTTCTGTCTTCACTAAGGAGGACAAATAATCTTCCAGAAATAGTAGGGGACAGAGGGTCCCGTGGGATGGAGGAACTGAGCGAAATACATGTTAGTAGGGAAGTGGTGTTAGGTAAGTTGAAGGGATTGAAGGCAGATAAATCCCCAGGGCCAGACGGTCTGCATCCTAGAGTGCTTAAGGAAGTAGCCCAAGAAATAGGGGATGCATTAGTGATAATTTTTCAAAACTCGTTAGATTCTGGACTAGTTCCTGAGGATTGGAGGGTGGCTAATGTAACCCCACTTTTTAAAAAAGGAGGGAGAGAGAAACCGGGGAATTATAGACCGGTTAGCCTAACGTCGGTGGTGGGGAAACTGCTGGAGTCAGTTATCAAGGATGTGATAACAGCACATTTGGAAAGCGGTGAAATGATCGGACAAAGTCAGCATGGATTTGTGAAAGGAAAATCATGTCTGACGAATCTCATTGAATTTTTTGAGGATGTAACTAGTAGAGTAGATAGGGGAGAACCAGTGGATGTGGTATATTTGGATTTTCAAAAGGCTTTTGACAAGGTCCCACACAGGAGATTAGTGTGCAAACTTAAAGCACACGGTATTGGGGGTAAGGTATTGGTGTGGGTGGAGAATTGGTTAGCAGACAGGAAGCAAAGAGTGGGAATAAACGGGACCTTTTCAGAATGGCAGGCGGTGACTAGTGGGGTACCGCAAGGCTCAGTGCTGGGACCCCAGTTGTTTACAATATATATTAATGACTTGGATGAGGGAATTAAATGCAGCATCTCCAAGTTTGTGGATGACACGAAGCTGGGTGGCAGTGTTAGCAGTGAGGAGGATGCTAAGAGGATGCAGGGTGACTTGGATAGGTTGGGTGAGTGGGCAAATTCATGGCAGATGCAATTTAATGTGGATAAATGTGAAGTTATCCACTTTGGTGGCAAAAATAGGAAAACAGATTATTATCTGAATGGTGGCCGATTAGGAAAAGGGGAGGTGCAACGAGACCTGGGTGTCATTATACACCAGTCATTGAAAGTGGGCATGCAGGTACAGCAGGCGGTGAAAAAGGCGAATGGTATGCTGGCATTTATAGCGAGAGGATTCGAGTACAGGAGCAGGGAGGTACTACTGCAGTTGTACAAGGCCTTGGTGAGACCACACCTGGAGTATTGTGTGCAGTTTTGTTCCCCTAATCTGAGGAAAGACATCCTTGCCATAGAGGGAGTACAAAGAAGGTTCACCAGATTGATTCCTGGGATGGCAGGGCTTTCATATGAAGAAAGACTGGATGAACTGGGCTTGTACTCGTTGGAATTTAGAAGATTGAAGGGGGATCTGATTGAAACGTATAAGATCCTAAAGGGATTGGTCAGGCTAGATGCAGGAAGATTGTTCCCGATGTTGGGGAAGTCCAGAACGAGGGGCCACAGTTTGAGGATAGAGGGGAAGCCTTTTAGGACCGAGATTAGGAAAAACTTCTTCACACAGAGAGTGGTGAATCTGTGGAATTCTCTGCCACAGGAAACAGTTGAGGCCAGTTCATTGGCTATATTTAAGAGGGAGTTAGATATGGCCCTTGTGGCTACGGGGGTCAGGGGGTATGGAGGGAAGGCTGGGGCGGGGTTCTGAGTTGGAGGATCAGTCATGATCATAATAAATGGCGGTGCAGGCTCGAAGGGCCGAATGGCCTACTCCTGCACCTATTTTCTATGTTTCTACGTTTCTATTACCTCGCGACTCTTGAACTCAATCCTTCGACTGATGAAGATCAACACACCAAATATCTTCCTAACAACCCTATTGTTGTACAGGGACTTTGCAGCCCCCAAGGTGTCTCTGTTCCTCCACACTGCTAGGAATCCTGCCATTAACCATATAACATATAACCATATGACAATTACAGCACGGAAACAGGTCATCTCGGCCCTTCTAGTCCATGCCGAACTCCTACTCTCACCTAGTCCCACCAACCTGCACTCAGCCCATAACCCTCCATTCCCTTCCTGTCCATATATCTATCCAATTTAACTTTAAATGACAACATCGATCCTGCCTCAACCACTTCTGCTGGAAGCTCGTTCCACACAGCTACCACTCTCTGAGTAAAGAAGTTCCCCCTCATGTTACCCCTAAACTTTTGCCCTTTCACTCTCAACTCATGTCCTCTTGTTTGAATCTCCCCCACTCTCAATGGAAAAAGCCTATCCACATCAACTCTATCTATCCCCCTCATAATTTTAAACATCTCTATCAAGTCCCCCCTCAACCTTCTACGCTCCAAAGAATAAAGACCTAACTTGTTCAAGCTTTCTCTGTAACTTAGGAGATGAAACCCAGGTAACATTTTAGTAAACCTCCTCTTACTCTGCCTTCAAGTTCGACCTTCCAAAAAGACGCATATGTATCATTAGTTTGCATGCCATTAGGACAGATCCTTCCAAGCAAAGTTCATCAAGGTAATACAAAGGGAATGCAGCATTTGAGCTGCAGTAAACATGCAGTGCAGGCAGGCAGGCAATAAGGTGCAACGGCTGTGATGAGATAGATCGAGGGTTAGTTGTTAATCAACTCTTAAGAGGTCTGATACAGCTGGTTAGAAGCTGCCCTTAAGCCTGGGGCTTTTCTATGCACTGCCCAATCAGGGTGGGAGGGGTCCTTTACTACACTGGCTGGTTTGCAAGATGGACTGGGCTGTGTTGGTGACTCTCCATGGTCAGCAGAATCGGAATCAGGTTTACTATCACTGACAGTATATCCTGAAATTTGTTCTGCACTACAGTGCAATACATTGAACAATTGCAATGTTAGCATGAGAAACATAAACAATCGTGTTAATGGAGAATAAAATGTGAGGTAGTGCTCATGGGGTCATGGACCATTTAGAAAGCTGGTGGTTGTGGGGAAGAAGCTGTTCCTAAAAGGTTGAGTGTGGGTCTTTGGGCTCCTGTACCTCCTCCGTGATGGTTGGAATGAGATGAGGGCATGTCCTGGGTGGTGAGGGTCCTTCAGGATGGGGGCTGTTTCTGTCCCGGGTGACCTGTTATCACGCGAATGTGGAAACCACCCTACCACGTTGTTTTGGGGTGGGGGGACGTATTGACTGATCGGATCAGCTGTGCCCATCTCAACCTAACCTCCTATGTTTCCTCAATGCAGGGGCACAGGATGCCAGAGCGGCGGGGCCAAACTTCTGACCCATCCCATCCCAGCCTTGGACCTGAAGCACCTCTCCCAGGACACAGACCCTCCAGGGAGGCACGAGCCTCCCCCGGCCCCAAGGCACGAGGGAGGTCCAGGCCTGGGTCAGAGGGATCAGTCACCCGAGCAGAGAGAGGCAGTGGGGCATAGTCCGAGCGGCTGCCGCCAGCTGGCACCCAGCCAGTCCCCCTGGTGTGGTGGTGATCCCGTTCCTTGGTCAGGCTCCGCTCTCGTCTCCCACCCCCAGTGGATCCGCCACAAGAACAAGTTCAGGAATACCCGTCCCTGGTGAAGCCGGGCACCCTTATTCCCAGAGGAGACCGGCCAGCATTGCGCCCCCACCCTCCCCCTCAGAGGTTGCCGGGGGTTGTCTCTGTGGGGGAAGCTGTAACAGGGTCCGGAGAACCAGTCGTTTCACAGACTCGGAGCCTGGGACGGTCTGTCAGAGACCAGGAGCAAACTGTGACACTGAGCCCCTGCTCTCAGTCCAACGTGACCACCTGGAGCTCCTGGTTGCTGTCATTCCAACTCCCCCCATTCCTCATTCACCTGCCTGCCCTTGGTCTCCTCCACTGTCAGGGGGAGGCTGAACACAGACCAAAGGGACATCGCCATAGCTCACAGGAGCAGAATTATGCCATTCGGCCCATCGAGTCTGCTCTGCCATTCCATCATGGCTGCCTTATTTCTCCTCTGAACCCCTTCTCCTGCTTTCTCCCCGTAACATTTGATGCCCTCACTAATCAAGTACCTGTCAACCTCCCCTCTAAATATACCCAATATCACACAAAATGCTGGAGGAACTCAGCGAATCAGGCAACACCTGTGAAGACCCTTCATCGGGACTGGCAAGGAAATGGTTTCCAGCCCTGATGAAAGGCGTCACCCAAAATGTCGACTGTGTATCCCCCCACCCCATATTTCCTGCCTGACCCGCTGCGTTCCTCCAGCTCCTTGTGTGTGTTGCTCTGAATTTCCAACATGTGCAGAATCTCTTGTGCCTCTGAGTCTGACTGCCAGGAGCAGGGAGCTGCTGCTGCCTTGGTGACCGATAAAGAGAGGTGACAGGGGAAACTTGGAGTAACACCCATCCCCATCCCCTGTTCCAAACCTAACTGCAACTAACTTCCAAGTTCGGACCTCCCCCAGGCATAATAGAGGAACTCCCACCCCCACCCCGTGGTGTTCCCAGCAGCACGGCAGAGTTTCTCATGGTGTTTCCAACAACCCACCGGAGGAGCTCAGCCGGTCGAGCAGCGCCTGTGAGAGACTTTGCCTCCCCAGTCTCTGAGCTGCCCAGAGTGTGGAACCCACAACTGGGTCAGCCGGACCCGGCTGATTCATGCTCCCACGTCACGGCCGGACACCAGCTCCACCTCCCCTCAGCCAAACTCGCGCTCTTCCACTTTTCCTATTCCGCAGTCTCTGAACTCCCAGGGTGCTCCTCCGAGCTCCTCCTGGTCTTCTTGTTTTCCCCGTTCTGTCCTTAACTGGATCGACCACCTTTGGGTGGTGACACTGCAAGGGACGTGGACCTGTACACAGTTACTTAATGCTTACAAATCAGCTCCTGTTGTCGTCAGCCTCAGGAAGATGTATCTTCCCAACGCATCTAAGGTGATCGCCAACGTAAAAACCTTGTGGTAGGTGGCGGGGTGGGTGGAGATGCTGCCACACAGCCCCAGAGCTCCAAATCCACAGAGTTAGATCCCGATCCCGGTCCGTGTGTGCAGTTTGCACATTCACCCTGGGTGTTCCAGTTTCCTCCCACATCCTCGGAGACGGTGGGAGTCAGTTGTAAATTGCTCCCAGTGCGCATGGGAGAGGGAACGGGGCACAGGGAATGGTATTGCAAGGACTCAGTGGGCTGAATGGCCTCCCATGTCAGTATGACGATACGGTATAACAAAGTGCTTCTTGCTCCGCTTGACCAAAGTTGATTCCCATCCTGCCCCCCAATACTATACAAATCCTGTACAAGTCTGTCTCTGACCTCCCACTTGCTGTTACCCGTGCAATTAATACACTAGGACTCCTTGTTAATTATTACTGAAGTGTCATGAGCATTTTACTAGTTTTTAACCGAGAGGATTCTGTTGTGAAACGTTCATATATCCTGTCGGATTCACCCTTCCCCATTGAGTTGTTAGGGCGACACAATGCAAGAGTGAAATAAGATATTTACTGTTCAAACCAGGTGTTTCCGTTCAACGCCAAGAAGTATTATGTGCATGTGCATGAAGATTTCAATGTGTATCTACCTTCTGTGCCTTAGGGGTTGTGGTGACACCTCCCCCTTCCTTTGTAGCACGGGTAGTTTGCCCTGCGTTTGTCTATTAAATTATTAACGTATGTAACAGTGGTGTATTTGTGGAGAAGACTGTTTGCAATTAAAGTATTTTTATATGCGTGCATAGCTTTGCGTCATCTGTACCTTAACCCGTGGGTCATGGCCAAAGGTCAAAGTACATATAGGTCACCATGTACATGTGTCACCCTGAGATTAGTTTTCTTGTAGGCATCACATTTGAACAAAGAAATACACAGAATCAATGAAAGCTGCACACACAAACAACCAATGTGCAAAAGGCAAACTGCAAATACAAAAAAAAACAATATCAAATTAAATTCTCTGCTGTTTATTTATTTAAGAGTCCTTGAAAGGGAGTCCATAGGTTGTGGAGTGTTGAGGTGAGTGAATGCAGGAGCCTGATGGTTGAGGTTCCTGAACCTGGGGTTATGGGACTTTAAGGCTCCGGTACCTTCTTCCTGAAGAATGTGGGGGCCCTGGCTGGTGGATGCTGATTCCTTCTGGCATCTCTCCTTGTAGATGTACTCAATGGCAGGGAGGGTTTTTCCTTTGATGGACTGGGCTGTAGCCACCACTTTTGGTAGGACTTTCCGTCCCTGGGCATTGGTGTTTCCATACCAGGCATGATGCAACCAGTCTCCACTGTGCACCTATCGGAGTTCAACGTTTCAGATGTGCTGAATCTGTACAGACTTATGAGATATTTATCGGCCTACTCCACCTTCAATCCCCTATTGAGAATTGGATCATGAACTTTCTACCTCCTGTAATCAGCTCTTCGGTAAAGTGGAGGAGCATTTGTGCAGTGCGAGTATTCTGGGTTGTGGAATCAAACTGTGCACTCAAAGAAACTCAGCAGGACAGGGAAGAAGATAGAATGAGAAGGTGGAGGGAGGGAAAGGAGTGGAAGCTGGCAGGGGAGAGGTGAAGCCGAGGGAGTAAGAATGTGGGGGGGGGGGTGGAAGAGGTAAAAGGCTGAAGAAGGAATCTGATAGGAAAGGAGAGTGGACCGTAGGAGAAAGGGAAGGAGGAGAGGCACCAGAGGGAAGTGACGGGCAAGTGAGGAGAAGAGAAGGGTGAGTAGTAGGCAGCCGTCGATCCCAGGGGATCATATGCACTGTGTCCTGTGCTGGGCAGGAAGATTTGAAGAACCAGCAGTTGTCCTTGCAGTGGGCTCTCCCTCTCCACATCCCTGATGTAGTCCAAGGGAAGGGCAGGCGCCGATACACCTTGGCACCAGTGTGGTTGCAGAGGCTGTCAGAGTGAAGTTGTAAACTGCCTTAGGGTCCAGATTAATATTCCAGGGTTCTGATGTTCCAGATGTGATCGAGGCAGGGGAATGAAAGGTGGGGGAGTGGCATTGCTTGTCAGGGAAAATATTACAGTAGTGCTCAGGCAGGACAGATTAGAGGGCTTGTCTACTGAGTCCTTATGGGTGGAGCTGAGACACAGGAAAGGTATGGCCACATTAGTGGGATTGTATTACAGACCACCCAATGGTCAGTGAGAATTAGAGGAGGAAATCTGCAGAGAGATAGCAGGCAACTGCAGGAAACATAAGGTTGTGGTGGTAGGGGATTTTAATTTCCCACATATTGATTGGGACTCCCATACCGTTGGGGATCTAGATGGTTTAGAGTTTGTAAAATGTATTCAGGAAAGTTTTCTAAATCAATATATAGAGGTACCAACTAGAGGGGATGCAATATTGGATCTCCTATTAGGAAACGAGTTAGGACAAGTGACGGAAGTGTGTGTAGGGGAGCACTATGGTTCCAGTGATCATAACACCACTAGTTTCAACTTGATCATGGACAAGGATAGATCTGGTCCCAGGGTTGAGGTTCTGAACTGGAAGAAGGCCAAATTTGAAGAAATGAGAAAGGATCTAAAAAGCGTGGATTGGGACAGGTTGTTCTCTGGCAAGGATGTGATTGGTAGGTGGGAAGCCTTCAAAGTAGAAATTTTGAGAGTGCAGAGTTTGTATGTTCCTGTCAGGATTAAAGGCAAAGTGAATAGGAATAAGGAACCTTGGTTCTCAAGGGATATTGCAACTCTGATAAAGAAGAAGAGACGAAGAGAATATGACATGTACAGGAGAAGAAGAGAATATGACATGTATAGGAAACAGAATAAATAAGGTGCTTGAGGAGTATAAAAAATGCAAGAAAATACTTAAGAAGGAAATCAGGAGGGCTAAAAGAAGACATGAGGTTGCCTTGGCAGTCAAAGTGAAGGATAATCCAAAGAGCTTTTACAGGTATATTAAGAGTAAAAGGATTGTAAGGGATAAAATTGGTCCTCTTGAAGATCAGAGTGTATGGCTATGTGCGGAACCAAAAGAAATGGGGGAGATCTTAAATGTTTTTTTTGCATCTGCATTTACTAGGGAAACTGGCATGAAGTCTATGGAATTAAGGGAAACAAGCAGTGAGATCATGGAAACTGTACAGATTGAAAAGGAGGAGGGGCTTGCTATCTTGAGGCAAATTAAAGTGGATAAATCCCCAGGACCTGAGAGGGTGTTCCCTTGGACCTTGAAGGAGACTAGTGTTGAAATTGCTGGGGCCCTGGCAGATATATTTAAAACGTCGGTGTCTACGGGTGAGGTGCCGGAGGATTGGAGAATGGCTCGTGTTGTTCCGTTGTTTAAAAAAGGATCGAAAAGTAATCCGGGAAATTATAGGCTGGTAAATTTAACATCAGTAGTGGGTAAATTATTGGAGGGAGTACTAAGAGACAGAATCTACAAGCATTTGGATAGACAGGGACTTATTAGGGAGAGTCAACATGGCTTTGTGCATGGTAGGACATGTTTGACCAATCTATTGGAGTTTTTCAAGAAGGTTACCAGGAAAGTGGATGAAGGGAAGGCAATGGATGTTGTCTACATGGACTTCAGTAAGGCCTTTGACAAGGTCCCGCATGGGAGGTTAGTTAGGAAAATTCAGTCGCTAGGTATACATGGAGAGGTGGTAAATTGGATTAGACATTGTCTCGATGGAAGAAGCCAAAGAGTGGCGGTAGAGAATTGCTTCTCAGAGTGGAGGCCTGTGACTAGTGGTGTGCCACAGGGATCACTGCTGGGTCCATTGTTATTTGTCATCTATATCAATGATCTGGATGATAATGTGGTAAATTGGATCAGCAAATTTGCTGATGATACAAAGATTGGAGGTGTAGTGGATAGTGGAGAAGGTTTTCAGAGCCTGCAGAGGGACTTGGACCAGCTAGAAAAATGGGCTGAAAAATGGCAGATGGAGTTTGATACAGACAAGTGTGAGATATTGCATGTTGGAAGGACAAACCAAGGTAAAACATACAGGGTTAATGGTAAGGCACTGAGGAGTGCAGTAGAACAGAGGGATCTGGGAATACAGATACAAAATTCCCTAAGAGTGGTGTCACAGGTAGATAGGGTCGTAAAGAGAGCTTTTGGTACATTGGCCTTTATTAATCAAAGTCTTGAGTATAAGAGTTGGAATGTTATGATGAGGTTGTATAAGGCATTGGTGAGGCCGAATCTGGAGTATTGTGTTCAGTTTTGGTCACCAAATTACAGGAAGGATATTAATAAGGTTGAAAGAGTGCAGAGAAGGTTTACAAGGATGTTGCCGGGACTTGAGAAACTCAGTTACAGAGAAAGGTTGAATAGGTTGGGACTTTATTCCCTGGAGCGTAGAAGAAAGAGGGGAGATTTGATAGAGGTATTAAAAATTATGAGGGCATAGATAGAGTGAATGCAAGCAGGCTTTTTCCACTGAGGCAAGGGGAGAAAAAAACCAGAGGACATGGGTTAGGGGTGAGGGGGGGAAAAGTTTAAAGGGAACATTAAGGGGGGCTTCTTCACACAGAGAGTGGTGGGAGTATGGAATGAGCTGCCAGACAAGGTGGTAAATGTGGGTTCTTTTTTAACATTTAAGAATAAGTTGGACAGATACATGGATGGGAGGTGTATGGAGGGATATGGTCCGTGTGCAGGTCAGTGGGACTAGGCAGAAAATGGTTCAGCACAGCCAAGAAGGGCCAAAAGGCCTGTTTCTGTGCTGTAGTTTTTCTATGGTTCCTATGGATTTCTTCCTCGGGGTTTACTCCCGAAGCCTTTTCCATGGGTGGGTATGGCTGCAAGGTTTAAAATCAGAGTTTTCCTCCTCGTAGGCGGGCTGACGATCCCCACCTGCCCAAAGGGGTGAGAGTGGGACCAGAATGGGGAATGGAAAGAGAGGTTGCTTCACTCCTGGCAGTGGAGAAGGAGAGAGAGAGAAACAGATCAGAGATTTCCTTGAAAAGGAGTCAATGAGTCAGCTTCACGCTAAGTGGCCAAAAAGATTTCAGAGAAGACCTAACTTGAGAATTCTGTAAAAAAAATCAAACAAAAACCAAAATGAGCGGAAATAGAAATTCGTCAAGACTCTGATGAAAGTGAGGGAAATCCACTGTAAGGATTTAATTTGTACGTTATTTTTAAGAACAAATTTTCTGGGTGGTGTTTCTGGATCTTGTAAAAAATGTGTCGGAACAATACAGAGTGCTGGAGGAACTCAGCAGGTCAGGCAACATTTACGAACAGAAATGAACAACGTTTCAGGCTGAGACCCTTCATCAGGTCTAGAAGGGAACTGGGGCAGAAATCAGAATAAGAAGGTGGAGGTGGAGGAGGAATGCGAGCTGACAGGTGTATCCAGTTTGCCGGGAGAAGGGGAGTAGTGATGGCTGGTTCTGGGCCCACAGCTCGAAAGGGCACATAAGCGACAGAGTAAACAGCTGATCCTGTGACGCAAGACACAGGAGCAGAACTAGGCCATTTGGTCCATCAAATCTGCCTTCTCCCCGTAACCTTTCATGCCCTCATCAAGAACCTATCTACCTCTACATTAAATATACCCAGTGATGTAGTTTCCACAGCCGTGTGAGGCCCATTCTATGTCACCTCTGTCTTTGATTTCATTTTTTAAACCAATGGAGCCACACCTCTGCCCACCTGTCTGTCCTTTCACTACTGTTACTTGGAAGTGCGTATCCCAACTATGATATTCTTCCAGCCACAAGTCAATAACGCCCAAGCACCCTGCCTGCCAATCTCTAACTGCGCTACAAGATAATCTACCTTATTCCATATCAACATGATTAACACTGTGGACCAGCAGAGGGGTTTCTGACTGGGGTGGCATGTGTTTGGAGCTGGGCTGCTGCTACACAGAGGGGAAGCAGCAGGTCACGGGCACAGCTCTCTGCCACCAGCCTCTGCCAGCTGCACAAGGGCATTCGACTGGAAAGTTAAACTTCAGCTACAGCAACGCCTTCCAAGTTACATTGACATCTCCTGCTTGAATAATGTAGAGATTTGCTGGATCTGGCTAGGGTGACCGTGTATCGACCTGGGAGTCTGTGGGGAAGGAATTGCGAGGTTACGTTGCAGCTATATAAAACTTTGGAAGTATTGTGTTCAGTTCTGGTCGCCTCATTATAGGAAGGGTGTGAAAGTTTTAGAGAGGATGCAGAGGAGATTAGCCAGGATGCTTGCTCCCTGGATTACAGAACATGTTTTATGAGGACAGGTTGAGTGAGCTAATGCTTTTCTCCTTGAAGGACAATGAGAGGCAACTTAATACGGGTGTATAAGAGGCATGGAGCGGGTGGCCGGTCTGCACCTTTTCCCCAGGATGGGCAGTGGCTAACTTTAAGGTGATTGGGGGAAAGGGGGCGAGGGTGTCAGATGTAGTTTATTTTACAGTGTGGTTTTGTGTGGAATGCACTACAATGGGTGGTTGCAGAGTCAGATACATGAGGGACATTTAAGACTCTTAGATAGGCAGATGAAAGATATGCGGGAGGGAATTGTATCGATCTTGGTCAATACAACACCCTGTCCCAAAAGGCCTGTAATGTTCTGTGCTCCGCTTGGAGACCTTCTGGGACCAGTGGGCACTACACTATCCTGGACAGCGAGGGACACATTTCAGTTTAAAATTGTTGTAAGCATTGTCAACTAAGTAGTAATTTAAAAAAAACTGGAAGGAATCTAATGTTAAATTGCCTCATTTAAGGACCCTTCTGCCACTGCACACAAACTAACTTTTACAATACATTAAAAACCTGAGTTATTTCAAGTTTGTAAACAGGTAATAGTTTTACTCATGTCCTCACAGTCTACCTCGTTATGATCCTGCACCCTGTTTACCTGCAGTGCACTTCCTCTGTAGCTGATTCACTCGTTTCTGCATTGTTACTGTTTTACCTTCTTCTGACTCAGTACATCTGATCTGAATGAACTGTGTGCAAGACAAGCTTTTCACTGAATCTTGGTACATGTGGCAGTAATAAACCAGGATTAACTTATTTTACTCACCATATCAAGAAGGCAAACAGTACAATCACGGATGCCTGCCCCTTCCCCATGCCCCTGGTGATTCAGTTTTCTCTCTTTTACCTTTCAGAAGATACAGGAACTTGAAAGCCCAGACACTAACTAGATCCGAGAAGAGCTTCTCCCCCTCACGTTACCTTCCAGTGGTTCTGCCACATTCCTGAGCCTCAGGTCTACTTCTGTTACAGTCACCGTATTTCTGACTGCTGTTCTTTTTCTTTCTGTACAACCTCAGTTTGCACTGCTTTACTTGGCACCTTTCCAATGTCATTGTGCTTTTTGCTGTATTTATTACCACATGATTCTATGGACTTCACATGAGCTAAAAATATCATTGTATCCTGGTGTATACAATAAAATAATCAACTAATGAGCAAAAACTGTCAAGATCCTTTGTCTACCCACCTCTGCAGCACAAAATTGTTCTATCACACCAACTGCTTAGAAGTTTGTGTAGATTTGGCATGCCCGCAAAAACTTTGAAAAACTTCTATGGGTGCAGAGTGGGACCATCCTAACTGGTTGCATCATGGTCAGGTATGGAAATACTAGTCCCCAGGAATGAAAAAGGCTATTGAAAGGGGTGAATACCATCCAGTCCATCACAGGCAAACCTCTCTCCACCAGTGAGCAGATTTACACAGACCACTGGCACAAGAAAGCAGCATCCATCATGAAGGACCCCCATCATCCAGGCTATGCTCTTTCCTCACTCCTACCAGCAGGCAGGAGGCACAGAAGCTGCAGGTTCAGGAACATAAATAACTTCAATCACCACTACTCTGAACTGATTTGATGGCCTACTCATTACAACTCATGTTCTCAGTATTATTTTTTTATTCTCAGATTGGTTGTTTGTATATAGTTTTTGTTTTGTAAATTCCATTGTATTTTCCCCTGTAATTAACCACCTGCAAAAAATTAATCTCAAAATAGTATATGGTAGCATATACATACTTAGAAAACAAATTTACTCTGAACTACAACATAGATATTATTGTAAATTTATGGTGCAAAATTTTGCCTGAGAAACAAACCCTGATTGATCTTGAATGTGGGGATCTTAAAATATTTGAGTAGATAAAACAATATCAGCAACCAACCTTAAGATTGCAAGCAAGTCATTAGCGAAACTAATGGTTTGGAGAATTGAAATAGTCTTTACTCTTTATCTTTTAATGTCTGATAATACCAGCGTGTCAAATCTGTACCACTTCACGGCTCCCCATGTATAACACTTCCACATTATCTCAACACCTCTCCATATTTATTTACTCACTCCACTTCCTATGACTAACTATTCCTACTGTAATCACACACCTTGCAAAATAAATTGATGTTTTCAAATCAAACCTACTTACCAAAGAAAGCAGGTACGCTGAAAGAAAACAGGTAAAAAAAAATCCAGCCGACAATGAAGATCCATATTGTTTCATGACTAATTAATTATCCAGATTAACTCTTTAGCTTTGAAAATAGATTTAGACATAATGAAAACATTGCAATGGAGTTCACCAAGCCGGTTGCCTGAATCCTAAAACAGGGACCAAAGTATAATGTCGAGCGTATTAATAAGTTAATTTGTAAACTGCACCCCACAGACACACACACACAGCGCTCATTTTCACAACTTCAGTCACTGGTGGACAGGACAAGGTGGGCTCTTTATGAAGACACTAGTCCGTTTTGCGTGCACGTCCCTGGCTTGTTTTCAGTAAATTGTTGGCAGTTTTAGTACTTACAACTTCTCTAGTTACAGTACTTGTACCGATTTTACACTTGAAACTAGGGTTGATTGAAACGCACTGAAGCATCGATACAACATTCATCATTATGTTCTAATGGATTAACTATTATCATAACGGTAGGATGTTAATAGAGGAAAGGTAATCAACAAATCTCTTAAAATGTGTTACTTGAATATGTCAGGTCTTGAATCAGCTTTGATTATCAAGTCTTGATGACTATTGAAGGTATGTGCTATGTGCCTAGTTTTCAGCATCCCTGATTTCCGGTCACGACCAACACCGCCCCCCGCCAACCCCCAGATTAAAAATACCTGTGGATACGCAAAACCCTCTTTAACGGCGCACAGCACTTTACTGAGGTACGAGTCTGTGTATTTCCATGTGGAAATGAAGTTGGCCCCCGTGAAAGAGACATTTTCAAAATGCTAGTTTGATCGTGAATTCATCGCAAGCAGCAGTTCATTCAATCAGTGTGGGTGCAGTTTGACAAATTAACAAGGAACAGCTCCATTGTTTCAATGTTTTATTATTAAAATATAAAAATTAGCAAATACTGTACTAAAGGTACAACCAATTTCACAAAAATAAACTCCCAACATTAACTATGCAGATGCTGGAAATCCAGAGTAACACACAAAATGCTGGAGAAACACTGTGGGTCAGGCAGCATCTATGGAAAGGAATAGATTTGACCCTTCTTCAGGACAGAAATGTCAAATCTATTCTTTTCCACAGATGCTGCCTGACCCACAGAGTTCCTCTAACATTATGCATATATTACTCCAAATATTAATGTGTCTACCAAAGAGACAAACAGCAGGTTTTCACAGAAAACAAATCTCATAACTCACTGACCTTGCAGTAAGTCACATGTTTGAAAAGGTAGATCAGCCATTTTCAAAATACATTTTATTGGTTTATTTAAAAAAACTTCCAGGTTATTTATAATTTTAAAGCACAATGACAAAATTTGTACAATATCCATTTGTTCAAAAGAAAGTGAGCTGTAAAATGATCAGTAGCAGTCATCATCACCACATCACCTATGATGGGGCATTTAGTATATATATTTATATAAAAAACAAAGAGGACAAACATTGGACATATACAAATGTAAATATTAAACAATGTTCTGAAGGGAACTGTCCCATTCTAGAGATTAGGCTGCCAATGTTCACGTACCACAGTACTGTTAGTGCAATGTTGACTGGGTTAGCTGTTCCACCATCTCCCTGCCTGTACAGAGTGCTTGTCCTCCCTCCTCTCTCCCAAGTGCTGTTGAAGCTCAGCCACTCTTGCCATCAGGATGTTTCTACACTGACAAGCATAGTTTATGCTTTTTTGAAATGCCCACCAAATTTGTCAGCCATAAGTTGCTCACTGGAGACGGTAATACCACCCAATCAGGGGTTTCATCCCAAATCTGTTATATGCCAGAAACAAAAGTAACTGCCCCAATCAACTCCCGTGTTGGGTATTCAATTAAAGAAAAAAATGGCTATCACAGCCTCAGTTCAAAACTAAGCCTAATTTTCTCCACCCCCACCCAAAAAAAAGAAAAATCTATACCTTTGCACAAACCCAAGCAAGGACAGTGCCTCTCTGCCTCCTTAACAAACCTCACTAATCGTAACAGATGCCCAATGGAACCTATCACCAAGCTCACTTTTAAGGAGCTTCCACAAGATGTGCTGTTTATAGAAGATATTTACTGATGGACCCTTGGGTCCAGAGTGAGAGGGGTCAAAGCCTAACAGAAAAAAATAACTGCAAGTAGAGATGTCAGTCACACTGTGGGCAACAGGACGAGGGTTCTTTCAGGGGGAAAACCCACTGACTGCTTCCATGGGCTCTCACACTGCCTCAATGAAAGCAGAACTCCTTAATTATCTTCATACAAGCTTAAGGGAG